>NC_061508.1:145535271-145628266 GCF_022539505.1 Lolium rigidum | reverse complement strand
GTATCCCCTTCGGTCTTCCGGAAGCTCCGTGGAAAAATAAGACCCCGGGCGTTGATTTCGTCCAATTCCGAGAATATTTCATTTGTAGGATTTCCGAAACCAAAAACAGCGAGAAAATAGCAAGCTGGCTCTTCGGCATCTCGTCAATAGGTTAGTGCCGGAAAATGCATATAAATGATGTAAAGTGTGTATAAAACATGTGAGTCATCATAAAAGTAGCATGGAACATAAGAAATTATAGATACGTTTGAGACGTATCATGGCACCGTCAAGATCTTCTACGCGCTTTTGAAAGCGGCAAGTGATCATCTTCTGCAACAACGAGATCTAATCTCGTAGGCTTTGAAAATCTTCAAGGGTTAGTCTCGTGATCCCCTCGTTGCTACCGTCTTCTAGATTAGATCTTGGCTTGTGTTTTCGTTCTTGCGGTAGGAAATTTTTTGTTTTCTATGCTACGAATCCCTTCAAAATTAGGGATCCAGTTCTTCTCCATATGCTACGGTCACATTTCTCTGAATTCTCAAAACCTTCTTATTAAATAAATACATGTCCTATTCTACTATAACTTCATAAAAATTAGATGCAAGATAAATTGTTAATGTAATGTCTTCATCCTTGATAACCTTGTGTGATCAAGTAGTAGAAGATAAATGTGAACTCTAAATTGTTACTTCTAGGTCATTAATCTTAGTCCCCATTCCTTTGTGTAACACCACTCTTACCAACTATAAAATCAACCATGTTTTTTAATGTCAATGTACTTTAATTTATGTGTTCATGCCTAACTAAATCATGCAACTACTAGATAATTATAAAACCATCTTATTTTCAATGGAAAATAGAATAGTGAACTCCAGAAACCAATACACCTTATTTGTAATACTTATTGTTCATTAAGAAATATGTTATTCAAAAGTTATCCATTTGAAGTAAATAACACATAATCATCAACCATGTCTTCTAGGAATTCAAACTAACAATTGTTCTTTACATGTTAAGGTTATACCAACTACTATTTCTTGTGTTATAATATGATTATTATGATGTATTATACCACTTCTAAATGATACCAACTTAATCAAAAGCCTAATAAGAACCTTGTTTGTGAAACCACTCTAAAAGTGTAACACACCCTAAAGAAATCATCACAACTCACTAATCCTAAATCATCGGGGTTAGGTCATGCTTAAGGCGATTGCATCTTAATATTGCAGTCAAGAAAGACAAGTTCATCACTTGATCATGCCATTTGATTATTTTTATCAAACTATTTGAAAAGTAATATACTTATCACTCCTGCATTGAAAAGCAAATTATTACCTTTACAATTATGAATGTGACTATATGGTGGGAAATGGAACCATGGTTTGAGATGATGGTGGAGGTTCCATTGAAACTGGGAAGGATATTCACCTAAGATTAACAACAAATGTTGTTCAGTGATTCTAGCGCAGTATATTACGTGTTAACCATATAATGGCTCTGGGAAAGTCAGTTGTATCTTTTTTCTTTTTGCATATCAACGGACTTGATAGAGCCTGGCTGTGTGTTGGTGAACACACAATAGTTTGGGATGGACTTAATCTCCCGATCCACCTGGATGAAGGGCGCTCTACCATCTACGATGGATTGTATAATGGTCATGGATCGAGTGATCGAAGACCCGCTGAATACAAAAGGGTGGGTATGCGGGGTCGTGGAGAAGGACAATGATTGGCTTGGATCTTATACTGGGTCTCACACCAAGGAAGACTGGACGGGAATAAGCTGTCCGGTTGGCAACAAGGATAAGTTCTCTTATGGTTATGGGTAAAGTAAAACACCTATGCAGATTGTATTGAATTGTGACATGTAACTCCCTGTTTCGGGAAGGAACTGTGACCGCGGCAGGAAAGGAACTTCATGAAGTTCTGGTCAACCCGTGAAGACTGACGAATATTGTTTTTCAGAATAAAAGCAACCTTTTGAAGAAATGTTTACAAAAACATGCATTGCCTATGACTTTCTGATCAATGACTGTAGCTAGTGCATGAAACACCGCTTTCCCTATAATGAACTTGTTGAGTACGCTCGTACTCACCCCTCTTTAAACCCCCTGCTAAGATTTAAAGTGAGAAACTACCGTGGAACTCGAAGACAAATGAGTCAACTACAACAAGATGGAGAACTCAATCAATGGAGTCAATGGAGTCAACTCCTACATCAACTAGGGTGGAAACCTAGACTGGTAATACAAGGGAATCGTTTCCCTAATCCTAGCACCTAAGTAGCTAGAGTTCTATAACAAGCCAAGTATCTCTAGAGCTAGAGTTAGTAGTAAGTTAGACTACGAGTTGTTCTTTTGAAACTTTATTTGCAGTTTTACCTCACTGTAAAGTAGGAGGCTGTGTTGATCTTTTGTAAATAGTTCGCGTGTACTTCTATAGACATGGCTTGGACTCGCATATGTTTCTGTTGTACCACTCCGAGGGATGTAATACTAGTGGAATGGTGTTTCATTGGTGTTATGTCAACGACTTGCGTACTACAACATGAAGTGGTATGCTGGGTCACCGCAAGATGTGCACCCATATTTTTCTGACCATTTGCTTCAGGAGGGAGCGGCGCAAAGCTCCTATCTGTTGCCTTCATGTGATATGTTTGGTTCTTGTGAAGTCAGATGCGGGGAATGTCATGTATGTCGAGATTGGAGTACTAGTAATGATGATATGAGCCTTTGCGCCGGTGAGGAACTTTTTTGGAGTTTCGGGATTCCTATCGCTGGTATGTACGTGAGGGCGATAACATAAGTGAAGTTCAAGGTCTTACCAGTCAGGGTGAAAATCTATGGTCTGGCCTTAATTAGTTGTGCGTGGTAGTGACCTTGCTGAAGACATTGTTTTAAGAGAGGGACTATCTTCACGGTAAAAACCCAAGATCTAAAATCTCGCGACGGCGGCGCTTGTGCATTGTTTCCTTGTTGGAGGTGTTGCTTTTGGAAACTTGGACTTCATGTGTTATGTTGGTGGTGTTTTGTGATGCTGCTGCGAGGACAACAACACTGCAATGGGACTTTTCCTCTTTTTAGCCGCTTTTTTTTTGTTGTTGTGTGCATCTGTGATGTCATTAACGTATTGTGTTGCTGCAGAGGTTGGGTGTTATTTGTATCCTCACGATATTAATATATTTTTTTATCGAAAAAATAATGATTTATTCTAGCTTCGCCCTTGATCGCAATTTTTTTTTTCAAAACGAGAGCATCGCCCCAGTTTCTACATCAATTGATGCACACAACCTTTTATTTATTAAAAAAATGCGAGTACGGGATATTCAAAGTTCACAATCATGGATCAGTCATGTTTTCACCTAAATTTTCGTGATTAATCAGACTTAATCTAAAAACAGAGCTCTTGCTGCCTTGTTAACACAAAAAGATGTAGGGCATGCATGGCATGAACTAGGCATCCTAACCTATACGCTGATGAGATTGCTCCAAACTAAATGGACCTGACGAGGCCGAACCACCCGCAAGATGGTCCATGGCTAGCACTTGGGCAATGGCCTTCCGGTCCCTAGCGACCTTGCCTCCACAGCTCCACTATAGCTTCCTGCTCACTCTTCATCCATCCACGTGTGCTCCCTTGCGCGTGACGTGGACCCACGTCTACCTGGCAACTGCCGCGATCCGATCGACTTTCTGAAAAGGCAGCGGCCGCAGAGCAGCAGATCGAGGTTGAAAGGTGAGACAGGTTTCACGTGCGTCGATCATTCGGTGAGAACAAATCTTGGCAAATACTGATGTCTGAATACTACTTTACTGGTTTCGCTAGAGACCAAGGCTGACGACGGGAACATCGATCGCCGATCGCCGATGGGCACGACGGTGTCCATGGAAATCTGCACGAGCAGCACATGTACATCTGGGTGTGGCTCTAAGCTCATGGTGCTTCCGTGGCGACGTGAATTTTGCAAAGGGAATGATGCGACGTCTTTTGAGGAAACCCAAATTTCATGGAAATTTCATTGTGGTTCCAACGCTGCCATGAGCATAACATGCCACAAGATCCATCCATGTCGTCGTCAAGGAACGAGTGTACGACGATGGTGGCTGATGGCCGTTGTCATGGTCTCGGAAGTTCAGATGCTGAGGCCTAGGGAACCACTCAGCAACTGCTCCATTTATTTGTGTACTGCGATCTAGCCATCAAGCAGATGGAATAGTATATGGGCAGCGCTCAGCCTCGGGCGACCGACGTGGGCTGATAAAATCGGTTGCTGTCCCGGCCGTCCGATCGCGATCTACCGGCTAAAAATAGCAGCAACAAACGTTTTGCATTTTAGCACCTTAAGTTTCGAGAAATCAACCCGCCGTCCCACCAAACCACAACGTGTATATCCTGCTGCCCCTAACTATCTTGGTATTCACATAAAATGCCACCATGGTGATATATTATTAGAACAGAGAGTTGTACAAAAAAAATCTCTCACCTTGTGTACAATTTTTTTCGATATTACAACAAAAGCGGCACATCATTTTTTTTAAAGTAAATGTTACATAAAGAGGTTAAACAACAATATTTTTGCTATAGATTGATTTACAACAAAGATCACTAGCTATTTTAACAAAAAAATGCAACGTATTACAACAAAATAAAAATGATTGTGTGTTTACATACAATTTCAGCACTAATCATTATATGTACCATACATACATTTACAACAAACTATCAATATATTTACAATAATTATTAATAACAAAAACAACTTTTTTTATTTGGGTATTTACAATAATAGTCAGTTTTCATGCAACAAATTAGTAACATATTTACAGCAATAGTTAATAACAAAAGTCATGCCATGTGGAGAGGTAGATAACATACTTACAACAAAAATCCACCAACTATTTGTACAAAAGTCAGAAATGATTAAAACAAAAATATATATGTTTACAAACACTGCAAAGTGGTCAAGCAAAAATTAATTTGGTACATATTGAAATACAACAAAAAAACACCAACTATCTTTACAAAAATTCACACACAAAGACAACAAAAATCGGGCCGAACGTTGAGTGCTAGGCCAGCAATTGGTCTCTATGTGTGTTAAGTGCTGGACCGGCGAACCGTTGATGGGCCATGCGGGCAAACAGCTGATGGGCCAGCAAGCGAGCGAGTCACGGCCCAGCAGCGGACACGAACCGAGCGACCGATCTTCGCTCAGCGTCGGGCGACCGACGTGGGCTGATAAAATCGGTTGCTGTCCCGGCCGTCCGATCGCGATCTACCGGCTAAAAATAGCAGCAGCAAACGTTTTGTATTTTAGCACCTCAAGTTTT
Source organism: Lolium rigidum (assembly GCF_022539505.1). NCBI lineage: Eukaryota > Viridiplantae > Streptophyta > Magnoliopsida > Poales > Poaceae > Lolium > Lolium rigidum. The sequence goes on along the minus strand of NC_061508.1, from coordinate 145,622,952 downwards.
GAGAAATCAACCCGCCGTCCCACCAAACCACAACGTGTATATCCTGCTGCCCATAACTATCTTAGTATTTACATAAAATGCCACCATGGTGATATATTATTAGAACAGAGAGTTGTACAACAAAAATCTCTCACCTTGTGTACAATTTTTTTCGATATTACAACAAAAGCGGCACTTTATTTTTTTTAAAGTAAATGTTACATAAATAGGTTAAACAACAATATTTTTGCTATAGATTGATTTACAACAAAAATCACTAGCTATTTTAACAAAAAAATGCAACGTATTACAACAAAATAAAAAATGATTGTGTGTTTACATACAATTTCAGCACTAATCATTATATGTACCATACATACATTTACAACAAACTATTAATATATTTACAATAATTATTAATAACAAAAACAACATTTTTTATTTGGGTGTTTACAATAATAGTCAGTTTTCTATGCAACAAATTAGTAACATATTTACAACAATAGTTAATAACAAAAGTCATGCCATGTGGAGAGGTAGATAACATACTTACAACAAAAATCCACCAACTATTTGTACAAAAGTCAGAAATGATTAAAACAAAAATATATATGTTTACAAACACTGCAAAGTGGTCAAGCAAAAATTAATTTGGTACATATTGAATTACAACAAAAAACACCAACTATCTTTACAAAAATTCACACACAAAGACAACAAAAATCGGGCCGAACGTTGAGTGCTAGGCCAGCAATTGGTCTCTATGTGTGTTAAGTGCTAGACCGGCGAACCGTTGATGGGCTATGCGGGCAAACAGCTGATGGGCCAGCAAGCGAGCGAGTCGCGGCCCAGCAGCGGACACGAACCGAGCGACCGATCTTTTCCCTTGATCGGTCGCCGGATGAGAAGCGTTTTCCATAGTATATGTGTTTAAAAGTCTTTGGATACCAGGAATTGTTGGTCCCGGCTATGATCGCAATCCATTATCGAAAAAACCCATGGATTAGTAATAACTGGTTAAAAGGGACATAGAGACGAAAAACTCTGCTTCACAACAGAGGGCCCAGAAAAAATAGACATATTCCTCAATTCTAGGAAAAGTATAATTATAATTTTTTTTTGAAACAAGGCAAAATATTTGCCATTTTTATTGATTAAGAAGAAGTTTTAGAGTTGTTACAAACCAAGACTTGACACAAGGTCAAACCCAAAACATAAGCCTACTCTCGCGGCATTACAACGCTCAAGGCCTTAGCCCCGGCTAGGCTCCAAATGGCGGCTTCATCTTTTATCTTGATCACCAACATACTTAAAGTGGAGGCATTGTTCCGAAAAACACGAGTATTTCTTTCCTTCCAAATTTCCCATGAGACCAACACTGCAAGGGATGCCATGGCCTTCTTTGATTGCCCTTGCTTGTGGATCGCCTCATTCCACCACTCCTTTACATTCCTCATAGTACGCCAAGTTGCGGGATTAACGTCTTGTAGTCCTAGCCAATTCTTCACCCTTGACCACACACAAATGACCAAAAAGTATAATTATAATCGAAACTTAAGAAAAAACAATCGTTTAAGGTACGCCGGCTTAAGTTGATGTGTGCCCACTGCTAAGAAAAAGAAAAATTGAGAACCAACCTGAGGTTGGGTGGTCAGGAGGGTGGTTGTACCCCCAGCCCACCAGAGTTCAAACCCCAGGTTTGACATCTGTGTGTCTCATAAAGGCGGAATATTCATTCAGTGGGAGGCGACGTTCCCGTCGACAGCGAGGCGCCTGTGGTGACTTCGTCAATTTGAAGATCCAATCCGCTGGCTCAGTCTTCCGGAGGTGCTCATAGGGGTAGGGGTGTACGTGTGTGCGTTCATAGGGGTGAGTGTATGCGCGTGTATGTGAGCGTCTGCGTTTGTACTGTGTTTCTCAAAAAAAAAATTGATGTGTGCCGAATCGTGGATCGTTGTGCTTTTCCCTTGTCCAATTTCAGATTTATATGTTCTTTCAAATCAATTTGCCATTCCAGCAAGAAAGAAATGTACCGTAAAACTGTCTTAATAAGACCCGTTTAGATGCAAAGTATTATTTGTTCAAGAAACACCATTTTTCTTTAAAAAAATCAAATACTTGAAGGTGTTTGAAACCAGCGAATACCATAATGTTACAACCTGTAGTATCGACAATACAATAGTGTTTTTTTTTGTTTTTTTCTTAAAACACACAACAAAAATTGTACTTACATACACTCACCCCTGAGATTGTTAGACGTTTGAGTCCACATTATTGTTAGGATGCTACGTCCTTACATAAACCCACATGGTTGTTATAATCTTTTTGTAAAGAGTTAGCTCAAATCTTACTCGAGCGGATGTGGTAGATAGTTCAAAGACGTCCCTTCTAGATGTCAGAGTGCAAGATTGAGAACCTAAAAAAACACAATAACAAAGGTGGACTTTTTTTTCGTTGGGTGCGGTAATGATGCCACTCTTGACCTTTAGATTCCAGACTTAGTGTATAAGCCACAGTTGATACCCTCTGGAGCACCTACAGCCTTGGTTCAGGTGTCACATCGACAGATATTCAGAGCCTCATGGCTCGCATGTGTCCTGTAAATCCCACATGGAAGTGGGAGGCGGTGGCTCACGGTACTAATGGTTTTCTGATTGGGATCCCTACAGCTGAGGACTTGATGAGGATTGATGGTATATAGATGAGTGTGCCTAAGATTAATGCACAGGCCATAGTCTCTTCTTGGGCACATCAAGATGTTGTCCCTGAGTTTGTTATAGAGCCAGTGTGGGTGCATGTTGACGGTGTACCAGACGCTGCGCGTCACTTCTTGGGTCTTTGGGCGGTAGACACCTTTATTGGCTCTACTCTTGATGTGGACTTATATACACTTCAGGGTCACGGGGTTGTTCGGATTCAGGTGGCCATGAGAGATTTATCTGCTTTGGAGAAGCATAGGGCTGAGGGCAAACCACCATGCTTAGAGGTGGTGGCTCGTCTGCATCTTAATGGTTACATGTTTCGGTTTCGGCGAGAGGCACTAGGGTATAAGCCGGATCCTCGTTTTCGGCCTTTCTTCTGGAAGGGCGATGACGATGATGAGGCGTCTCATTGTTTTGAGGATCAGGGACTGGATGATTCTGCGGCGGATGTTGCACCGGAGACTGCACATATGGAGGTCGATGGCCATGCCCCTACGCACTCTTCTGGCGCAGCTGCGGCACCGGTTACTCGGGTTGCGTTGACCCCTTTTAACCACTCGCCGATGACAGACAGGGGGCGGGAGATTGTGGCTCGAGCCAAGGCGGTGTCGCCTCATCTGGTTGCAACACCACCACCTGTATCTCGGGCGGCTTCTCCGTCTCGGGATGGACTTTTATGCAGGGGAGGACTCGCCCTTCTTCGACGTCCACGTCGTCGCCTTCACCGCCGAGTAGTTTCCCAGTTGTACCGACTCCGTCTTCTACTTCAGCTCAGACGAAAGGGGTGCAGCCGAGGACGCCTCCTCCGTCGGCGGCCGTGATGGTGGCCTCGGGGCAGCAGTCGTTGCTGACGCCACTGTCGGGGCGGCAGCCGTCGGTGACGCCACCGTCGGGGCTGTTACAGCTGGCCACAGGCCCGGTAGGGCAGCAGCGGCCAGGCGGGGAGGCTGCGGACGGGCAGCTCGCCTCGTCGGACCTGCAGCCACGCGCGGACCATGGGTGCAGCGAGGAGGCCACGGGCCATGCAGGGCAGCAGCAACCGGGCGGGGAGGCTGCGGACGCGCAGATCGCCTCGTCAGACCTGTGTCCATGCGCGGACCAGGGGCGCAGCGAGGAGCGGATTGAGGCGCGGCCTCCACGCGCTGGCCCATGGCACAGCGGGGTCCGGAGGGAGGAGCTGGCGGCCCTGGAGCTCCGGCCTCCTGAGGTGGAGGAGCTGGCCGGGCTGGGGAGGAGCCCTAGCCGGTCAGTTTCCACGCCCCCTTCGCCTAGGGGGGCAGCGGCGACTCGATCGGGTTCGGTGCAGGGGGCTACCCCGACATATATCCCTGCATCGACTCCGTCTTCACCAGCCTCGGTGTCACCGTCTTCACCACGCTTGAGCCCTTCACCGCCAGCCTCCTCCGTGCAGCAGCTTTGTCCCACGAGTCCCCCCACCCATCGCTCAGCCGACGGTGAGGAGGAGTGGGAGGTATGCTTTGACGGAGGACGGTGCGGGGGCTACGGATGAGGACGTGATGCACTGAGCCATGCGGCACAAGGCGGAAAAGAACCTCGACACGGCAGGTACTAAACAACCGGCTAAGTTGTTTACTTCTTTTTCAGATGCTCGTATTTCTTCTAATTTGAGTAGTGTAGGTGTCTCGTTAGGTTCTCGGTCTGATGAGATTTTGGTTTCGGCTAATGTGTTGAGACAGACGAAGCTTGATCGTTTAACGGTTGCTCCGACTGGATCCACTTGGCCTGAAACTACCATAGTAGACGATGATGAAGAGGATGACATCCTAGATGGTCAGCTTCTCTCGGCTATTATTGGGAATATTACAGAAGTCGATTTAGAACACTCAGAGCTTAGTTCAGTTTATGATCTAAAAGCATCTGCACGTGGTTCTCGATCTTCGGCTGGAAAGAAATCTCGTAGATATGGCAAAAATACTAAATCTAAAAAAGTTTCTCGATGAATGACATGTTTCGAAATAGCAGAGATCTTGGTGACTTGCTAAGCATTCTCACATTGCCGATGGTTGTAGAGATTATGATTTAGATTTTATTGCTATATCCGAGACGGGTAGGCGAAATTTCTCACGGAGTTTCTCGACCATTTGTCGGCGGGATTAACTTTCAGTGGTTTTCTCGCCTGCCTCGTGATAGGTCTGGGGCATTTTACTTGGCGTCCGCATAGACACCATGACTGTTTTAGCTAGTTCTGATGGAGAGTATCACATTAAACTCGATATTCAGAACAAACCTGACGATTTCATTTGGAGTCTGGTCGCTGTGTATGGTGCTGCCCAAGACGCCTTTAAGGCTGACTTTTTACGTGAGTTGGTAAATCTTGCAAAAGATAACCGGTATCCAATTTTGATCGGAGGGGACTTCAATTTGCTGAGATTTCCTCATGAGAAAAGCAAAGATGATAAGGGGTGGCCCGATCTTCTGAGTAAGCAACGGTGGTGATGATGATCACGGGATGAACACAACGGAGATAACTTGAGGATGAAGTGGATGATAACTTGTATGACGCAACGAGATCTCTCGATTGGTCCATGTCGCCAATGCAACATCCCTCAGCCCTGCAAGATATTCGCAACTCCACACACTTGCGCATGTAGCCGCCGACCACGAAGCGGTAAGTTGCAACCTTCTAATTCTCAATGGAACAGCAGATCACACAAGACTTTCAGAATTACACCAAATCAAGGCAATATGGTGTAGGGATTCAATAGAGTTGCAAAGCAATCAACTATGAACTAGGGTTTATCTTAAACGTGGTCTAAAACTATTATGGGGCGTCCTGGGCACTTATATAGGGGTTTAGGATGACCTCAGGTCGAAAAACTACAAGAATAACCGACCCAGATCGGGATCTGGTCGAGACAGACTCGGACACGGCCGGTCTGGGGGCCGGTCGACCGGGCCTGGGACCGGGTCAGGCCGGTTGAAACCGGACCTAGCGCCGGGTGGAAACCGGCTGAGCTTCCAGGCTTACTGGATGTGGCCCGGCTAGCACAAGCGTGGCGCCCGGTTTGGACCGGGCCGATCCGGCGTGGAAGCCGGTCGAACCGGGGCTGGGACCGGGTGGCCCGGCGGCACGGCTGGTCTGACCGGGCCTGGCGCCGTCCTGAACTGCATCTCCTTCTCTCGCGCATGCCTCCCGCTCCTCCCTCGCGCGTCCATGGGATGTCTTCATGTCCAGCTCCATGTCCAGCTTCACGTCTAGCTTCTTGTCCAGCTGCTCCCCTCCTCCTCGTGCGATGCTTGCTCCTTCTTCATACCTGATCATACATAAATAATAGGACTTAGGCAGTATAAAGTTCTCATCGATCAAAGTATCACTTAGGAACAAATTCACCTGTTGTTTAAGTAGCTTCGCACGAGCTCGTGTCATTGGTCCAATCCTGACTTCATTGGACTTGACCTTCACAGCAACATCGTCTTCATCTTGCAATGACGGAGGTAGTAGTGTAGTAATAGGGATGTCCTCATCATCTCCCCCCCCCCTTCAAAAGGCGTCGACCTCGATGCTCCAAGGTCTTCTCCGTCATATGGTGTCAAATCAGCCACATTGAAAGAATTGCTGACACCAAACTCATCAATTGGAAGATCTATAGAGTATGCATTATCACTGATCTTGGCAAGCACTTTGTAAGGACCAGCACCACGAGGAAGCAACTTGGACTTCCGCAGCTTTGGGAACCTATCCTTGCGAAAATGTACCCACACCATATCACCACCGTTGCTTACTGAGGTAGTAGTGTAGTAATAGGGATGTCCTCATCAAAAGGCCTTTTCGATGGACATTGGCCTTTCTTGTTTAACGCTGTCATTGACAGCTTGGACTTAAGAGAGGTGTTTATGTCTGGTCGACAGTTTACTTGGACCAACAGCTTTCCTGAACCCACATATGAGAAACTAGATCGCGTGTTGATGGATACCGAATGGGAACATAAATATCCTATGGTATCCGTCCGTGCACTAGAACGTATTGAAAAACTGTCTGACCATGCTCCTATCCTCCTAACCACTGGAACCCCGATCTGTTTGTAAACGGCCGTTCAAATTTGAACTTGGCTGGTTACATCGAGACGGATTCCATGAGATGGTTAAGGCGGTTTGGGAAAGACCAGTCGGGGGTAGCACTCCAATTCTGAGATGGAATAATAAGATGAGGGCAATGCGCAAACATCTCTCTGGTTGGGCTGCCCATATGGCTGGTATTCTTAAAAAAGAGAAGGCTCGCTTATCAAAAGTGATCGATGAGCTAGAGGCTGTAGCGGAAGTGAGACCGTTGTCCACGCAAGAGATTGATCTTAAGAATCAATCCAATGCACAGATGGCGAGTCTTCTCCGTGAAGAGGAACTCAAATGGTATCAACGATCCAAAGCCCAATTCATATTGGAAGGATATTCGAATACGCGATATTTTCATGGCTTGGCCAATGGAAGACATCGGATAAAACGTATTCATTCTCTCATCCAAGATGAAGGGGTGATTGAAGGCCATGAGCAACTCAAATCTTACATTACTAATTATTATAAAGATCTGTTTGGTCATCCGGAGGAAAGCTCATTTTCTCTTTACGAGGACTTAACGGAGGATATACCCCAAGTTTCTACAGAAGAGAATGGCCTTCTAACCGCACCTTATTCTGAGGAAGAGGTTCAGAAGGCAATTTTCCAAATGGAATGCAACAAAGCACCGGGTCCAGATGGTTTTCCAGCGGAGTTTTATCAAACTTTCTAGGATACTATTAAATCGGACCTTCTAGATTTGTTCAGTGCTCTACACACAGGACAACTAGAATTATTTCGTCTAAATTTTGGTGAAGTAATTTTGTTACCGAAGGTTAATGAGGCAGAAAGGATTCAACAATATAGACCTATTTGCCTCTTAAACGTCAGTTTCAAGATTTTCACGAAAGTGGCCACCATTAGACTTAATCCATCACAGACCGCGTTCATGCAAGGAAGGAACATCCTTGATGGAGTGGCGATTTTGCATGAGACGGTACATGAGATGCATACTAAGAAATTAAATGGGGTCATTTTAAAATTAGATTTCGAAAAGGCGTATGATAAGGTAAAGTGGTCTTTCCTACAACAAACACTCAGGATGAAAGGTTTTTCTCCAGAGTGGCGTGCTCTAGTTTATGATTTTGTGTATGGAGGTAGTGTGGCAATTCCGGTTAATGATGACACCGGCCACTATTTCCAAACACGGAAAGGGTTACGCCAAGGGGGTCCGTTATCACCAACGTTGTTTAACATTGTAGTGGATATGCTGGCGATACTCATAGAGCGGGCCAAGTCTGATGGTCAGATTGAATAAGTGATCCCACATCTGGTTGATGGGGGTTTATCTATCCTTCAATATGCCGACGATACAATTCTATTTATGGATCACGATCTCGAAAAGGCTCAGAATCTGAAATTAGTTTTGGCGGCGTTCGAGCAGTTGTCGGGATTGAAAATCAATTTCCATAAATGTGAATTGTTCTGTTTCGGTGATGCCCAAAATGATATGACTCTATATACATAGTTGTTTGGTTGTGGGCAAGGTCAATTTCCTATTCGCTATTTGGGTATACCGATTCATTATCGGAGACTTACAATTGCTGAATGGAAAATTGTGGAAGAAAGATTACAAAAACGCCTTAGTAGTTGGAAGGGTAAAATGTTGTCCCTGGGGGGAAGATTGGTACTCATTAATTCGATACTGACAAATATGGTACTGTATATGTTATCATTTTTTCTGCTACCGAAAGGAATTCTGCATAAACTCGATTATTATCGATCCAGATTCTTTTGGCAAGGGGACAACGAGAAAAAGAAATATCGACTGGTTAAATGGAGTATAGTTTGTAGTCCCAAAGATCAAGGCGGGCTTGGAGTTCACGACCTGGAGGTCAAGAATTCAGCTCTGCTGGGTAAATGGCTTTTTAAGCTTCTTACCGAGGATGGGATTTGGAAAACTATTCTTCGCAGAAAATATATTGGCTCGAAGACGCTATCCCAAGTGGTTTGGAGACCTGGGGATTCTCACTTCTGGGCTGGTCTCATGGCGACAAAAAATGTCTTTTTTCGCCATGGTACTTTCTCTATTAAGAATGGAGCATAGATACGGTTCTGGGAAGATGTTTGGTTAGATAATGCTCCCTTAAGTGAACAGTATCCCGCTTTGTATAGTATTGTTCGTCGTAAAGGTGATACCATTGCCACAGTAATGGCTACATCACCCCCGAATGTGATGTTCAGACGGGTTTTGCTTGGACAAAGGCTACTGGCATGGAATGATCTAATTAACAAATTAGGAGATATTCACCTATCGCCTGAACCGGACGAATTTAGATGGGATCTCCATGTAGATGACACTTTCTCGGTCAAATCTTTATACAATGCGATCCTTCATTCTGATATACCAGTTGATAATAATAAGAAAATTTGGAAGATGAATATACCATTAAAAATTAAATTTTTTGGATGGTATCTCCGCCGAGGAGTTATTCTTACCAAAGATAATCATGTTAAGCGGAATTGGCACGGAAGTTCACGGTGTGTTTTCTGTCATCATGATAAAACCATTAAACACTTTTTTTCCAGTGCCATTTTGCGAGATCTATATGGTCAGTCATCCAAGTAGCATCTACCCTGTATCCCCCGACTAGTGTGGCCAATGTCTTTGGCAAAAGGCTTCACGGTATCGATTCAAGGTTTAAGTTGCTTCTTAGGGTGGGACGCTAGCAGTTATCTGGGCGCTTTGGCTAAGTAGAAATGACAAGATTTTTAACGATAAAAATTGTTCTTTGTTGCAGGTCATCTACAGATGTACAAGTATTCTCCGTTCGTGGTTACCTCTTCAGCGGATGGAAAATCGAGACATATTTACGGAGGTCTGTACACGGTTGGAGGCTACGGCGAGGGATATTTTTTTCCTACATGGGTGGCAGCATAGTCTACGAATAGCAGCCCCACCCTCACCTTAGGCGTCATATGATTCATCGTTTCGATATGTATTTCTCCTAGTTTTTTTATATGTTTTGACTTCAGACTCTTGAACGGCTGTGTGCATCCTGGTTATGCAGAGGCTGGATGTAATTGCTTATCAAAGTAATAAAACATCCTTTATCGAAAAAAACAAAGGTGGACATAGAAGTGGCTCAAAAAAAGGCTACGAGGCGAGACATGCATGTTGTTGACAAGTTTTTTTTTAAGGAGGATGGTCCCGACTCTGCACCGGCTGATGCAAAAATCCATACATTATTGATTATTATCGAACAACACAAGCATTGGTCCCAAACAAATCATCTAACAAAATAAATAAAGAGATAAAAACCTCGAGGCCGAACCCTCATTGACCATTACTGTCACATGCACTCTTCTCACTTTATTTATGCATATGTTCTTCTCCATCTACTGGAGAATGCATCACCATTAGCAAAAATCTCTTTTTTAACGGCACTTGCATCTACCGGAGTGAAGGTAGCGGTGACATCAGAAAAATCCTTTCATAAAATTATGAAATAAATCTGAAACATAAATATTTTGTGAAATAAACCGCAGTGACATCAGCACTTTCACTTTTTACCAGAATGTTTTTCATGTATCACTTTAGTTTCATAAAAAAATCACTTGTATTTCAATTATTAGTTGTATTAGATAAATGCCAAAAGCCTCACCTATGGTATATGGCACCGGTAGGTACCGTTGCCGTTAAATTCCTGGTTTTCGCCCCATTAGGGCATGTACATTGGTTTAGACGGATGCTATCTGTAGTACTACTACATGTCATCTATAGACAATGATATAGACAGTGTATACAATAGTCTGTCTCTAAGTTATCTATTTTTAGTCATAGCTATATGTGAGTATAAGTTAAAGACACCCTTCATACAACGAAGAAACCGGTGTCCGTAAGTACTGTCTAGTAGAAGCCTCAGGTACTGTCCGCAGACTTTACAGACAGCCTCCTTCTCTCTCCCCATTATCTTTCCTCCACATCACTAAAATCATCTATAACTATCTCTTACAGATAGCTGAGTCATCACCATTGTACATGGTCTTAGGCCTTGTTCGGTTTGCTAGGGGATGAGGTGGATTAAATCCCCTGGTAAAAAAAAAACACCTCGAATCTATTTCAATCCACCCTAATTTGCCTGCAGGTCTGTATAGGTTATCCGTGGTCTCCTCCCAGCTGAACTGAGAACCATATCCACTTCCACCCACATGTTGTTGTTTGCTGCAATTGTGGCCGTGAGTCGCCGACACGTAATTTAAGGGGGGCTCATTCCGGCAATCAATCTCTGCTTACCGGGTGGACCCAAAGTCGCGGAATTAGACGCAGAAGAGGCCGAAATTAATAAAGGAAATTTGACGTAACCAAGTAGACTGACATGCCGGCCGAAGCCGAACACGGTGCTGAAATGGAATAGTGTGGGCAGGGCAGCAAAGGAACGAGAGGTGAGGAGCAGCTTGTTTCAGAGTTGAGAGACGGATCGCCTCAGAAAGATCCATTATTTTTTGGCTGCACATCGATCAGTTTGTGAATGGCTGATGCTCTCACCGGGCCGGTAATTTGGTTGCACACTGCCAGTACCTATCGGTTGTGAATGTCTGATGCTCACGGGTGGCCAAAACTACCAAGTCCAAGCTCTAAGGGCATCTCCAACGGGGGCACCCAAACCCAAAAACGGACGTCAGATTGGTCCGTTTGGGTAAAACCTGCTCCCAACGCGCGGACCCAAATGCAAAACGGACGGTCCGCGTGGTCCGGGACGACCCAAACCTCGACTAAACTTGCGGACACTTTGCGTCGTCACGGACAGGCGAGGACATGCGCGGATGGTCGTTTTTGTCCACGTATGGCCCAGTTGCCAGAGAGATTAAACCAACCCACCACTCTCTCTCCTCTGTCCCTCTTTCTGACTTCTTTTCCCCCATGGATGCTCCCATGGCTGCCGGCGGGAAGGCTCGCCTGGCGCACTGCCGCCATCGCCCACGCATGGAGGCCTCCGCCGCCCTTTGCTAGACCTTTTTTTTCATCCATGCCGGAGTTCTCCGCCGCCGAAACGAGCTCCGGCGGTGAAGCTCGTCGACGGCGATGTGCAAGGCGACGACCAAGGGCGCCGGCCACTCCGCCCGCGCGCTCGTAGCGCCGCCGCGCCGCGCCGGCCGCCGCAGCTGGCGCTCCGCCCGCGCGCGGCTGCTCCGCCCGTGCGCCCGCTCGCGTGCGGCTCTCCGCCGAGCCCCGCGCCGCGTGCGGCCGCTCCGCTCGAGCCCCATCGCCGCGACGCGCCGCCCGCCGCTGTTCACCCGCCCGCGCCTAGCCCATCTCCGGCTGAGCCCACGCATCACCCAACGCCGCTCCGCTCACTTCCCGGCCACTCGCCTCGCAACCTCCCGCCGAGCCCACGCACCGGCCGCTCGAGCCGCACGAAACCGGGCCGCGGCGCCGCTCGCAGGCAAGCTCGCACGCGCGGCACCCACCCGGCTCCCGCCTCCTTCTGCTCCACGCGCATACGCAAGCCAAGCCGGGACGAGCTCTAAAACGTAGATACGGAGACCAACCAACCGTCAAGATTCTTCGACGGAGAGGAGACGGCGCGCTCGTCGGGGAGATGTCCTCCGGCCTCGTGCGCCTCGCGCTCGAGTGCGAGAAGCGGCGGGAGTGCGGCGCCGATGAGTGGCGCGTGTCTGCGCGCGGTCGAGCCGGCCCGTACGCACCGGCCGGCCACGCTCGCCGCGGGCACGGGCGCCGACCACGGCCGCGCAGGCGTTGGCGTGCTCCACCCGAGGATGACTCGCCCCCGCTGGAGCACAGGCTCGGCCAAGACCGGCGGCGCGCGTGAGGTGGCCGCACAGGCGCTGGCGAGCTCCACCCGAGGCCTCGCCTCTCCTCTCGCCGGCGCCATGGTGGCCCGCTGCAGGCGAACGCCGCGACGGCGAGCTGCCAGCAACCAGCGTCGTGCCGCTGACTGGATGTCGTGCTCGTGCTCGTGCCCGCGCCACGCCACGCCGCGCCTCGCGACGGCGAGCTGCGAGCAACCAACGTCGCGCACGCGTCGCTGCAGGGCCGGCCACCGCGCCGCTCGCCAAGAAGCCACCGCCCCTGGTCGTCGTGCCCACGGCGATGTGCTCCCGCGCGAGGCGCTCGTCCTGGCCGAGCTCGCCGTGCAGCGCGTGCGTGCTGGCGTCAAGGTCGCCGTGCTGCGCGTGCGGGAGGGGCTCGTCGGCCGACCTCGCCTCTGTCTGCCCCGCGGCTGTACCTAGTAGTCTTCTTCTATCTGTAGCTACAACGGCGCAGGCACTGCAATATTTTTTTGGGTCTCCGCAGAGCGTTGGGGAACGAAACTGGAGATGGCTGTCCGCAGGACGTCCGCACGTCTCCTGGGTGTCCGGCTGGCTACCCAAACGGATAAAATACACGTCCGTTTGGGTCAGCCGGTTGGAGATGCCCTAAAGACTCTAGGTTGTAGGCAGGCACCTTGTGAAGACATATGCCTGTGAACAAACAGAGAGATCCGATCCGACCACATGGCTGCCTGTTAGCTGAATCATACTAGTACAACCCATTGCCATGTCATCTCTCATCTGGCTTCTTGCACCTCGCGTCCACCTTCACTTTTACTTTATCCATATATGCACGCCAATAATGGAGCACCAAGTGGCTGCTAAAACCCTCCACTACTCGTGTACTACTGCCTCCCTTGCAAGTAACACAGCTCATCCCCTCCATCGATCCCATAATTTCACATTGCCATGCATCTCACCAACCACCATCAGAAAACCCAGAATCATCACGCACATACGGTTAAGACCAGCTAGCTAGCCACTCCTGCATCCAGATCCCGTTGTAGAAAGTGATCGGGCGCGCGAGACTTAATAGCCAGGCCAAGATCAGAACATGTAAACCAGCAGGCACATGCACACGCCGGCATGCCCATTCCTTGTCCATCCACTCTATATATAAGCTCGCACAAGTGTACCTACCTGGATTAGCTAGTCGCATCAGCATTTGCACCCGGCCTGTCCTAGTCCTCCTAGATCCAGCCACCCGTCGTCCGGCCTCGCGCGGCCGGGGATGGACGCCATCACCCGTGGCGCCGGCGCGGAGTTGGCGGCGAGGCTGTGGGAGGATGTTCCGGTGCGGGTGGACTGGGCGGCCGTGGCTGCGCAATGCGCTTACGTGTGGGCGCAGGCCAGGGCGTTCGTGGTGGTGCCGGCGATCCGGCTGCTGGTGTTCCTGTCGCTGGCCATGACGGTGATGATCTTCCTCGAGAAGCTCTTCGTCGCCGCCGTGTATTTCACGGTGAAAGCCTTCGGGATGAAGCCCGAGCGGCGGTACCGGTGGCGGCCGATCGGCGCCGCGGTCGACGGCACCGGCGAGGACGAGGAGGCTCTTCTTGGCGGCGTCGGGAGCGCGGCGTTCCCGGTGGTGCTTGTGCAGATCCCCATGTACAACGAGCGGGAGGTGAGTGCTCGCAGTGTTTTGGTTAAAGAATTTGTGGTCAATCGATTTGACCTCGGTCGTGCTGCGGTGGTGGGTTTTGTTTACTGCAAGATCACGCGGTGCTGATTCCTGTTCTTGTGGTTGGATCGTGATGGATGGCTGCAGGTGTACAAGCTGTCGATCGGTGCGGCGTGTGCGCTGGAGTGGCCGTCGGAGCGGCTGGTGATACAGGTGCTGGACGACTCCACTGACCCCGTTGTAAAGGTAACCCCATTCCATCCCCGACCCGCGCATCTAGCTCAGCGATCCCCGCACATGCGTGAATTCCCGTCATGCATGCATGCATGTTCGCGTCCAGCTTTTGCACACAGATGGAATTTAATCATTGACGCGTCAGTTTCTTCGTATAGTCGTACGATTCACTACTTTCCTAGTGTATATAACATGCGTAATTTCCTACTGCGTGTGCGTCGTTTCCTGGTTGGCATCGGCAGCTGGCACACGGACGGACGACAGTAATCGCCGGCCGCGGACTAATTGCCATGTTGGCATTCGCCGGCCGGCCAGCCGACCTGTCGCCCGGCGTGAATATTGTTTGCTATGTAGCGAGAGGAATCAGCAAGGCCGTGACCTGGTGTCCACGTAGATCCTTTGGAAGATCTCTGCAGACGGGTGTACCTAATCTCCTTTATTATTGGTAGCTCATCGATAGATCGGTCGTCGCTTCGCAGTATCAAATGGACACCACTCGCCCAGCAGGTGGTCTCAACGAAGTGGCACGCCTGCGGAGGTATGGGTGGGCGAGTGGCCACATGGACGACAATCGATCACCCATCCCTCCCGACGCCAAAACTGGCAATCCAGTATGGGATGGATTGGTCGTACTGGTAGCTGCTAGCTCGTGTCCGATCGCTGCCCTTAATTATTGGCGTCACTCCTAGTAAAACCAAGGGAGGGAGAGTGGTCTGACTCCGGCCTTGCTTGCCGGCTCAAAAACGCCCCGGCCGATCGATCTGGCCCTCGCTATTTAGTAATGGGCGTCTTGACAAGCCTTGCTCTGCCAAAGGTTGGACCGCGACCTACTCGCAGTCTGCCACACGGATAATGTACTACTGTCAGTGGAACGCCAACCCTACTGAATTTACTATCATTGGCCTGGGGTGCGTGCGACGCGACCGATCAAGCTGATCGCGGAAGGATTAGATATATAGAGGACTATAAATCAGATCAGAGTTCTATTTTTCCTACTGTATATGAATTTCCAGCGATCGATGCAGCAGATGTCGAACACAGGTTTTTCAGGCTGATCCACACTATAGCTTGAGCACACCTGCCGCAGCCTTTCTGATTGTTTTCGTGCCAACACAAAGGCTGAGTAGCTTTTTCCTAGTACTACTATTTTTTGTGATGATGCTGGGGTCATGGGAGTAGGTCACATTAAAACAACATTATTAGGACGTAGGTAGAGAATTCTAGGGTCCTAACAATATTCCTATTCCTAGTACTCCTCCATTATGCATGCTTGTCCCAACCAGTGGACTCACGGGTCGTGATACGGACATGTTGCCAATTGCTTTTTTTTCTTTTCTTCTTCTATACACTAGTAGTATATCATAGATGGAAATAGCTAGAATTTCATGGTCGTGCAGACATATGCACGTGAGACAAGGAACGTGATGGAGCGTGCCACAGGGTTGGATCTTCGACTGCAAGTGGTACGTACAGTGATCGCTTGTTCTCGTTCTCGATCCACCACCCTTGCTCCTTGTCTGCAGGGGTCCATCGCAACTGTTTGACATCCTAACTCCAAGTTATCGTGTTCTTAATCCATTTCCTAGCGAAACTGCAGCACTTGCGACGCACAAATGTCGCAAACAAAAACAAATCACTAAGTGCAAGCTTCCCCACGAGCTCCGGCAAGCACAGCCAGCTTCTTTGCCCGTGCCGTGTACCGAATTCACGGCCGCCACTTGCCACGAGGTCCACGGCATCTATAGGAGGCCGTGCGAGGAATCCGTGTTTCTTCTTCCTCCATCCGGAGAGGGTTTGTCGTTGTGCTGTGCCATGCCCACCAAGCAGCTGCAAGTGGCAACTGCCAGCGGTAGCAATCAAATGCTGCTGCGCCGCCCCGGAGAATCCTGTGGTACGGATCTGCGTCAACAGATTGATTCTGGACCATTTTGTTTATTTTTCTTTGCTTTTGTGCGCTTCATGTGTATATTGGGGTATGCTATCAGTTTTGGGGATGTAGTTTATTTATGTTCTCTTAAGGTACGGTTGATGCTTAAGGAGGCTCTTTTATTTCCGCAAATCTTGGGCGGCCTCGACAGCCGCACCGGGACATCGCCACCGCCACCGCACCTCCCCTCTCCGGCCACGTCTCCACTAGTTGCTCCTCCCCTCGCCGCCCACGCCCCCTCCGTCGCAGCCCCGTCTCCCCAGGCAGGCTCCATGGTGCCGCCCCGACAACAATGCGGGGATCGCCAGTGAGAAGAGAGACGGACATCGAGAGAGGATGAGTTCATCAAGAGAGGACGAGTTCATCGAGAGAGAGAGAGAGAGAGAGAGAGTGAGTGAGAGGTGAGAGACGAGTGGGGAAACAGAAGGCTCGTAGACTTGGGTGACTTTGAGATGCGTGCATGCTTATCTGATTGTTCGGCTGATCAAAATATTGTTTTTTTTATCTCAGTATAAAATATATTAGAGGTACAGGTTCCACATGATTTTGATATCAGTCCCACACTTATGGTTTCTTAGGGTATCATCAGTTTGCCTTCATCTATTTTGCACCGTCAGATCTGGGTGGATGAACGGTTTATAAAAATATAACCACTGTAAATTTTGTATAAAATCAAGCACATAGTTGCAGATATAAATTATAACCTCAGAAGGCTTGAATGTTGCTGCCGTACATGTTTGGATAGCAGAGTACCTAGCTGCACATAATGCAAAGTAAAACTGATGAACTGAACCCTGTAACTGAGAATTTTTTTGCCTCTGTTTTCCGTTTCGTTTTCAGGACTTGGTGGAGATAGAGTGCAGTAGATGGAAGGGCAAAGGCGTGAACATCAAGTACGAGGTCAGAGGGAACCGGAAGGGGTACAAAGCAGGCGCGCTCAAGGAAGGGCTGAAGCACAGCTACGTGCAGGAATGCGAGTACATTGCCATGTTCGACGCCGACTTCCAACCAGAGTCCGACTTCCTCCTGAGGACTGTCCCGTTCCTCGTGCACAACCCGGACATCGCCCTGGTTCAGACTCGCTGGAAATTCGGTCAGTACGTATATATGTGCTCTCTTGTTGTGAGCCAAAGTTCTTCACCTACAACTACTTGCAAAGAGATGCTGTTCTGGCTTAATTGGATCTAAGTCTCTTGTTTTGCTGTTCATGCAGTTAATTCTGACGAGTGTTTGCTGACAAGATTCCAAGAAATGTCACTGGACTACCATTTCAAGTTCGAGCAAGAGGCTGGTTCTGTAATATACTCATTTTTCGGCTTCAACGGTAAAATCTGTTTCGTCGGAAATCGCTCAAGCATCCAAATCAGCACGCTGAGTAACTTTGTTGGTGATTTTCCATCTTGCAGGGACCGCCGGTGTCTGGAGGATTTCGGCGATCGACGATGCTGGGGGGTGGAAGGACCGGACCACTGTGGAGGACATGGACCTGGCTGTTCGCACAACACTGCAGGGCTGGAAATTCGTGTATGTCGGTGACGTAAAAGTAAGCGGATGCTCACTTCATGTTAGAAATGACCAAACTCATAAAAAAATAAATCTAAAGATCAACATAACACTCGCTTGTGTGTGGTTAGGTCAGGAGTGAGCTGCCAAGCACATTCAAGGCATACCGATTTCAGCAGCACAGATGGTCATGCGGACCGGCAAACCTATTCAAGAAAATGATGGTAGAGATTTTGGAAAACAAGGTTTGTGTTTCATTAAAGGAAACCTTTGTCAAATGCATCGCACCATCTTATTGACTGACGTGGTTACTCTCTTTCTCTCTGTGTAGAAAGTGTCATTTTTGAGCAAAATCCACCTGCTGTATGACTTCTTCTTTGTTGGCAAGATTGCTGCTCACACAGTAACTTTCATCTACTATTGCTTTGCCATCCCGGTGTCCGTTTTCTTCCCTGAGATTCAAATACCTCTCTGGGGTATGGTCTATGTTCCAACTGTTATCACCATCTGCAAGGCCCTGGGATCACCAAGGTAACAACCATTCCATGATTGAAGTTTCAGAATGAAAGTAGTGATATTATATTCAATTAACACCAGAAGGTCCCTCTTTCAGTTCATTTCACCTGGTGATTCTCTGGGTCCTCTTTGAGAATGTGATGTCGTTGCATCGGATAAAAGCAGCCACAACTGGTCTTCTAGACGCTGGACGAGTCAATGAGTGGGTAGTCACCGAGAAATTGGGAGACGCCAACAAGACAAAGTCAGCCACCGATGGATTAGATGCTGTAAAAGTTATAGATGTCGACCTAACAACGCCCCTGGTACCTAAGCTCAAGAAGTGGCGAATTAGATTCTGGGACAAGTAAGCAAAGTTTATTGTGTACTCCTAGAAAATTTCAAGTTAACACTATGATTTAGTATACTTCTGAAGTACTACATTACTACCGAATTCTAAGTGTCAGATGCTGATCTATAAGTGTTTTTATCAGGTACAACTGCTCAGAAATTTTTGTTGGAACCTTCATAATCATATGTGGTTGCTACGATGTGCTTTATGCGAAGAAGGGATACTACATCTACCTCTTTGTTCAAGGCCTAGCATTCCTCGTCGTGGGTTTTGAGTATATTGGCACACGCCCTCCCAGCACTGAATAAGCTGTCATTAATGGAGCTGATAGCGTGGTTATGATAGACTGCGTGCAAGTAAAGCCCCTCTCCTGCACATATCAACCTCAGATTACATAATGATATACAGGGAGAACTCTTCCTCAGTCTTGGTCAGATTTGATCCGACCAATTTTTACTGCCTAGAAGGCTACTCAAATAGCATCCCCATTCATTTGAAAATAACAGCATTCCATTGAGAATTTGAGATCCTCTAGGGATACATTCCACATCGGAAGAATAACAGCAGACGTAGATGAAATAACATCCTTTGCCAATTACTGTAGATTCTCCAAAATTAGCCTACCCGTGTATGCCAATGTACTGATATAGCTTGTTCAGACATGTACAAGAGGATCATCAGCACCTAGAGTCTAATCCTGTGTAGTAGGCTAAGATCTGTAAATGTAAAGTGTTACTGAACACCAATATAATTCTGTCAAATTCAGACAGAAATTAAATGCATAATATAGCATAAAGCTCTGCAAGCAAGCAGTCATTCCGAAAATGATTTCGGTTGCTACTAATTGTGAGAACTGATAATAGGCCTTTCATGCCGTGGTGTTTGATGCTTGGTTTCAACCATACATATCAGTTGGAGAATTGGCTGTGAAATTACAAATTTGTCTAACATAATTTTTTTCTTGGTATCTACCCATTGCCCATGAATTACTTTGACCAACATAGTGTGCTCAAATAGATGTTTACAGTAAATATATGTTGCAGTTCTTTTTTATTTCACATTTTGAGGGGACATGCCCATTTTTGTAGAAGGAATAGGTCGGCATTTACCAGGAAAATTGCCCATACATTGCAACGGAAGATACATTGTATAAAAGGTGCTTTATTAGAGAGACCGCACGTCACTACGGAACAACAATCTTAACCACAACGACATATATACATTGATTAGAAATATCACATAATCCAGGAGAACGTGTCTGTCAAAATATACTTGCTTCTTCTACGATTGAGTTGCCACAAATATACTCCACATGGGGATCACTGAAAGATCCTCAAGTTGCTTTCATACATCACACCCCACAAGCCTCTGCCTCCCGCCACACTGTTGCGTGCCATTGCTGAAAACCTATAAAACAAATATGACATCATGCTAGCCATTTTGTATCCAAATTTGCATTAGTAATCATTATGGTTCAATTAGATATTTGTTCCTAAAAAGAGATTGCATGGTTGTGAATCAATCTAGGCATGTTTCTGGTGCCGATTTTTCATGTTTAGATTTAAACAAATTTCCACTTATTCTTCTGGTATATTTTTTAGTCATATGTAAGAGCAAGATACCATACACGCATTCACGCTATTTTCAAAAAAGGATTATGATCGGAGTAGGTACAAGTATTGAAACATACTGCTCTGCTCAGAGAGTGCCATATAAGTAAGTACTAGTTGAGCAACGCTTGGCCAGAAAATATGTGTCTTCTTTTCTTGAAACTTGATCTATATACAACTTGGCCTTTGTTTTGGAATTGGATTTGTATCGATTGATTCACGTGAGAATCAAAAACCACTCATACTTGGCCTGCCTCCTGAAAAATAATATTTATGTAAGATAGCAAAAGTATCCGGGCTATTTGATAAAATATCCCACTTTACTTTGCCATTTGACCCAACGTCATGTTTACTTCGGCATAGCTCAAATGCCCCGTTTTACTCTTGCCATTTGCTCAAAGGCCCCATTAGAGTGATTTACTACTAAAATCTTCATTTGATCTAATCTAATCTCTAGTATGCTATTACCTTTTTATCCCTGAGTGGAAATATCTAGAGCTATGCCCGTGACATATCTGCATGTAGCTCTCTTTTTTGTAGATAAAAGGCACTCAAGTGCCCAACTTTGAATTAACAAAGCCACCAACGGCGAGAATGATACAAAGTGTCAAACCCAGCTTACAGAACAACACCACACACCCACACGAACTACCGAAGAAGCTACAACCGGAAGCGCGACCAACAAGCTCAGCCAAAGCGCCTACGAGACTCGGATTAGAGCTGGAGTCTACAGCGTCGGGCCGGAGCTCACTCGAGAGCGAGCCATTTTCACGCGCGCCTCAACAACACTCCTCCATCGCAGAAAAGCCACCGGAAGCCGACCACCACCGGGGGCCAACCCTCGTTGCTCACAAACCGAACAACAGTGCCAAGGAAGCTCGATAAAGGGAGGGCACGGAGCAAGCCTTGCCGAAGATCGCCGAAGAATCACCTCCGTCACAACCATCGGTGAGCCTCGCGCTATGGGCTCCAAGACGGTGTCTTCAAGAAGAGCACGACACCGGAGTGCCGCCACCGCCCGATCCGAGGATCTTGGGTTTTCACCCGGACGAAGTAGAGGAATGGAGATTGGCCTCACAATGCCTTCAACAAGGGAACGCCGTCCGCGGATGCCGCCGCCGTGGCCCGAGGGGCAAAGGTTTCCCTTTGGCAACATCACCACCATCTACACCCCACAACACTCGACTCGCCGACCACCACGCCGCCCTCACGGCCGTGGTCACCAGCCAGCACCAGAGTCATTGGCTCGCCCGCCAACCAACATGACTCCCACCTTCCAGGGCCGCCGCCCCGGCGTCCCAGTTCAGAGCACAACGGAGAAAAGGATGAGAACGAGTAGACCTTCGCACCGAGTACCCCGGACCTCCTGCCTGGAAGCATCGAACCTGACTGGAGAGAGCACCTCCCGAGGATCGGTAGACCAACAGCCCCCGTGGCTACCGGCAACACCAGATCGCAGGACGAAAGACGATGGCTTCGCATGGCACCAGGCCCCTACCTGGCCCGCAGGTAAGCCAACACGCTCCCAGCACCCTCACCAACACCGGCAGGCCACCACCACCGGCCAAGCTTGCTACCACTGCAGGTGAGGACACCGGACTCCAACCGAGGAGCCGGCCAACCACCGCACCTTGCGCCGCCGCCACCAGGAGGGGAACATAGCCAGATCGGCCTCCAGCAGCCCCCATGGCTGTCGGCGCTCACGGATCTGGGCGAAAAAGGGCTCGAAATGGGCCCGGGGCCCCTGCCCCGGCCCGAACTCGAGGCGGCCAGATCTGGCGCGCAAGACCTTCTTCTGAGGACCCCTCCACGCCGGAGCGGACGGGCGCCGCAGCTGCCGGCCGAGCTGCTTGCCGGACCGGAACCCACTCGCGCTGCCATCACCTTCACCAGCCCGCCAGGGCTCCAGCTCGCGCCGCCTGCGCCGGAGCCGCTCCAGGGAGCCGCCGCCGCCACGAGCGCGCCATGGTCGGAGCTCCGCGCCGCCGCGCCCGCCGCCCAGCGCGACGCCCTCACTGGCCGCCACGACCCGCGCCACGGCCACCGCGCGAGGGGGTAGAGGGCCCCGCCGACGTCGGCGCCGCGCGGGCATTGCCCGGCGACGCCCTGTGGCGGCGGCGAGGGGAGGGGAAGGAGAGGAGGAGGGACGAGGCAGGCGCTGTCGGGAGCCCTCGCGTCGCCCACGGGAGCGACCGAGAGCTAGGGTTTTCTTCCTGTAGCTCTCTTTCTCTTAACCGAAGGAACAAGACAGGCTCCAGGCGAGGACCAGCCGGCCGCTGTGACGAAGCCCCTGTCCGCCGCGCCCCTCGTCGCCCGTCTCTGCGCCCTTCTCTTCCTCTCTGCCCTCACTCCATGGGTAGGCACAAACCCTAGAATTGAGGGATGGCTCTGGACTGGGATTTTGAGCAAATGGCAAAAGTAAAACGGGGCATTTGAGCCATGCCAAAGTAAACATGACGTTTGAGGCAAATAGCAAAGTAAAGTGGGGCATTTTATCAAATAGCCTAAAGTATCCATTTGTTGGTATGATTTTTCATGTCATGGAAAATTTCACCGCTTAAAATTAGTTTTATGACAAACAAATCGTTCTTGATGGGGGCGTATCTCCGTAAAAAAATAGGGTTCAGCTCTCCAGGGCTTATCCAGCCTCCAAGTATCCTTTGGTTCTGTCAGCGATGTCTCTTTGCTACCTTCTGATATGGTTCTAGGCAAGAGGATGGCGGAAGAACAGGAAGTACAGGGTCGGACCTCTTCCTGAGCCTTGACTACGGGAGGCGCGACAGATAGAGGTATGCAAAAGAAGGGAACGGTGCAAGGAGATGCACAGGGACAATCAGCACCGCACGATGTGGAGATGGTTTATAGAAGGAACAAGAAGTTGGCTATAACAGGTTCTATGCCTCCCGGTCAACTGTGTGGTCTCGTTAGGAGTAATGAGGTGTGAACTTGCTACCATTTCTCAAGTTTAGTGTCCTTGTTTATTTTTCCTTTGTGAAACTAGGAAACATATTAATAAGATGCGTCGCTTGCGTCATAGGTTAGGTCCTAAAGGTTTTGCAGGATTTAGTAGTGATGGTCTTAGTGGTGGTTTAGATCTCTTTTGGCACGACCAATTAAATGCTAAAGTCCAAACAGTTAATGAAAGATTTATTGATGCGTATGTTCAAGATTCCCCAAATGCGCCTCAATGGCGTATTTCTTGTATCTATGGTGAACCACGTGTGGAAAATTGACACCGTATGACGTGGGCATTACCCTTCGGGTAACTATTGCCCTATCCTGTACGGCCCAACTGGAGGGCCATGAAGACACTCGATGGTAAGGTGGACTACTACGTCGGTGCCGAAGAAGATTCCTTGAAGAACAAGACGAAGAGACGAAGAATACAAGGAAAGTCTAGAACTAGGATCCTTTGTAACCTAGTCGTACCCGGACAGATCTCTCGAGACCTGGCTCCCTACTTTTATTTCCAATTTCTTTTCTTTGTTCCTCTTTGGATCCAAATAGGCATGGTTTAGGGTTTAGAAACATGGTCAACACTGTGAAGATTTAGGTTAAGATGACTTACCCCGTTGGGGGCTCACCCTGCGTGTTATATAGAGGGTTTAACCAACCACCCAAAAGGATTTACAATCTGGTTGTTACAAACTCAACACGCAAGGAAACTATCCAAACCATCGACCCTTATCTCTTGGTGTCGTGGTGAACAAGGCAAGACATACAAATCTATCTAACCAACTCGCTAACACACCCCCTCAATCACAACTTATCTAAGTTGAGATTGTTCTTGAAGGCTTCAAGCTGGCGTACAGTCATTGGTTTGGTTAATCCATCTGCAACTTGATCTCCTGTTGGAATGAACTTTATATCCAACAATTTCCGAGCAACTCTTTCTCTTACAAAATGATAATCTACTTCAATATGTTTAGTCCTAGCATGAAAGACTGGATTGGCTGAAAGATAGGTTGCACCCATGTTGTCACACCACAGCCGTGCTGCTGGTGGATGTGGTAACTTTAGTTCATCAAGAAGAATTTGAATCCACATCACTTCTGCTGTAGCATTAGCCAAAGCTTTATACTCTGCTTCAGTACTAGATCTTGAAACAGTGGCATGTTTTCTTGCACTCCATGAGATTAAGTTATAACCAAGAAATACAACAAAGCCACCAGTTGATCTTCTATCATCTGGACATCCTGCCCAGTCAGAATCAGAAAAGGCACTGATCATCATAGATGAGGTCCTATTGAACTTCAACCCCAAACTCGGTGTTCCTTTAAGATATCTCAGTATCCTTTTAACAGCAGTCCAATGTGAGGTAGTTGGTGCATGCAGAAATTGACAAACTTTGTTGATCGAAAAAGAAATATCTGGTCGAGTAAGAGTTAAATATTGCAATGCACCAACTATACTCCTGTACCTCGATGAATCTTCAGCATTCAGAGGATCTCCTTCATATGCTGACAATTTTTCACTTGTTGACATGGGTGTACTCATAGGCTTGCAGTTTACCATACCTACTCTCTTAAACACATCAGAGGTATACTTTTCTTGAGTCAATAGAAGACCATTATTTATTCTTTTTACTTCAATACCAAGAAAGTAATGTATATCACCAAGATCCTTCAAAGCAAAGTCTTTCTGTAGATCTCGAAGAAGAGCTGCTATTGCACTATGACAAGAGCTAGCAACAATTATGTCATCAACATAAATGAGCACAAAAATGGTAATACTGCCTTTTGAATAAAAGAATAAAGATGTATCAGCTTTGGAGGGAGTAAATCCGAGAGCTATCAGTTTTGTACTTAGTTTGGCAAACCATGCTCTTGGAGCCTGTTTCAATCCATAGAGAGCCTTGTCAAGCTTGCATATGTATTCTGTCTTGCCTTTAACTTCATACCCAGGTGGTTGTCTCATATAGACATTCTCTTCCAGAACGCCATGGAGAAACGCATTCTTCACATCTAGTTGTCGAAGACTCCACCCCCTGGATACAGCAATAGACAATACAAGACGAATAGTAGCAGACTTAACTACTGGACTAAATGTATCCTCATAGTCTATACCATATCTCTGTTTAAACCCCTTAGCAACTAGTCTAGCCTTATATCTATCAATGCTACCATCAGCCTTGTGTTTGATTTTATATACCCATTTACTATCTATAACATTTTTTCCTGCCTGCTGCGGAGAGACTAGATGCCAAGTCCTATTTTGCATAAGTGCTAAATATTCTTCGTCCATAGCCTTCTTCCATTTTTCATTTTTTAAAGCTTCATTTAAATGTTCAGGTTCACCTGTCGATGTCTTTGCATACCTGACCATACCTCTGTAGTTTTTGGGTTGTATTTTCCCGGAGTGTAGGCGTGTATTCATACGCTGCACAGGGGAAGCGCCACCAGCTTGCGGAGCAGAAGATCCTGCACCTGGCGTTGATCTGACGCGTGCAGGAGGATCTCTATCGGGATCAGGTGAATCTGCTCCGGGATCGGAGCTCGATCCGCTGCTGACGCTGTCTCTGTCACTGTCGTCCGCAGGAGATCCAGTCTGTGTCGTGTGGCTACCAGCTCATGTGCCTCCGCCCGCAGAAGATCCTGAAGGCACGGCAGCAGCACGTGGGCGGGACCCGCGCAAGGGAGAAGTGCGCGCGCCAGTCGGCTGTCTGCCTGGCGTGGCGGTCGCTGGTTCGTCGCGTCGCTGCCGCACAGAGGGCGAAGACACGTTTTCTGCTGCCGTAGATCCTGTGGGTCCCACGCGACCCTGGGCTTCCGTGCCCGCTGACGAACGACCCTGGGCTTCCGTGCCAGACTGATTTCCTATTATTTCATGTGCTCGCTGTTCGGCACTCTCTGAAATCTCAAAAACAGGATTAGCAGCAGGATTAGCAGAAACATTAACCACAGTTGGATCATTGCTATGTTCGCCCCCATGATCAAATGTGTTTGGATTGAGAAGGTGACGTGGTAACAAAAGAATTTCCTCACGAAATCGCATGCCAGCATTGTCATGAAGTTTAGAGAAGGGAAACACTGTTTCATCAAAAATGACATCCCGGAAAATATATAGTCGGCAAGAATTAATATCTAGACACTTAAAGCCTTTGTGAATATTGCTATAGCCTAAGAAAACACATTGAGTGGAACGATATTCCAATTTCCTAGCATTGAATGGACGAAGATTGGGATAACAAGCACACCCAAAAATGCGCATTGATGTGTAATCAGGCTTGATATGTTCAAGAGTTTCTAGAGGTGTAGAGAAATCTAGTAATTTGGTGGGAAGACGATTGATCAAGTATACTGCAGCAATAAAGGCTTCATCCCAATATTTGAGAGGCATGGATGCTTGAGCAAGGAGTGAGAGGCCTACTTCAACTATGTGTCTGTGTTTTCTTTCTGCAGACCCATTTTGCTGATGAGCATGGGGACATGACACATGATGAGTGATACCAATTTGTTTAAAAAGAAGAATTGAGGCGTTCATATTCTCCTCCCCAATCAGATTGCAAGGTGATAATTTTCCTATCAAATCGCCGTTCAACAAGAGCTTGGAATTGATGAAAAATATTAAAGACTTCAGAACGATGTCTGATCAAATAGATCCATGTGAATTTGCTGAAATCATCAATGAAGCTAACATAGTAATTCTTTCGACCAAAGGAATCAGGGGCAGGTCCCCATACATCTGAGAAAATTAATTCTAAGGGATAATGTGAAACACTAGTGGATCTAGAATAAGGCAATTGGTGGCTTTTTGCCTTTTGACATGCTTCACAGACCGACTCACTACTCTCACTAGAGCATGGAAGTTTATTTTTGCTAATGACTCTTGAAACTATGGATGAGGCCGGATGGCCTAAACGACTATGCCATCTATGATGGGACGGCTTGAAGACTCCATGAACTTGCTTGGTGGATGATGAGGATGATGGCATGGGTAGAGGATATAGGCCATCTTCACACGGGCCATCAAGCAGAACTCTCCTCGTGACCTGATCCTTTATGCAAAAGAAATTTGGGTGAATTTCAACAAAGGCATAATTGTCTTTAGTGAGACGATGAGCAGAAATAAGGCTTTTGCTAGCATCAGGAACATGGAGGATATTTTTCAGATGAAGATTTGGATCATGAGTTTGAACAATAGAATTACCAACGTGATCAATGTTCATACCTGCACCATTTGCAGCATGCACCTGGTCATTCCCATTGTACTTCTCGTAGGTGTGGAGGCGATCTAGTTCACTGGTGATGTGATCTGTCGCCCCAGTGTCCAGGTGCTAGTTGTTGTTGCCGCCGCCATAGTTGGCGGTGTTGTAGTTGACGTGTGCAGCAGATCTCTCGCGCGGGACGAAGTCCTCGTCGAAACGGTACCAGCAGTCCTTGACCACATGGCCCGTGACATTGCACAGTTGGCAACGAGGACGATCACCACCTCCAGCGTTGCCATTGCTGCGGCCGCGGCCATTGTTGTTGTAGTTGCCGCGACCACGAACACCACCACCATTGCCGCCATTGTTGTTGTTGTAGCCGTTGTATCCGTTGTTGGTGTAGCCGTTGCCACCTTGGCCACCGCCTCCGTTGCCACGGCCAGGTCCACCGCGGCCAAAGTTGCCACGTCCGCGGCCGCGTCCGCCACGCATAGCGGCATTGGCAGAATACTGGCTCGGTCCAGCTCCACGAAGCATCTTCTGCCTACTTTCATAGGAGTCGAGTTGAGCATACAGCTCAGAGACGGTGATCGGCGTGGGCCTGGCGAGGATGGCCGCGACGAGAGAATTGTACTCACTGTCGCGCAGCCCGGCGAGGATGTAGGAGACCATGTCCTCGTCCTCAAGAATCTTGCCGGCGGAGATCATCTCGTTCTCCAGAGACTTCATGGCGGCGACATACTCTGCCATGGTCTTGTTTCCCTTCTCAGCATTGGCGAGGGCGATGCGGGTGTTGGTGGTGACGGAGCGCGATCGGGCAGAGTACATGTCCTGTAGGGTCGCCCAGAGCTCCGCTGCCGTCCTTGCTCCGAAGGCGTGCGGCAGCACCTCCCGTGAGAGGCTGGTGATGAGGAAGTGGAGGACCTTCTGGTCCTGAGACTCCCAGTCCTCGTAGGCTGGGTTGGGCTCCTTGATCTCCTTGTCGTCGCGCTTGACGACGATCTCAGTGGCGGGTGCGGCGATCGTCCCATCCAGATAGCCTGTGAGACGCGCGCCCCGGATCGCTGGCAGAACCTGTGCCTGCCATAACACAAAGTTGCCCTTACCTAGTTTCTCGGTAGGGCCGGCGCCAAAGGGTGATCCAGAGAGAGAAGAAGTGGAGGAAGAGGACGCCATGGTTTTGGGTGGAGATTGGTTTGATCTAGATGTAATCGGAAGAGCTCGTAGGCTCTGATACCATGTGAAGATTTAGGTTAAGATGACTTACCCCGTTGGGGGCTCACCCTGCGTGTTATATAGAGGGTTTAACCAACCACCCAAAAGGATTTACAATCTGGTTGTTGCAAACTCAACACGCAAGGAAACTACCCAAACCATCGACCCTTATCTCTTGGTGTCGTGGTGAACAAGGCAAGACATACAAATCTATCTAACCAACTCGCTAACAAACACTTCAAGCAAACAATCAGGGCAAAAGCAATCATTCCCTCATTCACCTAGTAGAAAAGATTTTGCAATAGGCAAGTTTTTGTTGACTCTAAATTTTTGATAAATGGAAATTGATCCTTCTTTGTTTTGAAATTTTGGGGTGTTACAGATAGGCACAAGATATATGTAGCACAAGTGATAGCAAGATATATGTACTTGTTATCACCAGAATTTGACTGGATCAGAGGTGGGCCGCGATTAAAGATGGGCTTGAAGAATATACATGGAAGAAATACATGAATCGGCCTTGTATACAAAGTTTGGGCTAGTTTGCCCGTCTATCTGTAAATATAGTAGGATACGTGTCGGTTAGATAGAATTTGGCTCATGCACGGTTGGGATTATTCCCACGTTAGAAAGTCTACGGACTATAAATATGTATCTAGGGTTATTGAGAAAGACAACAATCACGTTCACCACAAACCAATCTAGGCGCATCGCCAACTCCCTTGTCTCGAGGGTTTCTTCCGGGTAAGCATCATGCTGCCTAGATCGCATCTTGCGATCTAGGCAGTACACGTTTATTCGCTGCTCATGCGTTGCTCGTGCTGAAGCCTTGTTGATGGCGAGCAACGTAGTTATCATAGATGCGTTAGGGTTAGCATTGTTTCATCGTATCATATGCTTTCGTCTGTGCAACCCTTAGACGTCTAGCCGCCCTTACACCTATCTTAGGTGTAAGGGCGGCACCTCGCTTGATCATTATTTAGTAGATCCGATCCGTTATGGTTGCTCCTTGTTCTTCAAGGATTAGTTTAATATCTGCATAGTTAGGCCTTACAAACGGGTTGAAGGATCCAGTGGCACGTAGGGTGTAGTTTGCTAGCCCTAGACAGGATGTTCCGGGGATCAACTTCATGTTGGTTTTTAGGCCTTGTCTAGGGTCGGTTTATGATCACCGTGCATGGCCGCCAGGCTCAATCACGCGTAGGATGTTCCGATTATGTGGTGAAAACCCTAAATCGTAGTAGGTCGTTTTAGCTTTATATCGATCAAGCAGGACCACCATGTGACCGTACACCTCGTACGAATCGTGGGTGAATCGGCTCTTTGAGCCGATTCACAGGACAACCTGAGAGCCGATCGAGGCTCGTATTTAATGTTTACGTGTATGCCATGCAGGAAAATAAGCGAGGCAAATCCATCACCTTCCTGACCAGGTATAGGTCAGGTGGCACGCCCTTGCACCAGCATCGGATGTGCGTGCCGAGTCTTTGCGGGCCGTCGCTCGAGGGACCAGGGCCAGCCGCAGTCCCGGGAGCCTCCCGGCTCTACCGTGTTGCCCGTCGCTGCTCACCGGTGGGTTTCTGACCGCAACACATTCTGGCACGCCCGGTGGGACAGTCTTCGACATCAACTGCATCGCCATCTACATCTGAGATGGCGGAAGGTACTCCAGTCACGTACGAGGATTTGACTGAGGAGCTCAAGAAGAAGTATGACGAGGTCAAAGCTATCCTCGAAGCCGATCTCATCGGCTCTTTCTAGAGAACCCGCTCACACGGCATCAGGTGGAAAGGGTTCTCACCTGAAGGCGCGCTCGATGGAGTGGACCTGTCTGCCCCGTCGAAGAACGCACAAGGTCTCTGCGTCAGGAGATTAATTTCATGGTGGCTCATTCGCTGCACCGCCATTCTGAGAGCCTAGTGAACACTTTGAAGCGTGTCGCCCTTCGGGTGATCCAGGAAATCATGAGGCATCAGTACTCTCCGTCAGGACCAGCTCTAGGGAGTCACTAAGGAGAGATGCCACTCCAGTCCCGACCACCGCTGCCATTCGCGTTGGCAAGCACCGTAAGTGCCGAGTTCACCGGCATACGTCGTCTACAAGATCGGTGGTGACCCTAGTGATTACCAGTTCTTGTATGAGGCGCCTAAGGAGATCCCTCACGGATACACGTGCACATACGTGCCGCATCGCAATGAATCGGGCACTCACGAACCGGACCGCAACATCGGTGGACTTCGGAACAGCCAGGGAGGAACTTCGGGAACGGATCTTGAGAAGAAGACGTGGCTAGCTAAGTATGCCACTCCGACGAACCTCCGCAGCTCAACTCCCGCGGCTTGGCTCGGAGCTTGAGAAGCAAGCGTGGCTGGCTAAGTATGCCACTCCGGCGAATCTTCGGAGTTCGATTCCCGCAGCCCAGCACCGCGGATCGGATCGAGTACAATCTTGAGAGACCAGTTCGGCATGGTGCCGAAAAGGAGGGAAATCGGCTATTCCAAGCCGTACCCCAACGAGTACGAGTTGATCCCTCTACCACCCAAGTATCGGCTCCCGAATTCTCCAAGTTTAGTGGATCGGATGGTTCCAGCTCAATCGAGCATGTGAGCCGATATTTGGCACAGCTGGGCACGATCTCAGCATCGGATGAGCTGCGTGTGAGGTTCTTCGCACGGTCCCTCACGGGATCGGCTTTCGGGTGGTACACATCGCTGCCACCGGACTCAATCCGGACTTGGAAGCGATTGGAAGAGCAAGTTCCACATGCGATATCACTCGGAGGCTTCCGAGGCTGGCATTGCCGATCTAGCACAAGTACGACGAAGCGCGGAGAAACGGTATCGCAGTACATCCAGCGCTTCGAGACCGTTAGGAACCGATGCTATTCGGCTCGTGTGACCGAAAAAGAAGCGATCGAGTTGGCGGTGGTGGGTCTCGCATCACCGATCAAGGATGTGGCCTCCCAAGCGTACTACCCTTCACCGGCGCACATGGTGCGAAGTCGTCGTTATATGAACAGCGCCACCCGCAGGTATACCGGGATAAATTCAAGCGTGCGGTGGTCCTGGTTGAGGCGGATGAAGATGAAGGCTCGCGGGAGATCAAGAGGTAGCAGTGGCTGAATGGACTCGGGGGAAGCCCCGTGTCCCGCAAGTGGGTTAAGCCACAAGGTCCTCCAAGAGGGTTTGACTTCGACGTGACCAAGACTGAGCAAATTTTCGACCTCCTACTTAAGGAGAAGCAGCTGAAGGTACTCGAAGGCCACAAGATCCCCACGGCTCAGGAGCTGAACGGAAAGCCATACTGCAAGTGGCATAACACGTTCACCCATGCCACCAACGACTGCACAGTGTGGCGTCAGCAGATCCAAATGGCGATAGAACAAGGGCGTCTAATTTTTAGCCAGTACGCCATGAAAGTCGACACGCACCCCTTCCCGCCGTTAACATGGTGGAGTGCACTTACCCTGGGAGGTGCCGGTCAGGTTTCTCGTTCAACATCAACATGGTAGGACCTGTGCACCACCCTGGCAAGGATAGAGACGAGGGCAGCTGCTCTCGTGACAACGACGAAGAGGAAGCCGTTCCACGCGATCGGCTCCGGCACGATGGCAAGCGCTACATCACAGAGGGAGAAGTGAAGAATGTGAGATATCAGCGACCTCTCTCTGATCACCTCCTCAACAAATACGTGAGTCAATACGACCAACGCCGACGATATGACAACGATGACGAAAGAGATCGTCTGGCTAGCGAGGACGCCGGGAGACATCGTCGGCATGATCGCGACGAGGAGAGATATGAGCGCCATGCCAAGGAAAAGTCAAGAGAGCAAGACGATGTGGATAGGCACCGGGACTGTCCCTTCTTCGTACACTCGCTGGGATTCAGGAATGAGCCGATTGCCTACAATCGGCAACCGCCCGAATGTAGACGAAGAAGAAGGATGCAGCTAACGTGTCCGTGTTCAAACGTCTAGGGCCTCTCCCGCCTCGGAACAAGCACGCTGAGTCCTCTCGGGTGGAAGATCTCGAGGAATTAGAAGACGATGATGAAGAAGAAGAAGAAGAAGAAGATAAGTACCACCGGCCAAGGTGGTGCCCTGATGGACTCAGCCGTTCCCAAAAGCGTAGGGTTCAGCGACTACGTGGTTTGGAGGAAGCCGAAAGGTTATACCTGCACACGTTAAGGAAGGCGCGGCCTGATCTGGCCGCGAAAATTCAGCGAACCCTGGACGAAGAAGGTCGGCCACAAAAGAAAGAGTGGCGCCCCAGACAAAAGAAAGCCGATGATGAGACATCGGCTAGCACAAACATGGTGTTCATCCTTCCGACGGAGTTTAGTGCTCCAGGATTAGACGAAGCACCCGTGGCACAACTTGACCGCGGCCCACGGCCGATTATCTTTGAGAAGCCACGAGAAAGAAGCTACAGACACCTGAAGGCCCTGTATTTGCGAGGTTATATCAATGGGCAGCCTGTCAACAAGATGCTGGTGGATACCGGAGCGGCAGTCAACATTATGCCATACTCCATGCTACGTCGGTTGGGACGCTCTAGCTCGGACCTGATCAAGACCAACGTTACACTGAGCGATTTCAACGGCCAAGCATCTGACGCACAAGGTGTTCTGAACGTGGATCTGACCGTAGGAAGAAAATGACATAGGCATCCCAAATGGGCCTGCCTAATATAGTACCCGGGGTTTATTGAAGGCCCACTACTCGAAGAATAAGAAGACTCGAGAGCCCAAGATGTATTTAAGGAAAAGATAGAGTTGTAATAGGAAGTGTTATTTGTAATCTGGCGGGATGAGTTAGAAACCGTCCCGGACTATGTAATCCTTGTATAGCACGAATCCCTCGGCTCCACCTATATAAAGGGGGGTCGAGGGACGAGAAGATCATCGAATCATTGTCTGCAAACCCTAGTTTTCATATTCGTCGAGTACTTTTCGGCTGAAACCTTCGAGATCTACTTGCCCTCTACTTCTAACTAAACCCTAGCCTATAATCCATAGGCATTGACAAGTTAATCCCTTGTCAATTGGCGCCGTCTCGTGGGAATTAGAGGCGTAAGGATCCGATCTCGATGGCACACTCAAGATCTTCGACATCGTCAACCGGGAGCAACACTATGGATCGAGGTAAACGGATCGCTACCGGTCCCGTTGATTTTGTTCCTCACCCACCCTCCCGTTTGGATGCATATGCGTATCTGGCGGAGCCCTTGGAGATGACGTTCGGAAGGTTCCACTTTCGCGTCAAGAAAGAAGGATCGTATCGTGTCGAAATTCCGATTTCGTCGGGATCGTCGGCGGTCGATTCTGAATTTTCAAGCTATGCATCATCAACCGAGTCGAAGAAGAAACTTCGGCAACACGCTACGTCAGCACCAGAGCGAGAGAGAAACTCGCCAAAATCTTCAGCAACGCATCGTCTGGGTCATCCGCGGACTCATATATAAGCGATGGCTCAAGCGATGTCGACAGTTACAACTTCATCGACAAATCTCTCACAGTGGGCAAGGTCTTCATCAATCTCAACAATGATGTCACCGAACCCAACATAGATCTGAGTACAAAATATCATCGGATTTATGCTATCGAAGATCAAGAGGAAACATCGGAGGCTTTCGATCAATTGGGAAATCCTTTTGTCGATCCCTCGGATCTAAGGAGAGGTATGGGCACTAAATACGTCGGGCCCACACCACGCGTCGAGTTCAACTTCCACGAGCAGCCTGGGATAGAGCGGCAAAAGCCATAGATGGTTCGTAACCAATGACGACAACAGCTACGGCTCAAGAACTGCAAGCTTATCAATATATGCTCGCACGAACTGCCCGAGAAATAGAAAAACGAGACGAGCTGAGCTAAACAGGAGAAAGGAGGCAGCTTCCGCATCCAGCAGGAGAAGGGCAGTATCTAAGTGGACAATCTAGAATTTCGGGTGATAGCCACGGGAGGCTCGGAACAGAGGAAGATCAAGGCTACAACACATACCCGAAGCGTAAAGAGAGTACTTGGTTCAAAACCTCGACATGTCCTTTATGACGATAGATACAAGAGGAAATATTATCCCTAAGACACCGAAGCTCGGATATATGGCGACACAAGCTTACATCCTCGCATCCAAGCCGCCCCCAGGAGATCCAAGGGAAACACTATACAACATGGCATTGGCAGGAGTTGGAGCTATGGGGACAGCGTTCGTAGCAACGCCTCCCGAAGGAGCAGACAAGGCAAAATAGTCCACGACCTGCGGCAAGCAACGGCGGCAGCTCCGGAAGGACCAAGTGGAGCAAGAGACATAGGAGCACAAGCGAGGGTCGATAGAGCAAGGCAAAGCAGAAGAGATCATCGGCAGTCCCCGGAGCTTAATGACGAGGATATGTGTGGTCTACCGTGCTTCACGAGAAGAGTCCGAAAAACTCGAGTCCCCTCAGGATTCAAGTTACCCGATCACTTCAAAAAGTTCGACGGCTTGCATATGGAGTGTTCACGACAGCACGAAAATTGCGCCACTATTTTTCGGCACACCCGATCATAGTGGTCAATGAAGCTCCTTTGTCAAATATACTGAACAACCCAGAAGCTACGGGTCGTGTCTCCCTTTGGGGAATAGAACTTTCCCCTCGGGACATCACGTATGAAAAAAGAAAAGCAATAAAGTCGCAAATACTACCGTACTTCATCGCGAGTGGATGGAGTTACAAAGTACAGGACCCCCGTATTTATCGAGAACCCGGACTATGAACTTCGATGGGTCCAAGAGGCTTGAGGGGGCTGGCGCAGGAGTAGTACTCATATCACCCGAAGGCGACAAGTTGAAGTACATCCTTCGGATGACGTTCCCTAACGCATCTAACAATGAAGCGGAATATGAGGCTCTCATACACGGGATGAAGATGGCGAAAGACTGCGGAGCAACTCGACTAAAAATCTTTGGCGACTCACAGTTGGTAGCTCAGCAAGTTATGAACCAATGTGACGCAATCAATGATAGCATGATGGCATACAAGGAGGTGTACAATGAGCTCGAGAAATTGTTCGATGGATGCGAAGTAAAACATATTAGCAGATTGAGCAACGACGAAGCCGACGTTCTTGCAAACATCGGGTCGCAGTGCCTTGCAGTCCCACCAGGTGTATTTTGGGAGGAGATAACAGAGAGATCCACTGAGACAACAAAATCAAAAAAGAAGGAGAAGAAACCCTCGGGGGCTATCAAGGAGAAGCAAGAGGAAGAAGAAGAAGAGCAAGACCTGGTCCTAGTAATACAGATACCATGGATGCAGCCATACATATCATATATCCTCAGGAAAGAAATACCGGATGATCCAGTTGAGGCAAGGCGAGTAATCCGACGCTCCAAAGCTTTCACGGTGGTTAAAGGAGAATTATATAAGCGAAGTATTTCAGGCGTCTTGCAAAGGTGCGTTACACCCGAAGAAGGAAGAATAATTCTAAAGGACGTACATGAAGGAATATGTGGCCACCACGCAAGTAGTCGAGCTATCGCAGCCAAGGTTTTTCGGGCAGGATTCTACCTGGTTGACAGCAATAGAGGACGCTAAGGACATAGTACGAACTTGCGACGCGTGTCAAAGGTTTGCCGCAAAACCTCACTCTCCAGCAGCAGAGCTAGCACCAATACCTTTGTCATGGCCCTTTGCACAATGGGGACTCGACATGGTTGGCAAGTTACACAAATCGTCGCCAGGAGGAAAGGAATACATGCTAGTAGCTGTCGACAAATTCACAAAGTGGATAGAAGCAAAGCCGATAAATTCACCAGACGGAGCATCCGCAGAGTAAAATTCATAAAAGACCTCGTCTTCGGGTTTGGAGTGCCCCACAAGCATCGTCACGGTACAACGGCAGCAACTTCACGTCCAATGAATTCAAAGACTATTGCGAAGAGGTGGGTATCAAGCTGAACTTTGCATCGCTTGCACACCCTCAAACCAATGGGCAAGTCGAGAAAGCCAATGGCATCATCTCGCAATGGCATCAAGAAGCGCTTGCTAGGACCACTAGAAAAAGCTCGACATACCTGGCCCGAAGAACTACCAAGTGTGTTGTGGAGCATCCGAACAACTCCAAATACAAACGACACAGAAACTCCGTTCTTTCCGGTACATGGAGCAGGACGGTACTACCAATCGAGATAGAGCACAACTCTCCACGTGTCGCGGAGTATGACGAAGAAACGTCGAGGAAAGCATTAGAAGATGATGTGGATGCACTTGATGAAGCTCGAGACGAAGTATTGTCTCGAGTAACCAAATATCAACAGGACTTGAAGAATTACCACGGTCGACGTTTGCGGCCAAGATCTTTTCGGGTGGGCGACCTAGTTCTTCGGCTCACGCGAGAAAGTCATGAAAAACTCGAGTCACCGTGGCTCGGCCCTTACATCGTCACGGAAGTAATCGGAGGAGGAGCATACGGGATAAAGGACAAGAAGACAGGGTGGAGGAGCCAAACCCCCGGAACGTGGCGCAACTCAGGCGGTTCTACGCCTAGAGTCGAAATATAGTCCTTATAAAACTTCAATGTAATGGAACGCCCGCGAGTTTTCAGACGCACTCTTTTCCTTTTTCGGGGCACCGAGTGGGGCCGGAGAAGGTTTTTAATGAGGCGGGCTCGCGGTGCTGCAATATAATAAAGATAGTGGCTATATCACCTTCTTCTTTGTCAACGCGACCAAAGTCATCGTTCCGACGAATTTCAATATAGTTCATCGATAAAAGAAGAAAAAATCTTGCCTTGGTATTCAAATACCTCGTGAGTCAATAAAAATACAAAATAGTACTCAATAAAAGCTCGGGGGCTCACACTTGCCTTCAATATATAAATGCCTTGGTCCACAACCTCGCAAATATACAAATATAGAAAAAGTCACCGAAATACTCGGGGGCTAGGCAAACATAGAAATATAATGGTTGCTTTACAATATGGTCATGGACTACAAAGAAGAAATTTCTACAAGAAGCAAAATAACTAGTCTTGATTCAGTATGTCGTCAAGAGTAACTCTGTTCTCCTCAGGAGCAGCACCAAGAAAGTCGGCATAATGGCCATCGGCAAAAAAGTCGGCATCCATCCGAAGAAGGTCCTCAATCATTTCTTCGGCTATAGGTGTAACCTTCGTGTTAATCCTATCAACACCAACTCTCCGGCGTTTTACCTTTTGATGAACCCTATCGACAACTTGGGCAAGGTCAAGCTTTGAGTGACAGGATCCGGAGCATGATAAGAGCAAATCGGCACCGGCTACCGGTTGTGCTTTGACAAAATCGTGGATACTGCGAGCATCCTTGAATCTCTCCATCAATTCAGGAAGAGTTTTTGGTGGGACATTCCGAGGAAACATGGAGTTGTAAACCATAGATAAGGTTTTGGTACGAAGTGAAGGAAATCACGGGTTTGAGAGGTACGATCCTGAAATCCGATAATTTGGCGGGTCCTCTCCGGAGTGGCCCAAAACAAAGAACCATGGTCCAAGGAAAGATTGACAAGGAGGTTTGTCCTAGTGTTTACCCTCTCTTCCTCGACGACAGCATCAATAAAGGCACCTATCAACACAACAAAAGGACAACCTTTAGGAGACAATAGCATGAAGATGAAAGATATCACAAGACGAGACAAACATACCCGACATATCTGCACTGGCTTCATTCATTAACTCGAGCATGAAATTTTCTCGAGTGACCGCTTTTTCAGCTTCAGAAACAGCAATCTCCTTAGCAGCCATAGCCTCATGGACCTGCTGAAGGGCAACTTTTTCGGCTTCAGATGATTTACGAGACTGCTCCATCATCACAAGTGTTTGCTTTTTCGCATACTGAAGTTGTTGTCGAAGATCATTCAACTCTTGCGACAGGGTATCATCGACAGGTGCAGTATCGATACCGCTCTCTCCGCGCGGGAAGAAGGCGAAGCATTGGAAGGAGTAGGAATTGGAGTATAGTTATCAAATATCAACTGAAATTTAAAACAGAACAACATTAAAAAACAGGCAAAGATAGAGTTCTTCATTAATCTCTCGAGAATAATTACAAGGGCCCTACGAGTGGGGCTAGGGAAATACGTGTCGCCAAAAGACTACTTTGGCGACAAGAGCAAAAGAAGCAAAAGAAAAACGAGAGGCATGCAACTAGACCTCCGGCCTTGACGAACTAGGAGTCGACGTTGGCTGGATCCCGAGATACGCCAAGATTTTCTTCGTATTGGGCTTGGCCGCCTTCATCGTTGACTTCCACCTCGACCGTTCTATCGGATCGGTGTCGCCAACCTTTGTCCAGGTCGAGAGTCCGCTGACCGTCGGCAACCGGAGCAACGGTATTTTCAACCGCTACCTTCATGTTCTCATGGCGCAGCTTCAGCCCAAGATCTTCCGATGTATTGAACATCTTGGCGAGGTCAAGGAAAGTCGAAGGTTCCTCTTTCTTCGGGAAGAAGTAGGGGAACAACGCCGACAAAGCCCCACTGGCATTGGCCACACCTTCACGAATTTCGCGTCCATGGGACTCTAGAAGAGAAAGTGCGTCAAGGAGAGGGTCATTGACAGATTTCTCCGCATCAAAATCTTGGTTGGTTTGAGCTGCCATATAAAACAGAATGTTAGTCGAAAACCAAGAAACAAGAAGTACAAACAAAACAGAAGGGACAAGCGATATTACTCAGCCGTGCGTCGACTTTGCGAATTCAAGCGCTTGATGATCCCTTGTTCTCGTGCAACTCCGTGCAGATTTTTGCTCGTGCAAGGCGGACTCAGCATCTTTGAGCCTTTGCTGCAATTCTTCGACACTAGCAGCCTTTGCCTTGGCATCATCGCCTTCAGCTACGGCTTCGCTAGCGGCAAGTTCAGCTTTCTTGCGAGCCGTTTCACTTTTCTCGAGATTCCGAGAAAGTGTCTCGGCACGTTTGTTAGCCTCTCGCAAGTTTTTCCGTTGAGAAAGGAAAAGAAAGAGAAGAAAGATTCAAAATAGCGACAAGCGTAAGGAGTAAAAATTCAAGGAAAAACAGCAAGTACAACAGTCGTTACCTTCGGCTCGCTCGGCATACTCGCGGTACCCAATAAATTGGGACCCGATGCGGATGAGATCCTTGATCATAGGCTGTCAAAGAAAAAAGTAAGAAGGGGAAAAACTTCGGCATTACAAGAGTAAGGGTCCGCAAAAGCAAAATAGAGGAAATATAGATCTCGATAAACTTACATCATCTAAGAGCTGCGACGAAGAGCTGCCCAATTGAGGAGGAGGCTCAACGACCATTTCAACCCTTGCCCTTTTTGGCGAAGGGACAAGGGGGCTTGACGGTGGAGTAGTAGTGACGACGTTTTGTTGGGGAGACGATGTTTCATCTCCTTCAACTAACGTGTCTGAAACAAGCACAGTACGTGACGTGCTGGTCCGAGGAGCTACGTCAGTAGCTGGTACTTCCTCCTCATCACTAGTAAACAAAAATCGACAAGTATAAAAAGCAAGACAGAGTTAAACTTTTCGAGTACATCAAAAAAGGAGGAGAGATAAAATTGACTTACGAGCCGATGAGGGACTCAAAATAAGGATCATAAGCTGCCTTCGGATCCGAAGGAACAACTTCTTCAGCTCTTAGAAATGTCGGAATCCTCGACTTCGAGTCCTTTTCCTTTTGTTCTTCGGAGAAACAAGCGAGGAGGAAGGGATTCGGTCGACTCACCGGCCTCGGACTCAGCCTCTCTCTCATGAGAAGCCGCAGATTTGTGAGAACCCGCAACTTCACTTTCGAGAATCGTAAGAAGCTTGAGTATCGTCGGCAACGATGGTCATTTCTTCGACCTCTCCACCCTCGGGAAGAGGAGGAAGGGAAGTTATACTAGGATGATCCTGAAAAAATAGAAACCAAAGAAAAAGTAAAGACATGACAGTACAATGAGATGCAAGAAAAAAGGTGCAACAAGATAAAAACGCGGAAAGACAAAATACCTTGGGGAGTGGATTGGTGGAGCCGTATGGTTCCACACGACAAGAAGAAGGAACTGGATCTTTGCCCGTGCGAGAAAGCCTTCGAACCAACTTCTCCAAGTCCTTGGTGGAAAGGTCACCGGAGATTCGGTTGGCGTCATTTTCACCGTAGTACGTCCACGGGGGATTTTTGCGAGCCTCGAAGAGGCTGCACTCTAATCCTAAGGAAGTAAGCAGTGATTTGAACACCGTATAGCTCCTCGCCTCGAGTATTTTGAAGCCGGCGAATGCGAGACATGAGCGCCTCTGTCGCCTTTTTCTCTTCCTCGAAGCTTCGGCATCCCGGGAGCAACGGCGCTGAATTTTGGCACTCCCGTCGAAGGGAATTATGTTGTGCTCAACGGAGTTGGCGCTTTCTTCGTGAATGTAAAGCCACTTCTTGCGCCATCCTTGGACAGAATCGGGAAACTTGACGTCGAAATAATCGACATCGGTACGAATACAGATAACAACGCCACCTATGTTATAAGTGACGTTGTGGGAGCCATTGCGGCGGAGGCGTAAGATGCGTTTCCAAAGAGCCCAATTAGGAGCAACTCCAAGAAAGCATTCGCAAAGGGTGATAAAAATAGAAATGTGAAGGATGGAATTGGGGGTCAGATGATGCAGTTGAATCCCATAGACAAAGAGAAGACCGCGGAGGAAATCATGGATTGGGGTAGAGAGGCCACGGATAAGATGATCAACGAAACTAACCCGATACTCCATTGGAGGCTTGGGATAGCTTTCTTCACCGGGAAAGCGGATGGCGCCTTCCTTCTTCATCAGGCCAAGCCTTTTCATCAGAGTTGGAGTCTTGGTTGGAGATCTTGGATCTCTCCCACTCAAAATCTTCGGCGGCCATCGCGGACTGCGGAGTGCTTCGTGGCGGGTCAAACGCGCACGCGGCGGCATCCACGGAAGCGGGTTGAGCAATGTATGCGAGAGCGGGAAATCGGCGAAGATTGGGCGCAGAGGAAGATTTGCGAAGAGGAACAGGTGAGCGGCGCAAGCGAGGGGATGAACGGAGGTTGAAGACAGGTTTATATAAGAATTGGGTGAAGCAGAGTGTACCGTTGGATGAGGAAATCGTGTGGTGAGAATTGATCTTCCGGTTACAAGGGCAAAAAAGTATTTTTATTGGGACAAGCATTACCGCACGAGCACCGAGAAAAGCGGAGGACGTGTGTCCCCCACTTGCACGACGTGTCAACATGGTGGGAACGACGGACCCACAAAGCAGGAAAATATCGACCGTTGATAGAGTTGAAGAAAATTTGACAAGGGAAAGTATGTCGACAAGTTAAAGGAGAATGGCGACGGGATAAGTTATTTGAATGCATCGGGAGCTTTTGGTCGGAAACAAGTTTTTGCCCAAATGCTCGGGGGCTACTTTGAAAAAAGAAAAATTTCGACAATGGCAAATATAGAAAATGTTGAGTCTACAGTCAAGCACAAGTTCTTGGCTGTAGCCTCGGGGGCTACTCCCATCAGGAGCGCTGTTCGCGCATCCGATAAAAAAAAAAAGGAAAAACAAAAAAGAAAGAGAGAAGAAGGAGGAAAGAATATCAAGAGATAATGGCAATATAGTGACAAGGTGGACTAAAATGTTGAGCCTACAACCAAGCACAAGTTCTTGGCTGTAGCCTCGGGGGCTACTCCCATCGGGAACGCTGTTCGCGTGCCCGATGAAATTGACA
Source organism: Lolium rigidum (assembly GCF_022539505.1). Classification (NCBI taxonomy): domain Eukaryota; kingdom Viridiplantae; phylum Streptophyta; class Magnoliopsida; order Poales; family Poaceae; genus Lolium; species Lolium rigidum. Next base: position 145,580,633 of record NC_061508.1, on the reverse strand, counting down.
AAGGAAGAATAGAACAAGCAAGAGAATATATTTCGAGTTATCATTAACTCTCCATATACTCCCATCGGGAAAGCAATATAAGTCATATTTGACTCAATAAAATGTGCCATTCCAGCAGCCGGAAAAGCACTCGACAATATATTCTCGTAACGCCGAAGTTGCGATCAATTTCCGAATGCCGCAAAATTGCGAAGGTAAGACCCCGGACCTATTCTCGCTGGGCGTGGCATCGCCGAAGACTCGCGCTCTGCTACTTTTATCCGTATCAACGGATACGAAGAAAAATCCTGACGGACGCGTTAGGTACTCGATAAATTTAACTCGGGACTCGACGGAATGGTAAGACCTTAAGCGGCGCCTGTCGAAGTTTACACCGGTATCCCGAAATCATGTCCGGGGACGTGATTTTGAAGTAGGTTTTTGCGGATTGCCACTAGAGCAGGTTAACTAGTACCGATCCGTCGGATGAACTAGCCCCAACTACCAATATCCCTGTACAATATAGAATTTTGTGAGAAAAAGTATGAAAGTTAGAGCTTTCGAGTAAAAATAAACAAGTAGAGATTTTCCCCGACTCTATGATTCAAGCAAAATCTCGGGGCTACCGACATAGGCATCCCAAATGGGCCTGCCTAATATAGTACCCGGGGTTTATTGAAGGCCCACTACTCGAAGAATAAGAAGACTCGAGAGCCCAAGATGTATTTAAGGAAAAGATAGAGTTGTAATAGGAAGTGTTATTTGTAATCCGGCGGGATGAGTTAGAAACCGTCCCGGACTATGTAATCCTTGTATAGCACGAATCCCTCGGCTCCACCTATATAAAGGGGGGTCGAGGGACGAGAAGATCATCGAATCATTGTCTGCAAACCCTAGTTTTCATATTCGTCGAGTACTTTTCGGCTGAAACCTTCGAGATCTACTTGCCCTCTACTTCTAACTAAACCCTAGCCTATAATCCATAGGCATTGACAAGTTAATCCCTTGTCAGAAAAACCATCCCTACGACGTTCTTTATTGTCGATAGCAAGAGCACCTATGCTGTCCTGCTAGGGAGAGATTGGATCCACGCCAACTGTTGCATTCCATCCACTATGCACCAATGCTTAATACAGTGGGATGGAGATGAAGTAGAGGTCGTCCACGCAGATGACTCAGCCGAGATTTCAACGGCCGGCATGAACGTTTGGGAGACGACAGTGCCAAGAGCCACTCTCGGGCATCAATTTGGACGATCGCGAGCGCATCGACGTGACGAAGGACGGGGTTAGGCTGGTCTTATCCACCGGCCTGACCGTATAGCAAGAACAAATCTATGGACAAACGTGGCGAGGCCGATCCTTGGGATCGGCCCCAAAGATCTATGGACGAACATTGCAAAACCTTCATTGAGCGATTCAATCAACATGGAGGCCGATTCCACCAATCGGCCAAAATTATCCTCACCATACGTTCTTCCTGTGTTCAACGTCGATCTAACGGGCAACGGGTTTACGACGGCTGATGAGCTGGAAGAAGTCAACATTGGTCCTAACGGAGCCGACGTTCAAATACAGTGCCTTGGCTAACTACAGAGCCGATATCTGCAGCGAAGTTGAGGAGGCAAGGCATCATGATGATGGATACTGCGACGGTTCTGCTCTGCCACGACATGACCCGACGAAGAAAAGGCAGAGTGATTTTGGAATTGTCATTTCCAAAACCAGGGGGGCATGTGTTATCACCAGAATTTGACCGGATCAGAGGTGGGCCGCGATTAAAGATGGGCTTGAAGAATATACATGGAAGAAATACATGAATCGGCCTTGTATACAAAGTTTGGGCTAGTTTGCCCGTCTATCTGTAAATATAGTAGGATACGTGTCGGTTAGATAGAATTTGGCTCGTGCACGGTTGGGATTATTCCCACGTTAGAAAGTCTACGGACTATAAATATGTATCTAGGGTTATTGAGAAAGACAACAATCACGTTCACCACAAACCAATCTAGGCGCATCGCCAACTCCCTTGTCTCGAGGGTTTCTTCCGGGTAAGCATCATGCTGCCTAGATCGCATCTTGCGATCTAGGCGATACACGTTTATTCGCTGCTCATGCGTTGCTCGTGCCGAAGCCTTGTTGATGGCGAGCAACGTAGTTATCATAGATGTGTTAGGGTTAGCATTGTTTCATCGTATCATATGCTTTCGTCCGTGCAACCCTTAGACGTCTAGCCGCCCTTACACCTATCTTAGGTGTAAGGGCGGCACCTCGCTTGATCATTATTTAGTAGGTCCGATCCGTTATGGTTGCTCCTTGTTCTTCAAGGATTAGTTTAATATCTGCATAGTTAGGCCTTACAAACGGGTTGAAGGATCCGAGTGGCACGTAGGGTGTAGTTTGCTAGCCCTAGACAGGATGTTCCGGGGATCAACTTCATGTTCGTTTTTAGGCCTTGTCTAGGGTCGGTTTATGATCACCGTGCGTGGCCGCCAGGCTCAATCACGCGTAGGATGTTCCGATTATGTGGTGAAAACCCTAAATCGTAGTAGGTCGTTTTAGCTTTATATCGATCAAGCAGGACCACCATGTGATCGTACACCTCGTACGAATTGTGGGTGAATCGGCTCTTTGAGCCGATTCACAGGACAACCTGAGAGCCGATCGAGGCTCGTATTTAATGTTTACGTGTATGCCATGCAGGAAACTAAGCGAGGCAAATCCATCACCTTCCTGACCAGGTATAGGTCAGGTGGCACGCCCTTGCACCAGCATCGGACGTGCGTGCCGAGTCTTTGCGGGCCGTCGCTCGAGGGACCAGGGCCAGCCGCAGTCCTAGGAGCCTCCCGGCTCTACTGTGTTGCCCGTCGCTGCTCGCCGGTGGGTTTCTGACCGCAACAGTACTTCAAGCACGATGGCTATCACAAGGAAAGTAAGCTCGGGTATAGAAATAACCGAGGCACGCGGAGACGAGGATGTATTCCCGTGTTTCCTTCCTTTGCAAAAGGTACGTCACGTTTGGAGGGGTGGAGGTCCCACAAAGGATTCCCCAACGCCACGAAGGCTCACCCTATTCTCCGAGCCAAACCCAGGAAGGATAATGGTACTTTCCTTATGGTTAGCTTTTCCTCCACTCCGGAGATGGCAAGCTCCAAAACCACTTCACATGCAAGCTCCACGAAGGAGAAGCCCGGGCCTCTTCACAATCTTCCTTGAAGGGATCACCGGAGCACCAAACCGCCAAGCCAACTAGGAGGTCTCCCTCCAGAGTAACAAGCTCACGGTCTCTCACTCGAACTAATCGTGGTGGAGATCTCAACACTATGCAATGATGCAAAGTAAGAACACTAGAGGTGTTTAAATCCTTCACACTCAAATCCCACCAAAGTAACAAATGCTAGGATGATATTAGAGAGGAAGAACAATGGAGGAAATCAACAAATGACTCCAAGATCTAGATCCCAAGAGATCCCCTCACTTAGAGGAGGAATGGATTGGATGAGGTTGTAGATCTAGATCTCCTCTTTCAAATCCCCCAAGAATATGCAAGAATCATAGGAGGGAATGGAGAAGGAAGCAAGCTCAAGAAGGTCAACAATGGTGGTAAAAGACGTGTCTTAGAACCCTAGGAACAATGGGGAAGAATGCCCCTTTTATAGCCCATTAAAATATGACCGTTTGGGGGCAGAATCGAGCCACCCGGTAGCAGCACTCGGTGGTACCGAGCTGGCTGCCGACCTACCCGGTAGCAGCACTCGGTGGGTCGTGCTGTGTACAAAAACTGCGATAACTTTTGCATCTGGACTCCGTTTTCGATGATTTTGGACTCGTTGGAATCACGACAACGAGACCTACAACATTATGCATAGAAACATTATAGTACAACCATTGAGTAAGAAAAATAATATAAAAGGTTTTGCCTATCTATAAAAGCATCAAACCGGTAAAACCTCCAACCATGAAAACGCAATACAAGATGCATACTAATTCCGTTTTCGATGAACTTGAGCTTGTTGTAAAGCTAGCAACAAGGTCAAGAACCTCAAACAGAGAAACACCAAGAAGAAACAAGATTTATGGAATGCAAAGCATGCAAAGGGTTGAGCTACCTAAGACGATGTGATCAAGTTACCCAACCGAAAGCCCCTCTTGATAGTGCGGCTATGTATTCTATAATCCGGTCTCCCAACAACCACCTTGAGACCGGTAAAAGGAAAACCAAGCAAGGCCATACCTTTGCCTTGCGCATCCCGCTTGATCTTGATGATAACTCTTCAAGGTCCACTCAAGCCGGAATGCATCACTTGATCATTGTTGCTTCGTGAAGACTCACAAATGCTCCCCCATACACCATGATGGGAAAGATTCATTGATGCACATCTTCACATGTCCATTATCACCAAATGGACAACAAGCTTCAAGCATGTGATCCTCTTGAGTTGCTCATCTTGAACTTGTCCAACTCGACCTTGATGACGATCACCACCTGATGTCATCCTCTCATGGGCTATATGAGATCTCACTTTTGACGCATGCCCATGAAAAGATACCTAACATACATAGAAAACAAAAGGGCACATATATGATGGGTTAGTTCATAAATCATAATTAACAAGGCTTACCATACCACATGACTTCACGTGGCACATTCTTCATGCTTCATGTGTTGACAAATCTTGAATCTATTATTCACTCTTTGTATTGGTCAACCTTGTATCTTCTCATGCTCTATCCATCTTGAGGTGTATATAGAATTCTTCATTTGTTTGCATGCTCTAAATCTTAGTCAACCAAAGCTCAACTTATGAGACTATCATGATGTCAACACCCGGATTTTTAAGTCCAGGTGCCTGTTATGCCATACATCGCAATCCCAGGAATATTGTTGTTGCGAGACATAACAGTTGAATATCATAAGTCATCATTCATTACATATCATAGTCGTCTTACAAATAGATCACATGATCCAATCTTACAATAGTAGTTGATCTATTGATCAACGAACATCACAAATAGCGGAAGCGAAGTAGTAGCGGTCATGGTCCATCTGTTCCACAGGCAACTGTTGACGTCAGGAGTAGTCCTAGTTGTCGTAGACGTCCTGCTGTCCATCTTCCTCGTACTGCTGATCCTCTACATAGTCTGGCCATTTGAATAGCCAGGGACACAGCCGTGAGTACTTTAAAGTACTCGCAAACTAATACTAATGTAAGTACGAACATTTCTAGTAAGGAGGTGCTAAGCTCTAGTTTCTTTTGCATAAAGCCAATTTTTGTTCACAAGTATTTGAAATCAAAACCTTTCATGTGCTAACTAACTCAAGTGGGAACATTAGTGTCATTCCCACAACATTTGTTGTAATTCAAGTCAAAATCAACGTTCACCTTTCAAATGCAAAATCACAAGTCATATGTCACATTTTGTGAAAATGGTCTGATGACGGAACAGTATGGCCTTTCCAACCGTCCTTAACCGTGGACGCGGCTATTCGAATAGGTTTACACTCTGCAGAGGTTGTACGCTTGTGCCACAACTTTTGATTACATCCGTCGTGGGTAACCCCGAATAATCGTAACTCGATGACGCAGATCATCAACCAAAACCTTTCACTTACATATCCTAGTATAGGTACCTCTCCCCATGAGCTTGGCCTCCCAGTGAAGACCGACTGTCAACCTGGGAACTGCACAGGGCTTGGGCCGGACATTCACCTCATCTTTAACGTCGTTTCTTTTGTTGTGGAGGCAGCTTTCGGCATAACCCCGATGACGCTTGTTTAGAGGGAACCCATACTAAGACACATAAACTTCCGGTTAAGCCCTACCCATAATCGGGTATTGTGGGGGTACTTGTAAATTGGAATGGTATCGCATCCGAACCCAACCATCGGTTTTCGTAAAATTCACCAAGTCCTTCTCAAGTCATATTCACCTTCAAAATCTTTCAATAGAATGAATCATCATTCCAAGGTTTTCAAAGTCATTTCATTGCACATATTCCCATCTAGAGTAGTCAATTTTATTTGTTAGCACTAGCAACTAGTCATGAGGGGTGCTAACTAGCTTATAGCTTTCTAGGCTAAGTTTGATGCTCTTGTACTACTCCATAACTAAACCAAGTGAATCATGAATCAAAAATAAGCTTTGAAATACAATAAGCAAAATAATTGCAAGGTAAAAACATGGGATAGGTTTATTGGACATAAAAATAAATGGTGATGGTGCCTTGCTCTTGTAGAGCTTTGCACTTGGGACTTTGCAAGAGTGTTAGCTTGCCTTGGTTGGTGTATTGATCAAAATGTTCCTCCTTCTTCTCCGTAGATGTTCTCGTCGTCCCCTTCGTAGCCTTCGGTACTAGCGTCTATAAACGAATACGAGGATACAATCAGCACACAAAACTTGCATGCTAGACTAAACACACCAAAGATTCACACAAGCCTATGCTAGCATCACATCTTATTAGCATGGTGATTTACTTTGTTTTATTTTAAAGAAAACAATAATTTCCCCTCATTATAATTATTTATTAGTATAACTCTTTAATGCTTTGGAGGAAATAGTTTCCTCTCATTACAATATTAATTAATGTTCCTATTTATTTATTTGGAGAACTAATCTCCTCTCATTAAATATGGTTAAGATTTAATTTCCTCAAATACTAAGGTATGAGCACATGTTGACTAAGGTCAACACTTCACACTTATTATTTGAGAAACATGATTTAAATGAGGGAATACACCTCATGCAATTTAATACCAACATAGTAATGATTTAATATCATCAAATAATTCCATATGAGAGTTAATAGACCATGGTCTCTACCTCATGTAGAATTACTTGAGACAAAGGTTTAAATGGGAGGGATACCTCTCATATGATTTAATAATTAGTTGGAACAATTTAAATGCTATCATGGCAAACATTTAATATTCTTAAGTGAGCCCATATGAGACCAAGCAACAAGGGTCATCACATTACTTCATATTACTTGTGAGAATGATTTAAATGAGGTGCTACACCCCATAGATTTAAATTCCTAAAATTTGAAATAGTTTAAATGGGCTAGTATTGACTACATAGCCCATATTATGCTTCTAGCCCATGATCATATACAGAACATATATCATATTTTTACATAAACAATTAGAGTTTGTGAAATGTGAATTATGAGAGGTGGAATCACCTAAAAATTCAAAAGGGTTGATTTTTAATAATTATTCTAAGTCAGAAAAGTCTATGTCTTGTTTATTTTGCTACTTTAATTATACAACAGCTATTGGTTTGAATCCAGTGGCATTGGATAGATAATTTCACAGGCTTTCCAACCATATGAAATTCACTAAAAATGGCCAAGTAGATTTGGAGATATTTGATTTCTAGCAAAGCATCTGATAGCAATTTAAATGAAAAAGAATTAAACAAAATTTGAATTCAAACGGGGGCGGGAAGAAGTTGGGCCGGCCCAGCTGCGGCCTGGGCCACGCATGCATGGCGCATGCACGTCGGGTGCAGGCGACGCACGCGGTGCGCTGGATCGGGATCGGACGGCGCTGGTTCATCGCCTACCTCGCGATTCTGCAACCTTGCGGGGGCCGTATCTTTCACTTCGTAGCTCGGATTGAGGCGGGGTTAGGTGCGTTGGAAATCTCTTTCCAAGGGCTACAACTTTGGTATAGGTGTTGGAGGCTATGGTGGCAAAAATCTGGGCGGCTTTTGGTGTGGTCGCCGGCGAGCTTGTTGCTCCGGTGAGCGGCAAGGAGGGAGAGAGGGAGGCTCTAGGAGCGAGAGAGGGAGGCTGCGAGGGTGTGTGGTGATGTCCAGAGGCGCAGTGGGGTTTATATAGCGGCTGGAGGCGCGGGGCGCGACGGGACCGGCATGGTGGCGACGTCACGGTGCACGGCGGGCACGGGCGTCTCCGGCACTGCTGCTGCATCAGGAGGGAGGTACGGGGTAGGTGATGACGCGCGCGGAGTGGCGAGGCTGTGGGCGTCAGGTGCAGGGCGCGCGAGGTCGATGCCGACGTCGGCGTCCTTTGTGGGCGTCGCGTCTTTTCGTCGTCCTGGCATGTGAGGGGGTCAATGGTCGTGTCCGGCAAGCGTGCGGGAAGCAGAGGGTGCTGGTGGCGCACGGAGACGCGTTGTATTGCAGCGTGCACGCGGGAACGGGGTCGTGTCCACTGGTGGTGATCAGGGGACGTGGCACGAGTAGTTTTGGTCGACCTCGTGCTCTCCTCGATCAATGGTCATGTCTGGTAGGTGTAGGAGGTCCATTTCAAGTGTGATGACACGGTGAGAGAGAGAGAGAAAGAGAGGGAGCAAGTGGTGGCATGGTGGTGACTAGGGTGGCCGGCATGAGGTGTCATTGGGTGTGTGTGGTGCATCAAGTCGTCGAGCATCATGTCTGGCACGTTCAGAGGGGTGAGTGGAAGGGCCAGGACATGGTCGTGCATGCTCGAAATGGACCGGAGAGGAAGGTGACATGGGTGTGTGTCATGTATGCCACGGCATGGCAAGCTCGGTGGATTTGGGTCAAGTAGTGGTGATGGCAAGTGGTGGCTCTGGTGCTGCAGGGTAGGGAGGGTCTCCAGACGTGCAGGGGTGGCCAGAGTTGGACCAAGTCCAACCAAAATTGCAGCATGGGCACAACTATAGGTGCTGCCCACAAGGTGTTTGTGATAATGCCCGAAAGAAAAATATTTTCAAATTTTGGAAAATCCTTTGGTGGATCTCATTCATATAATCATAGAGATATAATGGTGGTTTGTGGTGTTCATTTTGGTGAAGATTTGCAAAGTTTCAAAAAGTGGCTCATCTTCTCTTTAATTCAAAGTCTCCACTTGGCAATTTTCTACTGGTCAACCTGGTCAATTTCAGCAGGGATGGTCAACATGAAAGTTGTTCACCTTCATATGGTCTTGGATTACATGGTCATAGTTGACCAAGTTTGGTTGAAGAAAAGTCAAAGCCAGAGGGGTAAAGAGGGGATCATGTTAAAAAATCACACAAATGACCATCATCACATGTGAGATGGTTTTGAGATTTCCTTTGATTTGATTCTTGTTTCTTTGATGCAATTGTGTTTGTTTATCATATATAAGCATTTTACAAACAATAGGTCAAGCAATGGTGGCCTTGGTTGAAGATTTGCAATTTTGGCTAAGTGTATGTGAGTGAATTTTGGGGATTTTCTCCCTATTTGAATTCTCCCCATTTGAGTTGACTTTTGTTGACTCCTAAAGTGATTCTTATTAGTTTAGAAACATTTCCAAACCATTGAAACCATTTCAAATAGTCTTGTTCAAGGATTTGCAAAAAAGGCCATAACACATAAGAGGTGATGTGTTAAATTTTATTATTTTTGTAAATTGTTCACCTTGCTTTAATTGGGCATGGGTTAGGGTCAATTTAGGGTTATATTAGGTTGAGAGATGGTTTCCCATCATTGGGTCAAGGTTTAGAGTCATAGGTCAAAGTTTGGTGAAATGGCTATGTGTCACATATGCTTCTATGCATATGTGGCATTTGATTTTTAATTTGACTTTCCTTGGCCCAATTGATGTTGTTGAGTGTTGAAATGGTATATAGGAGTGATCCAACCATTCACCACAAGTCTTAGGGTCAAGATCCTCAAATTCACGAATTTGCACTTTTCTCTCATATGCCTCTATGGCATTTTTAGTTTCTTTTTATTTTCTTTGGAAACCACTTGGATTTGGTTTGATAAGTACTAGGTAAGGTGTATGAAGGTTTTCCAAACCTCTAAGCAAAGTAGAAAGGCTTAGGGTAAAGTTTTATAAATATAGCCCTAGGCACATATGCCTCTTTCTTATTTAATTTCCTTTTATTTTAATTCAACTAGGGTGGTGAAAAGAGGGGTGAGGTTTAGGGTTTAGTGGGGTTCACCATGGTTCACCACCATTTAGCAATATTAATAAAGGTAGGGTTCAAGATTTACCTATTAGGGCTATATGCCTCCATGTGTCCTTTATTTTATTTTGGGTTTCTCAAAATAGATCCAAAATGATTTCTGGAGAAGATTAGGGTTTAAGGTTTTTCTTATTTGATTTCTTTTTATTTTATTGGGTTGGTGACCTTCACTTGATCACTTTAGGGTTTTAGGGTTTAGCACATAAGCATAATAACACTCATTAGGGCAAAACACAATATTTAAACAAGCTCTATATGTATCAACCTTATTTTAATAAAAGTTTTTGTTGGTTCCAAAATTTGGAACTAGGAAAATTCATTTTGTTTGTTTTGAAATTTTTGGGATGTTACAAACCCTTCCCCCTTAAACAAATCTCGTCCCGAGATTTTAAGAAAAGTTAGGTTCCTAAGAAAGATTGAGCGGTGAGATTAACAGGGTAACATACTTGGCATGGCCTGAGGGGCTTCCTGGGCTTCATTGGCAGTCATGTGGTAGAAACGACCGTTGTTGTTGTTCTGGTTCCTTCTACCTGCGAAGCGACGCTGTTGCTGAGCAGGTGCAGCGGTATTGAGGGCAATCCTGGCAAGCTTCTTGGGGCATTCATTGGAGTAATGACCCACAGTTCCACATTCATAGCAGGTTATCGTTGACTTGTCCTTTTGGGCAATGGGTACAGCATTGCTTCCGAGTCCTTGGGGCATTGTTGGCGGCTTTCATCGGGCACTTTTTAGAGTAATGACCAGTAACACCACATGCATGGCAAGTTACGGTGGACTTGTCTCTCGGGGGCATGGTTGGGTATTGGGATGAGCTGCTCCGGTGATGCTATCCTCACGCGGAGGCGAGCAATGAGGTAGTCCTTCTTGGCGTGTCGATGACGAAGTGCCTTGCGCTCCATTGCAAGGATGTTGATGGTGTCAGTCATCTTGGCGTGCTTAATGTGCATCTGGTTGGCTTGGGCACGGGGATTGTTGCGGGTAGGAGGGGCCATCTGAACAATGAGGTGGATCAATAGATAAGCAAGGAATTTCTATGGTTTGTTTGAGATAAATTTAAAAAGTTCAAAACTTGAAAACTTGAGTAGTGTTGAGGGGGTAAAAGCCAACAACACTTTTTCATTCATACCAAGCATCACACATTACAGATCTAACACACCGTTGGTTTGAAGAACCATTCATCGCTCTACGATACAAGGGGAATCCTGATACAAACTCTTGCGTAGGTGTGAGTTCTACTAAAGTGATCAAGTGTGCAAAATTTTAGGTAGAATTTCAAGGAAAAGTAGAGCATGGAATTCTCCTATTGAAAAGATTTCAAGGATAAGAGTGAGAATAAGTTTTCATAAATATTCACTTCATTGGTTTTGAAACTAAGTTTTTCAGACGTCCATTCTAACTAGGGTCTCCTAAGGTCAAACAATGGCTCGATACCAACTTGTCAACACCCGGATTTTTAAGTCCGAGTGCCTGTTATGCCATACATCGCAATCCCGGGAATATTGTTGTTGCGAGACATAACAGATTGAATATCATAAGTCATCATTCATTACATATCATAGTCGTCTTACAAATAGATCACATGATCCAATCTTATACATAGTAGTTGATCTATTGATCAACGAACATCACAAATAGCGGAAGCGAAGTAGTAGCGGTCATGGTCCATCTATTCCACGAGCAACCGTTGACGTCGGGAGTAGTCCTAGTTGTCGTAGACGTCCCGCTTGTCCATCTTCCTCGTACTCGCTGATCCTCTACATAGTCCGGCCATTTGAATAGCCGGGGACACAGCCGTGAGTACTTTAAAGTACTCGCAAACTAATACTAATGTAAGTACGAACATTTCTAGTAAGGAGGTGCTAAGCTCTAGTTTCTTTTGCATAAAGCCAATTTTTGTTCACAAGTATTTGAAATCAAAACCTTTCATGTGCTAACTAACTCAAGTGGGAACATTAGTGTCATTCCCACAACATTTGTTGTAATTCAAGTCAAAATCAACGTTCACCTTTCAAATGCAAAATCACAAGTCATATGTCACATTTTGTGAAAATGGTCTGATGACGGAACAGTATGGCCTTTCCAACCGTCCTTAACCGTGGACGCGGCTATTCGAATAGGTTTACACTGCGAGAGGTTGTACGCTTGTGCCACAACTTTTGATTACATCCGTCGGGGTAACCCCGAATAATCGTAACTCGATACGCGGATCATCAACCAAAACCTTTCACTTACATATCCTAGTATAGGTACCTCTCCCCATGAGCTTGGCCTCCCGGTGAAGACCGACCGTCAACTCCGGGAACCGCACGGAGGCTTGGGCCGGACATTCACCTCATCTTTAACGTCGTTTCTTTTGTTGTGGAGGCAGCTTTCGGCATAACCCCGATGACGCTTGTTTAGAGGGAACCCATACTAAGACACATAAACTTCCGGTTAAGCCCTACCCATAATCGGGTATTGTGGGGGTACTTGTAAATTGGAATGGTATCGCATCCGAACCCAACCATCGGTTTCGTAAAATTCACCAAGTCCTTCTCAAGTCATATTCACCTTCAAAATCTTTCAATAGAATGAATCATCATTCCAAGGTTTTCAAAGTCATTTCATTGCACATATTCCCATCTAGAGTAGTCAATTTTATTTGTTAGCACTAGCAACTAGTCATGAGGGGTGCTAACTAGCTTATAGCTTTCTAGGCTAAGTTTGATGCTCTTGTACTACTCCATAACTAAACCAAGTGAATCATGAATCAAAAATAAGCTTTGAAATACAATAAGCAAAATAATTGCAAGGTAAAAACATGGGATAGGTTTATTGGACATAAAAATAAATGGTGATGGTGCCTTGCTCTTGTAGAGCTTTGCACTTGGGACTTTGCAAGAGTGTTAGCTTGCCTTGGTTGGTGTATTGATCAAAATGTTCCTCCTTCTTCTCCGTAGATGTTCTCGTCGTCCCCTTCGTAGCCTTCGGTACTAGCGTCTATAAACGAATACGAGGATACAATCAGCACACAAAACTTGCATGCTAGACTAAACACACCAAAGATTCACACAAGCCTATGCTAGCATCACATCTTATTAGCATGGTGATTTACTTTGTTTTATTTTAAAGAAAACAATAATTTCCCCTCATTATAATTATTTATTAGTATAACTCTTTAATGCTTTGGAGGAAATAGTTTCCTCTCATTACAATATTAATTAATGTTCCTATTTATTTATTTGGAGAACTAATCTCCTCTCATTAAATATGGTTAAGATTTAATTTCCTCAAATACTAAGGTATGAGCACATGTTGACTAAGGTCAACACTTCACACTTATTATTTGAGAAACATGATTTAAATGAGGGAATACACCTCATGCAATTTAATACCAACATAGTAATGATTTAATATCATCAAATAATTCCATATGAGAGTTAATAGACCATGGTCTCTACCTCATGTAGAATTACTTGAGACAAAGGTTTAAATGGGAGGGATACCTCTCATATGATTTAATAATTAGTTGGAACAATTTAAATGCTATCATGGCAAACATTTAATATTCTTAAGTGAGCCCATATGAGACCAAGCAACAAGGGTCATCACATTACTTCATATTACTTGTGAGAATGATTTAAATGAGGTGCTACACCCCATAGATTTAAATTCCTAAAATTTGAAATAGTTTAAATGGGCTAGTATTGACTACATAGCCCATATTATGCTTCTAGCCCATGATCATATACAGAACATATATCATATTTTTACATAAACAATTAGAGTTTGTGAAATGTGAATTATGAGAGGTGGAATCACCTAAAAATTCAAAAGGGTTGATTTTTAATAATTATTCTAAGTCAGAAAAGTCTATGTCTTGTTTATTTTGCTCACTTTAATTATACAACAGCTATTGGTTTGAATCCAGTGGCATTGGATAGATAATTTCACAGGCTTTCCAACCATATGAAATTCACTAAAAATGGCCAAGTAGATTTGGAGATATTTGATTTCTAGCAAAGCATCCGATAGCAATTTAAATGAAAAAGAATTAAACAAAATTTGAATTCAAACGGGGGCGGGAAGAAGTTGGGCCGGCCCAGCTGCGGCCTGGGCCACGCATGCATGGCGCATGCACGTCGGGTGCAGGCGACGCACGCGGTGCGCTGGATCGGGATCGGACGGCGCTGGTTCATCGCCTACCTCGCGATTCGCAACCTTGCGGGGGCCGTATCTTTCACTTCGTAGCTCGGATTGAGGCGGGGTTAGGTGCGTTGGAAATCTCTTTCCAAGGGCTACAACTTTGGTATAGGTGTTGGAGGCTATGGTGGCAAAAATCTGGGCGGCTTTTGGTGTGGTCGCCGGCGAGCTTGTTGCTCCGGTGAGCGGCAAGGAGGGAGAGAGGGAGGCTCTAGGAGCGAGAGAGGGAGGCTGCGAGGGTGTGTGGTGATGTCCGGAGGCGCGGTGGGGTTTATATAGCGGGCTGGAGGCGCGGGGCGCGGACGGGACCGGCATGGTGGCGACGTCACGGTGCACGGCGGGCACGGGCGTCTCCGGCACTCGCTGCTGCATCGGGAGGGAGGTACGGGGTAGGTGATGACGCGCGCGGAGTGGCGAGGCTGTGGGCGTCGGGTGCAGGGCGCGCGAGGTCGATGCCGACGTCGGCGTCCTTTGTGGGCGTCGCGTCTTTTCGTCGTCCGGCATGTGAGGGGTCAATGGTCGTGTCCGGCAAGCGTGCGGGAAGCAGAGGGTGCTGGTGGCGCACGGAGACGCGTTGTATTGCAGCGTGCACGCGGGAACGGGGTCGTGTCCACTGGTGGTGATCAGGGGACGTGGCACGAGTAGTTTTGGTCGACCTCGTGCTCTCCTCGATCAATGGTCATGTCTGGTAGGTGTAGGAGGTCCATTTCAAGTGTGATGACACGGTGAGAGAGAGAGAGAAAGAGAGGGAGCAAGTGGTGGCATGGTGGTGACTAGGGTGGCCGGCATGAGGTGTCATTGGGTGTGTGTGGTGCATCAAGTCGTCGAGCATCATGTCTGGCACGTTCAGAGGGGTGAGTGGAAGGGCCAGGACATGGTCGTGCATGCTGAAATGGACCAGAGAGGAAGGTGACATGGGTGTGTGTCATGTATGCCACGGCATGGCAAGCTCTGGTGGATTTGGGTCAAGTAGTGGTGATGGAAAGTGGTGGCTCTGGTGCTGCAGGGTAGGGAGGGTCTCCAGACGTGCAGGGGTGGCCAGAGTTGGACCAAGTCCAACCAAAATTGCAGCATGGGCACAACTATAGGTGCTGCCCACAAGGTGTTTGTGATAATGCCCGAAAGAAAAATATTTTCAAATTTTGGAAAATCCTTTGGTGGATCTCATTCATATAATCATAGAGATATAATGGTGGTGGTGGTGTTCATTTTGGTGAAGATTTGCAAAGTTTCAAAAAGTGGCTCATCTTCTCTTTAATTCAAAGTCTCCACTTGGCAATTTTCTACTGGTCAACCTGGTCAACTTCAGCAGGGATGGTCAACATGAAAGTTGTTCACCTTCATATGGTCTTGGATTACATGGTCATAGTTGACCAAGTTTGGTTGAAGAAAAGTCAAAGCCGAGAGGGTAAAGAGGGGATCATGTTAAAAAATCACACAAATGACCATCATCACATGTGAGATGGTTTTGAGATTTCCTTTGATTTGATTCTTGTTTCTTTGATGCAATTGTGTTTGTTTATCATATATAAGCATTTTACAAACAATAGGTCAAGCAATGGTGGCCTTGGTTGAAGATTTGCAATTTTGGCTAAGTGTATGTGAGTGAATTTTGGGGATTTTCTCCCTATTTGAATTCTCCCCATTTGAGTTGACTTTTGTTGACTCCTAAAGTGATTCTTATTAGTTTAGAAACATTTCCAAACCATTGAAACCATTTCAAATAGTCTTGTTCAAGGATTTGCAAAAAAGGCCATAACACATAAGAGGTGATGTGTTAAATTTTATTATTTTTGTAAATTGTTCACCTTGCTTTAATTGGGCATGGGTTAGGGTCAATTTAGGGTTATATTAGGTTGAGAGATGGTTTCCCATAATTGGGTCAAGGTTTAGAGTCATAGGTCAAAGTTTGGTGAAATGGCTATGTGTCACATATGCTTCTATGCATATGTGGCATTTGATTTTTAATTTGACTTTCCTTGGCCCAATTGATGTTGTTGAGTGTTGAAATGGTATATAGGAGTGATCCAACCATTCACCACAAGTCTTAGGGTCAAGATCCTCAAATTCACGAATTTGCACTTTTCTCTCATATGCCTCTATGGCATTTTTAGTTTCTTTTTATTTTCTTTGGAAACCACTTGGATTTGGTTTGATAAGTACTAGGTAAGGTGTATGAAGGTTTTCCAAACCTCTAAGCAAAGTAGAAAGGCTTAGGGTAAAGTTTTATAAATATAGCCCTAGGCACATATGCCTCTTTCTTATTTAATTTCCTTTTATTTTAATTCAACTAGGGTGGTGAAAAGAGGGGTGAGGTTTAGGGTTTAGTGGGGTTCACCATGGTTCACCACCATTTAGCAATATTAATAAAGGTAGGGTTCAAGATTTACCTATTAGGGCTATATGCCTCCATGTGTCCTTTATTTTATTTTGGGTTTCTCAAAATAGATCCAAAATGATTTCTGGAGAAGATTAGGGTTTAAGGTTTTTCTTATTTGATTTCTTTTTATTTTATTGGGTTGGTGACCTTCACTTGATCACTTTAGGGTTTTAGGGTTTAGCACATAAGCATAATAACACTCATCAGGGCAAAACACAATATTTAAACAAGCTCTATATGTATCAACCTTATTTTAATAAAAGTTTTTGTTGGTTCCAAAATTTGGAACTAGGAAAATTCATTTTGTTTGTTTTGAAATTTTTGGGATGTTACACATGACACCGACTTAGAGCCATAACTTGAATTCTTCACTTGGAATCAAGGACTCAAGATCTTGATCATTCGTTGCTTATCACATAAGCTAGAGCATGGCTAATATTGAGTTCCACATAAGAACTCCATCTTCATTTCTTCTTCTTGATCATATCACATATATATCTTCAAATCGATGATCTTGATGCCAATACACAAGGTATATCTTTATATTCATGGCATCCATACTTGAATCCAACACAATGCTACATGTTGTGTTTGTTGGGATCCGATGAATATGGAATACTATGTCAAGTTGATTATCGATCTATCATATATGTGTTGTTTATGATCTTGCATGCTCTCCGTTGCTAGTAGAGGCTCTGGCCAAGTTGACACTTGTGACTCCAAGAGGGAGTATTTATGCTCGATAGTGGGTTCATGTCTCCATTGAATCTGGGGGAGTGACAACAACCCCTAAGGTTGTGGATGTGTTGTTGCCACTAGGGATAAAACAACAATGCTTTGTCTAAGGATATTTGTATTGTTTACATTATGCACAGTACTTAATGCAATTGTCTGTTGTTTGCAACTTAATACTGGAAGGGGTGCGGATGCTAACCCGAAGGTGGACTTTTTAGGCATAGATGCATGTTGGATAGCGGTCTATGTTCTTTGTCGTAATTCCCTAAGTAAATCTCATAGTAGTCATCATGATATGTATGTGCATTGTTATGCCTTCTTTATTTGTCAATTGCCCAACTGTAATTTGTTCACCCAACATACTATTTATCTTATTGGAGAGACACCACTAGTGAACTGTGGACCCCGGTCCATTCTTTTACATCTGAAATACAACCTACTGCAATCATTGTTCTCTCGTTGTTCTTTGCAAGCAAACATCATTCTCCACACCATACGTTTAATCCTTTGTTTACGAGCAAGCCGGTGAGATTGACAACCTCACCGTTAAGTTGGGGCAAAGTATTTTGATTGTGTTGTGCAGGTTCCACGTTGGCGCCGGAATCCCTGGTGTTGCGCCGCACTACACTCCTTCACCAACAACCTTCACGTGGCCTTCATCTCCTACTGGTTCGACAACCTTGGTTTCTTACTGAGGGAAAAACTTGCTGCTATGCGCATCACACCTTCCTGTTGGGGTTCCCAACGGACGTGTGCATCACGCGCCATCAAGACCTTTTTCTGGCGCCATTGCCGGGGAGATCAAGACAAGCTGCAAGGGGAGTCTCTCACATCCAATCTCTTTACTTTGTTTATTGTCTTGCTTTATTTTCTTTTCTGTCTTGTTTGCTTTCCTTATATCAAAAACACAAAAAAATAGTTACTTGTATTTACTTTATTTATCAGTTTACCTTAGTTTATTTCATCATGCTTCCCCCTAAGTTCACTTTGAAAGATATATCAGTAGGGCGTGGGTCTATCATTGGAAGAGATAATATCGAAGAATTTTTCACTCATGTTAGTACGGTTAAAGATTTTGAAGATAGATCCTTGGTGGAACTTGTTCCTAATTATGAAATTGCTACTGCCTCTTTAGTGCACATGTTGGAAGCTAGATTTGCTAATCTTAATCCTATAATGCAACACATGCTTCTTACACTCTACGATATGGAA
Source organism: Lolium rigidum (assembly GCF_022539505.1). NCBI lineage: Eukaryota > Viridiplantae > Streptophyta > Magnoliopsida > Poales > Poaceae > Lolium > Lolium rigidum. The sequence goes on along the minus strand of NC_061508.1, from coordinate 145,562,221 downwards.
GAAGGAGAGAAGAAAGATTTTGTTTTAGAAACCCTTCTTAAAGAATTGGGTGATGTAGCTAGAGAAGCTAGAAAAGTCTTTATTCAACATAAGATGCTTGGCTTTTATACCAATTTTGCAAGTACCCTTGAAAAGATGGAAAAAGATAGGCTAAAGTACACTAATAAACTCAATTGTGAGGGGGAGACTAAAGTACCAATACCTTATAAGCTTATAGGAATACATGAGGCACTAGAAAAGAATTTTGATTGGATTGTTCCTGAAAATTTATTTAAGGAGGATAGTAAGCCTAAAAGTAATGAAAGAGGAGCTTCTGAAATTTACATAGATAAGATACAATGCATTGTTGAGAAAACCCCCAACTCCTGTGTTGATGCTTCATCTCTTGATAATACTTGATTTACACTTTCTGCGCCTAGCTGAAAGGCGTTAAAGAAAAGCGCTTATGGGAGACAACCCATTATTTTATTTCTGCAATTTTTGTTTAATATTTGAGTCAAGGTGCTTGTTACTACTGTAGCAATACCTTTGCATCTTTACTTTATTGCATTGTTGTGCCAAGTAAAGTCTTTGATAGAAGGTTGATACTAGATTTGGATTTCTGCGCAGAAACAGATTTTTAGCTGTCACGAATTTGAGGTGTTCTCTCTGTAGGAGAGTCTAAAAATTCTGTAAAAATTTGAGTAATTCTCAGATATGTACACAACTTTCATTCAATTTGAGCTTCTTCATCTGAGCATGTTAAGTGCCTCGAAAAAATTCGTCTTTACGGACTGTTCTCTTTTGACAGATTCTGCCTTTTATTTCACATTGCCTCCTTTACTGTGTTTAAGTGGATTTCTTTGCTCCATTAAATTTCAGTAGCCTTGGGTAATTTCCAGAAGTTTTGGGAATGATTGTGTCCTCTCTGAACATTTGAATTTTTGATTATGCACTAACCCTCTAATGAGATTGTTTTGAGTTTGGTGTGGAGGAAGTTTTCAAGGATCAAGAGAGAAGGATGATATAATATGATCAAGAAGAGTGAAAAGTCTAAGCTTGGGGATGCCCCCGTGGTTCATCCCTGCATATTTCAAGAAGACTCAAGCATCTAAGCTTGGGGATGCCCAAGGCATCCCCTTCTTCATCAACAACTTATCAGGTCACCTCTAGTGAAACTATATTTTTATTCCGTCACATCTTATGTGCTTTACTTGGAGCGTCTGTGTGCTTTTATTTTTGTTTGTAATTGAATAAATTTGGATCCTAGCATTCCTTGTGTGAGAAAGACACGCTCCGCTTTTTCATATTGAACATTGGTGTTCTTAGTTTTACTTTTAATGTTCATGGCGAAGGTTGAAAGCCGCTTCATTGCTATTTGGTTGGAAACAGAAAATGCTTCATGTGGTAATTGGTATATTGTCTTGAATAATTTGGTATTTGGAAATTGTTTTGAGCTCTCAAGTAGATCATGTTTAAGCTCTTGCATCATGTGGTTTAAACCTATTAGTGGAGAACTACCGTAGAGGTTGTTGAAATTTGGTTTGCATGATTGGTCTCTCTAAAGTCTAGATATTTTCTGGTAAAAGTGTTTGAACAACAAGGAAGACAGTGTAGAGTCTTATAATGCTTGCAATAGGTTCTTATGTAAGTTTTGCTGTATCGGTTCATACTTGTGTTTGCTTCAAACAACCTTGCTAGCCAAAGCCTTGTACTGAGAGGGAATGTTTCTCGTGCATCCAAAACCATGAGCCAAAATTTATGCCATTTGTGTCCACCATAACTACCTACTATGTGGTATTTTTCTGCCATTCCAAAGTAAATTGCTTGCGTGCTACCTTTAAAAATTTCATTCCTTGTCTTTGCAATACATAGCTCATGGGAAAGTAGCCTAAAAAAACTATTGTGGTAATGAATATGTCGCTTATGTATTTTATTTCTTATAAGTTGCTTGTTGAGCGGTAACCATGTTTCTGGGGACGCCATCAACCTGTCACACATTTGTTGAATATCATGTGAGTTGCTATGCATGTTCGTCTTGTCTGAAGTAAGGGAGATTTGCCATGATTAAATGGTTTGAGTATGCATATTGTTAGAGAAGAACATTGTCCGCCAACCAAAGCCATGTATCATGGTGGAAGTTTCAGCTTGGACATTAATCCTCAAATCTCTTATGAGAATATTATCTGTTGTTGAATGCTTTAAGCATTAAAGAGGAGTCCATTATCTGTTTTCTATGTTTTCCCGGTATGGATGTCCTCAAGTTGAGATCTATCAAAATCGAGAAATCAAATGCGATCTATCTCCTTGGACCTTTGTACAGGTGGCATTGACATAGGCATACCCAATGGGCATGCCGAAGAAGGCACCCGGGGTTTACTGAAGGCCCATCACCCGAAGAATAAGAAGATTCAGAAGCCCAAGATACTATTAAGGAAAACTAGAGTTGTAATAGGAGTCATCGTTTGTAATCTTGCGGGATGGGTTGGAAACCCTCCCGGACTCTGTAAACGTGTGTATTACGAATCCCTTGGCTCCGCCTCCTATATAAGGGGGAGTCGAGGGACAAAAAGAGAATCGAATTTACTGTCAACACAACCCTAGTTTCATATTCGTCGAGTACTTTTCGGCTGAAACCTTCGAGATCTACTTGCCCTCTACATCTAACTAAACCCTAGTCTACAATCCGTAGGCATTGACAAGTTAATACCTTGTCAATTGGCGCCGTCTGTGGGATCTAGAGGCGACAAGGAGCTGATCTCGATGGCACGTTCAAGATCGTCGACTTCATCAGTAGCAAGCAACATCATGGACAGAGGTAAACAGATCAAAACTGGTCTCGTTGATTTTATTCCTCACCCGCCCTCCCGTTTGGATGCATATGCGTATCTGGAGGAGCCTATGGAGATGACGTTTGGAAGATTCCACTTTCGCGTCGGGAAAGAGGGAGCGTATCGTCTCGAAATTCCGATTTCATCGGGATTGTCGGCGATCGACTCCGATTTTTCGAACTCAACATCGTCAATCGAGTCAGGCGAAGAAGAGACTTCATCGCCACGCTTCATCAGCACCAGGGCAAGCGAAAAGCTCGCCAAGATCTTCAGCGACATGTCCTTCGAGTCATCCGTGGACTCCTATATAAGCGATGACTCGAGTAGCGTCGACAGCTTCGATTTCATCGACAAATCCACTACAGTGGGCAAGGTCTTCGCCAATCTTTATGATGGTGTCACCAAACATAGCACAGATCTGAATACAAAATACCATCAGATTTATGCCATCGGAGAGCCAAGTCGTGATCAGGAGGAAACATCTGAGGCTTTTGACGATCTGGGAAATCCATACGTCGATCCCTCTAATCTACGACAAGGTCTAGGCAGTAAATACGTCGGACCTGAGCCTCGCGATAGAGTTCAACTCCCGCAGGCAGCATGGGATAGAGCCGCAAGAGCTATGGATGGCTCAGAACCAATGGCTACAACAGCCACGCCAGCAGAATTGCAAGCATATCAATATAGGCTCGCACGAGCTGCAAGGGAATTGGAAAAACAGACAAATCTGCTTTAAATAGAAGAAAGGAGGCAGCCTCCGCTTCAAGCGAGCGAAGAGCGGAGTTAAGTCGACAATCCGGAACTTCGGAGATAGCCACGAGAAGCTCGGAACAGAGCAAGATCAAGGCTGCAAAACATACCTGAAGGAGAAAGAGAGTACTTGGTTCAAAACCTCGACATGTCTTTTATGTCGATAGACACGAGAGGAAACATCATCCCCAAGACACCGGAAGCTGGGTATATGGCGACACAGGCCTTTATCTTCGCATCAAGGCCACCTCCAGGAGATCCAAGGGAAGCACTGTACAACATGGCAATGGCAGGTGTTGGAGCCATGGGGACGGCGTTTGCACCAACACCTCCCGAAGGAACAGCAAGGAAAAATAGTCCACGACCTGCGGCAGCAGCAGCAGCAGCTCCTGAAGGAACAAGTGGAGCCAGAGATACAGCAGCACAAGCAAGGGTGGACAGAGCACGGCAAAATAGAAGAGAACATCGGCATTCCCCAGAAATAAACGACGAGGACATGTGCGGCTTACCATGCTTCACAAGGAGAGTCCGAAAAACTTGAGTCCCTTCGGGATTCAAATTGCCCGATAGTTTCAAGAAATTCGACGGCCTGCAAGATCCAGAGGATTGGCTAGTCGATTACCTAGAAACGGTGAAGCTCACGGGGGGACCAGAGCAACAGCTATGCAAAGTATTCAGATACACCTGAGTGGAGCCGCGCGATCCTGGATAAAGAAACTTCCTCCAGGATCTATCGACAGCTGGGACAGTTTTGAGGACGTTTTCGTCAAGATCTTTCGCTCCACCTGCAAAAAACCTACATCGCTCGAGGATTTGAGGTCATGTCGACAAAAGCCAGACGAACCAATGAGAAAGTATATCCAAAGATGGAACATCATTAAAAACTCGGCAGAGAATATATCTGACGAGAGGGAAATAGACGCGTTTGTCGCAGGAATCCGGCGAGGAGATTTTGTCGAGGACTTGGGCAGGACCAATCCAAAGGCAATATCCGCATTAATGGAGATTGCAAACAGATGGGCAGATGGAGAAGATGCCGTTCACAACAAACGGCATAGATCACCAGAGGAGGACCGCGGCCGAAATTATCAAAGTAGGCGGCGATTTCCGCGGCAGTACTCGAGTTATGACACTCCTGGGAAAATTTCGGCTGGCTTTCGAGCAAACACTGGAGGAAACAACAGAGATGATTACCAGAGGAGCAACGAACAGCGAGGCGATAATAGAGATGACTCCTGGAACAATAGGAAAAATATCGGGCCAAGGTTACAGAGACCTTTTGTGTCCCCCGAAGAGATGATGAACGGGCTGTGTCAGATGCACTTTTTTCTCGACAACAATGGAAAAAGACAGTCAGGACACTTGCAAAAGGATTGCCGAAATTTCCAGGCAATGTTAAGATGGGCAGGACATGCAAATGCTCAGGCAGCGCACAGAAATCCTCAAGGACCTAGGAGTGAGATTCACTTGCCACCTCCTCCCGCGATTACAGATGAAAATCGACATCAGCTCAGAATAGCGGCAGCACCTGCTCCACCGCCCTATGTTGATCCAAACTCTAACGGAGTGGTCTCGATGATTCAGAAAGGCAGGCCATCCAATAGAGCTCAGAAAGTAATCTCGCGACAGGTGTTTATGGAAGAGAAGATGCCACCACCAACAGTCGAGTACCTTAACTGGTCTGGGCAAGATATTGGCTTTACAATAGCTGATCATCCACAGCAAGTTCCTCGACCAGGGCAGTCAGCACTTATCTTACCGGCAGTAATTGCGGGATTTGACGTATCTCGAGTGTTTATAGATGGCGGCAGCAGTTTAAACCTTATGTACGCAGATACGCTAAGGAAGATGAATATTTCCCTCGCAAATTTGAAACCAACCGACACACGTTTGCACGGTATCACACCGGAGAAGCCAAGTTATCCGTTGGGGAAGATCAATCTCGACGTTCAGTTCGGGACCCGAGAAAATTACAGGATCGAGAAGCTGGAATTTGAAGTCGTGGATTTCCCGTCACAATATCATGCCCTGTTGGGACGGCCAGCATATTCCAGGTTTATGGCAGTACCACATTACACATACTTGTTGTGGAGGTTACCTGGACCTAAGGGACCAATTACAGTCAAAGAAAGTTTCGCACTAGCCGACAAATGTGACAAGGATTTTCATCGATCGTCGAAACTTTCGGGATGCAAGCGAGAATACATGGAGTCAAGGCTCACAACTGATTATGATGTGCTACCAGATGTAGGGAGACCTAATAAAGAGGCAACCTTTATTACTGCAAAGGACTCCAAGGAGGTACAGATTCACCCGACAGATCCAAAGAAAACGACGTCCATTGCGGCAAACATGGACCTCGCATAGGAAAGCGCGCTCGTCGAGTTCCTCCGTGAGCACTGGAAAATCTTCGCATGGTGTCCAGCTGACATGCCAGGAGTACCCAGGGAACTTGCCGAGCACCACCTAAACTTGGATCCAATAGCGAGACCAATCAAACAACCTTTACGGTGTTTTTCGGAGCCAAACCGCAAAGCTATGCTGTCAGAAATCGACCGACTGAGAGAAGCTGGTTTCATCAAGGAGCTGCACACAGAGGCCACGTGGGTCGCAAACCCAGTATTGGTCCCGAAGAAAAACACTAAAGTCCTTCGCATGTGTGTCGACTTTACGTGTCTCAACAAACATTGTCCAAAGGATCACTTTCCCTTCCCGAGGATCGATCAAATTATCGACTCCACGGCAGGATGTGAACGTCTTTCCTTCCTGGATGCTTATTCTGGTTACAACCAGATCAGATTGAAAGAGGAAGATGAGGTCAAAACAGCGTTCATTACACCTTATGGCGTGTTTTGCTATCGAACAATGCCTTTTGGTCTGAAAAACGCGGGAGCAACATACCAGAGGATGATGCAGAAGTGCTTAGCAACACAGATTGGGAAAAATGTACAAGTATACATCGACGACGTCATCATCACATCAAAAAAAGGGGGCAACGTTAATCGATGACTTGAAGGAAACTTTCGAAAACCTCGACAAATTTTGCCTCAAACTTAATCCGACAAAGTGTTCTTTCGGCGTCCCTGCAGGAGAACTTCTCGGGTTCCTAGTATCAGCAAGAGGGATCGAAGCTAATCCCGAAAAAATCCAAGCTATCGTAACAATGAGGAAGCCAACAAAGTTGAAAGAAATACAACAGCTTACGGGGCGAGTCGCAGCTTTAAGCAGATTCGTCGCCAGGCTGGGAGAAAAGGCGTTACCATTCTACGCCCTCATTAAACAAGGACACAAGTTCCAGTGGAACGAAGAAGCAGACAGAGCTTTCGAGGATCTTAAACGGGGTTCGGATGATAACCTGAAGGTGGACTTTTTAGGCATAGATGCATGCTGGATAGCGGTCTATGTACTTTGTCGTAATGCCCTGATTAAATCTCATAGTACTCATCATGATATATGTATGTGCATTGTTATGCCTTCTTTATTTGTCAATTGCCCAACCGTAATTTGTTCACCCAACATTTGCTATCTTATGGGAGAGACACCACTAGTGAACTCGTGGACCCCGGTCCTATTCTTTACATCCGAAATACAATCTGCTCGCAATTGTTCTTTATCTGTTCTTCGCAAACAATCATCATCTTCCACACAATACGTTTAATCCTTTGTTTACGAGCAAGCCGGTGAGATTGACAACCTCACTCGTCATGTTGGGGCAAAGTTCTCGTGATTGTGTTGTGCTGGTTCCACGTTGGCGCCGGAATCCCCGGTGTTGCGCCGCACTACACTCCGCCGCCATCAACCTTCAACGTGCTTCTTGACTCCTACTGGTTCGATAAACCTTGGTTTCTTACTGAGGGAAACTTGCTGCTGTGCGCATCACACCTTCCTCTTGGGGTTCCCAACGGACGTGTCAACTACACGCATCAAGCAAATTTCTGGGGACGCCATCAACTCATTTACCTTTGTTGAATATCATGTGAGTTGCTATGCATGTTCGTCTTGTATGAAGTAAGAGCGATTTTCATGATCAAATGGTTTGAGTATGCATACTGTTAGAGAAGAACATTGGGCCACTAACTAAAGCCACGATTCATGGTGGAAGTTTCAGTGTGGACAATTAATCCTCAATCTCTTATGAGAATTTTAACTGTTGTTGAATGCTTATGCATTAAAGAGGAGTCCATTATCTGTTGTCTATGTTGTCCCGGTATGGATGTCTAAGTTGAGAATAATCAAAAGCGAGAAATCCAATGCGAGCTTTCTCCTTAGACCTTTGTAGAGGCGGCATAGAGGTACCCCTTTGTGACACTTGGTTGAAACATATGCTATGCAATGATAATCCGTGTTAATCCAAGCTAATTAGGACAAGGTGCGAGCACTATTAGTATACTATGCATGAGGCTTGCAACTTATAAGATGTCTTATACATAACACATATGATTTATTACTACCGTTGACAAAATTGTTTCTTGTTTTCAAAATGAAAAGCTCTAGCACAAATATAGTAATCAATGCTTCCCTCTGCGAAGGGCCTATCTTTTACTTTATTGTTGAGTCAGTTTGCCTATTCTTTCTATCACAGAAGCAAACACTTGTACCAACTGTGTGCATTGATTCTTACATGTTTACTTATTGCACTTGTTATATTACTTTGTGTTGACAATTATCCATGAGATATATATGTTGAAGTTGAAAGCAACTCCTGAAACTTATATCTTCCTTTGTGTTGCTTCAATGCCTTTACTTTGAATCTATTGCTTTATGAGTAACTCTTATGCAAGTCTTATTGATGCTTGTCTTGGAAGTATTATTCATGAAAAGTCTTTGCTATATGATTCATTTGTTTACTCATTATCTTCATCATTGCTTCGAATCGCTGCATTCATCTCATATGCTTTACAATAGTATGATCAAGATTATGATACCATGTCACTTCGAAATTATCTTTGTTATCGTTTACCTACTCGAGGGCGAGTAGGAACTAAGCTTGGGGATGCTTGATACATCTCAAACGTATCTATAATTTCTTATGTTCCATGCTACTTTTATGATGATACTCACATGTTTTATACACATTATATGTCATTATTATGCATTTTCCGGCACTAACCTATTGACGAGATGCCGAAGAGCCGATTGTTGTTTTCTGCTGTTTTTGGTTTCAGAAATCCTAGTAAGGAAATATTCTCGGAATTGGACGAAATCAACGCCCAGGGTCCTATTTTTGCACGAAGCTTCCAGAAGACCGGAGAGGAAACGAAGTGGGGCCACGAGGTGGCGACACAACAAGGCGGCGCGGCCTGGGCCCTGGCCGCGCCGGCCTGTTGTGTGGGCCCCTCGTGACCCTCCCGACTCTGCCCTTCCGCCTACTTATGGTCTTCGTCGCGAAACCCCCAGTACCGAGAGCCACGATACGGAAAACCTTCCAGAGACGCCGCCGCCGCCAATCCCATCTCGGGGATTCAGGAGATCGCCTCCGGCACCCTCGCCGAAGAGGGGAATCATCTCCCGGAGGTCTCTTCATCGCCATGATCGCCTCCGGATCGATGTGTGAGTAGTCCACCCCTGGACTATGGGTCCATAGCAGTAGCTAGATGGTTGTCTTCTCCTCATTGTGCTATCATGTTAGATCTTGTGAGCTGCCTATCATGATCAAGATCATCTATTTGTAATCTTTCATGTTGTGTTTGTTGGGATCCGATGAATATTGAATACTATGTCAAGTTGATTATCAATCTATCATATATGTTATTTATGTTCTTGCATGCTCTCCGTTGCTAGTAGAGGCTCCGGCCAAGTTGATACTTGTGACTCCAAGAGGGGGTATTTATGCTCGATAGTGGGTTCATGCCTCCATTAAATGCTGGGACGAGTGACGTAAAGTTCTAAGGTTGTGGATGTGCTGTTGCCACTAGGGATAAAACATCGATGCTTTGTCTAAGGATATTTGTGTTGATTACATTACACACCATACTTAATGCAATTATCTGTTGTTTACAACTTAATACTGGAAGGGGTTCCGATGATAACCTGAAGGTGGACTTTTTAGGCATAGATGCATGCTGAATAGCGGTCTATGTACTTTGTCGTAATGCCCTGATTAAATCTCATAGTACTCATCATGATATATGTATGTGCATTGTTATGCCTTCTTTATTTGTCAATTGCCCAACTGTAATTTGTTCACCCAACATCTGCTATCTTATGGGAGAGACACCACTAGTGAACTGTGGACCCCGGTCCTATTCTTTACATCTGAAATACAATTTGCTGCAATTGTTTTTTACTGTTCTTCGCAAACAATCATCATCTTCCACACAATACGTTTAATCCTTTGTTTACAACGAAGTCGGTGAGATTGACAACCTCACCGTCACGTTGGGGCAAAGTTCTGTGATTGTGTTGTGCAGGTTCCACGTTGGCGCCGGAATCCCTGGTGTTGCGGCGCACTACACTCCGCCGTCATCAACCTTCAACGTGCTTCTTGACTCCTACTGGTTCGATAAACCTTGGTTTCTTACTGAGGGAAACTTGCTGCTGTGCGCATCACACCTTCCTCTTGGGGTTCCCAACGGACGTGTCAACTACACGCGTCAGTATGCTTACAATGACAAGAACTTATTTGGGACCTAAGTTGAGTAGCCTGAGATTTAGGTACTCGTATTCAAGGGGCACGAGATTTTCAACTTGTGATTTGCCAAGCATATAACTCATATTTGCCCTCACATTAACTTTAACCATTCAAGATGCTTATGTTAGGGGTAATCAGAGGTCAAAGCTAATGAGTACCACACTTTTTGGAAGGTTTATAAAACTTGTTAATCTTGCTTCCTTCTACGAAGGGTCCCTTATTTTACTGAGTCTTCATCTTCTTGCTTTATGCACCAATTAAGAGAGCATAGTTGTCATTCTGAGTATAATGTGCATAGTCCCAAAATTTATTATTTATTGATTCATGATTATGCTATTTCTTGTTCTCAAATTAATTGTATCTAGTCACCCTTTAAACTTTGAAGGTGTCCTAGCATTTATGTTTTGCCACTCAATAAATGACAAGCTGAGTACCACTTTGCTATGTTTTCTCTATGCTCATAAATAAACAATTGCTTTCAATGCACAATTATTCATGATCCTTTGTTTGAGTTACTTCTCATGTTATGACATAGTTTCTAAGTTCTATTGTTACAATTATATCTATCATGCCTATGTTTAGAGTACTTTGATCCCAGCTCACAATGCTTTACAATAACTTGATCAAAATTGTGTTGACTTCATGTCACCTCAAAAATTATTTTTGTTATTGTTGACAACCGTTTTTGCCTTAAAAGTGAAAATTAGAAGATGGCCTCAAATGAAAAAAATGATAGACATCAAAGTTGTGCGTCTCGTCGAGACAAGCAATTTTGCTTTTTGAGTCATTGCGATCCGAGCTAGTATGCAACTTCTGGAGCCAAAATACAGCAGAAACCTGAATTACCGAGTCTGGGCTTTTTCATGGTTTTCTGCTTTACCTTATGGTTCTATCAATACTTGGTATCATCTAGAAAAGAAGTTTCATGAACATTTTTATAGTGGTGATAATGAGCTTAAATTGTCGCATCTTACATCGGTTAGACAAAAACATGATGAATCGGTCACCGATTACATCAAGAGATTTAGAGATACTAAAAACCGATGTTATAGTTTGGTGGTTACGTAGAAGAGACATGGCGAGACTTGGTTCTTAATGGTTTAAGAACTCATATTAAAGAAAGAATTGAGGGTTATGAGTATCTAAGTACTAGCCAAGTTTTACAAAGAGCTTTGGCTCAAGAAAGCCGAAGCAAAGAAACAAAAGATTTGCATAGGTCTAAGTCTGATCGTCCTCGCATAAACACGAGTTGAATACAATAGTGACAATTCGGACGATGAAGCTGATATTTATGGCTGCTGAATTTGTTTGGCCCTCAAAGGCCAAACCTTATACTTGTGATGCTCTTAAGCCGATTCGCAAGAATCGTGAAGATGAGATGACATTCAGTTTTGATGTAGCAAAATGTGATAGGATATTTGATGCTATGTTAAAAGACAAATACATTCGACTGTCTCACACTTTACCGCCGTTTGAGGAGTTAAAACGGCGTGCTTATTGCAAATATCATAATTCTTTTTCTCATGCTACTAATGATTGCAATGTGTTTCGACGACGTGATACAATCGGCTATCAATGATGGACGATTAAGCTTTGCTGACATGCAAATTGACAAGCAGCCATTCCCAATGAATACTTTGGAGCTGCAAGGGAAAAAGGTCTTAATTCGGCCAGAGGCGGCCGGATCCGCTAACAAAAATAATGTTGTTGTTGGTGAGCCCAGGAACAGCAGGGATGGCAACAAAGACTTGGGAAGAGAGATTGTTCTTGGCAAGCAGCCCAATGGCAAGGAGACGCTGAAGATCACCATAAAAAATCCTACACTCGGGGGGCAATCACAAGTGCAAAGGGATGTTCGTGCCAAGTTTATCAAGCCCAAGAGTCCAGAAGTTGGCAAGTGGAAAACTAATGAGGTTAAGGTGCAGCACAAGCGAATAAAGCCAACCTTCGATATGTTGTTGTCTAAATATGCAAACCAAGCGGCCGGTTCCAACACAAACCGGTCATCACATGTGAAGCGCCCAAGATCACCTCCAAGAGAGAGGTCTCCACGACACACGAGGCCGTATGGGCAGTGGGCACCAGGACCATGGATGGCGCCGCCCCCATACACACCATGTTATTTCAATGGAGGATGGATGCAGCCCCCAATGGTACCTTGTGCTTTTCATCCAGGGTGGGCAACACCTAGAAAATCTGTGCATGATAGGATTACCAGGCCTGTTCGAGACCGTTTGAGTTACAATACTAATCGGTCATCGCAGAAATCTACAAGAGATGATAAAATGAAGTGGCGTCCTAAATCTCCATGTGCTGAAATTCCAGAGAGTAGCAAGCAGCAAGAGAATAGTACTAATGTTAGCTCAGTCATAATAGGTACACAAGAGCTGAAACTCAAGGAGCCGGTTGTTGTTGATGAACCGGCTAACTCGAAAAAGTTATACCGACTATTCCACCAAGATCTTCGGCTAACGATCATGAAGCTAGCACAAGCAAGGCCAAGCCGAGAGATCCTAAATATACTCAACCGAAGTGGTGTCCTCTAGGACTAACAAAAACCAAGAAGAGGAGACTGCAGCGCATGAGGAACCAAGAGAAGGTGGAGCATACAGCTGAAAAGCGAAGGGATGAGGTTTTCGATAAGACTCACCCTGTACCATATAAGAAGTGGGTGCTCAAGAAAGTGGAAGGTGCTGCGGTTCCCATGACGGTCGCAACAACTACCACGTCATCCGAAGAGAAGGACGTGAATATTGATGAATTGACCACAACACTTCCTACCACTCCCGATTCGGTACCTACTTCAGAAGATGATGAAGAATTGGTGGATTTTGAGAACTCACCAGCTAGGGAAGGTATGGATATGAATATGGTTTATTACTTACCCTCTGAGTTTCGTGCGGTAGATGAAGAAGGGGAGGTAGCGCAATTAGACTTAGGTCCCAAGAACGCCATCTTTGAGAAACCAAAAGAACCGGTGAAGCATTTGAAACCGCTATATGTCAAGGGGCACATTAACGGATCACCGGTTGCTAGAATGCTTGTTGATGGTGGTGCAGTGGTGAATCTTATGCCATATTCAGTCTTCAAAAAATTGGGCCTTGATGAGAATGATTTAATGAAGACCAACATGGTGCTCAATGGGTTTGAAGGCAAAGAGAAAACAGAGGCCAAAGGTGTCATGAGTGTGGAGCTCACGGTGGGGAGTAAATCTTTGGCCACCGCCTTCTTTATTGCCGAAGTGCAAGGTAATTACAATGTTATATTAGGCCGTGATTGGCTCCATGCAAACCAATGTGTGCCATCTACTTTGCATCAGTTTTTGATACAGTGGGTTGATGATGAGGTTGAGGCTGTCCATGCGGATAATTCAACTTGTATTGCTTTGGCCGATTCACTGGTGGATTGGCAACATCCCAATGCTACTTGCTTGACAGGGCGCGACCTCTCAGATTTTGATTTTCTTAGTGCCACGAAGAATGGCTTTGTGCCCATCTCTTTAAAGCCGATTTACAATAATCGGCTCCCAAATATGTGATTTAAATGGATCCCAACGAAGAGTGGTTGCAGAAGCGGCTTGTTCAATATCGGTCCAGTGAGAATGATATGTATGAGTCCATAGAAGAATTAGATGATATGGATAAGTTGGGACAAGGTTTCACATCGGCTGATCCATTGGAAGAAGTGGATATAGGAGATGGTTCAATTCCTAGGCCGACGTTTGTTAACAAAAATTTGGAAGCCGATCAGAAAAGTGTATTGATCGGGCTCTTATAAGAATATGTCGATTGCTTTGCATGGGAATATCATGAGATGCCTGGTTTGAGCAGGGAACTAGTTGAGCATCGGCTGCCTATCAAAGCTGGTTTCAGGCCTTATAAACAACCGGCTCGTAAATTCAATCCCAAGATGTATGACCGGATCAAGGAAGAGATCGGTCGTTTGCTTAAAGCTAATTTTATTAAGCCTTGCAGTACGCGGATTGGATTTCTAATATTGTGCCCGTAGGTAAGAAGGGGTCCAACAAGTTGAGGTTGTGCATTGATTTCAGAGATTTGAATAGAGCTACACCCAAAGATGAGTATCCCATGCCAATAGCCGATATGCTTATTAATGATGCCTCTGGTCATAAAGTTATCAGTTTTCTTGATGGCAATGCGGGGTACAACCAAATTTTCATGGCCGAAGAGGATGCATTCAAAACAGCCTTCCGGTGTCCCGGGTTTGTTGGTTTATTTGAGTGGACAGTAATGACTTTCGGTTTGAAGAATGCTGGTGCGACATATCAGAGGGCTATGAATTTAATATTTCATGATTTGCTTGGGGTCATACTTGAAGTCTATATTGATGATATTGTTGTTAAGTCGGATGCTAATGAATCTCATTTAGCCGATTTGCGCTTAGCTTTTGAGAGAATGAGAAAATATGGGCTCAAGATGAATCCTTTGAAGTGTGCTTTCAGTGTATCGGCTGGAAAATTCTTGGGTTTTATTATACATCAGCGCGGCATAGAGATTGATCCCGGGAAGATACAAGCCATCCAGAAAGTACAAGCCCCGACATGCAAAAAGGATATGCAGAAATTCCTTGGCAAGGTTAATTATTTGAGGCGTTTCATAGTGAACTTGTCAGGGAAGGTTGATGCATTCACTCCTATTCTTCGGTTAAAGAATGACGATGATTTTACCCGGGGGGCAAAACAGCAAGAAGCATTTGAGAAGATTAAGCTTTGTTTGTCTACTCCTCCCGTATTAAGGGCGCCTAAGCATGGAGAGCTTTTTAGGCTCTATATTGCAGCGGAGGAAGGTGTCATTGGTGCTGTTTTGACTCAAGAGACCGAAGAAAAAGAGCATGTTATCACTTATTTAATCCGGCGTTTACCGGATGCTGAGACAAGGTGAACAAGATTGTAGAAGATCTATTATTGAATATTTGCAGGATCCTAACAAGAGGACGGACAGGGCTGTTCGGCGAATGGCTTTTAAGTATGCGTTGATGGATGATGATCTCTATCGCCGAACAGTTGATGGTATTCTTTTGAAGTGCTTGGGTGAAGATCAAGCAAGAGTTGCTATGGGAGAGGTACATGAAGGAATATGTGGTACTCATCAATCGGCACACAAAATGAAGTGGTTATTGCGACGTGCAGGTTTTTATTGGCCGACGATGATCAATGATTGCTTCAGGTATTATAAGGGATGCGAGGCTTGTCAAAAGTTTGGTGACATTCAGTTGGCTCCTGCTGCTATGTTGAATCCTATTATCAAGCCATGGCCATTTAGAGGTTGGGGATTGGATTTCATTGGTATGATTCATCCTTCTTCTTCAAAAGGGCATCGGTTCGTGCTGGTAGCTACCGATTATTTTACCAAGTGGTCTGAAGCGATACCTCTCGGAAATATGACCCATAAGGAGGTGATCAAATTCATAATCGAGCATATCATACATAGATTCGGCATTCCTCAAACATTGACTACAGATCAAGGTTCATCATTTATGGCAAAAGAAGTTAAAGAGTTTGCCGAATCTTATAATATAAAAATGCTCAATTCATCTCCATATTATGCACAAGCTAATGGACAAGCTGAATCAAGTAATAAGATTTTGATCAAGCTCATCAAGAAGAAGATTGAAGATTATCCGAGGAGATGGCATGAAGTGTTGTCCGAAGCTTTGTGGGCACATAGGATCTCTAGGCATGGCGCTACAAAGGTAACTCCATATGAACTTGTATATGGACAAGAAGCCGTTTTACCGGTAGAGGTGAATCTGGCTGCTTTGAGGTTCGCCAAGCAAAATGATCTATCGGCAGTGGATTTTCACAACTTGATGATGGACAACATTGATGAGGTTGCTGATAAACGTTTAACTGCTCTGAGAGACATAGAGAAGGATAAATTGCGGGTAGCAAGAGCTTATAACAAAAAGGTGAAGTTGAAGAGCTTCCAAGTTGACGACTTAGTGTGGAAAGTAATCCTACCAGTCGGTTCGAAAGACAGTAAAATTTGGCAAATGGTCTCCTAGCTGGGAAGGTCCTTTTAAAGTCGTGAGAGTAGTTCCTGGAAATTCATACTTGGTGGAATCTATGGAGGGAAATTTACTACCTCGAGCTCTCAATGGGAGATATCTGAAAAGGTTCTACCCGAGTGTGTGGCAAGAAGCATGAACACGCATATGGCCGATATATAATTATCGCCCTTAGCATACATGGCCGATACAGAATTATCGCCCTAAGAATCAATGGCCGATGGAGTGTTGACATCGTCCTTAGACAAAATATAGTGCAAGTTATTTTTCGGCATACAAATTTTGCCGAAAAACAGGGGGGCATGTGTTGACAACCGTTTTTGCCTTAAAAGTGAAAATTAGAAGATGGCCTCAAATGAAAAAATGATAGACATCAAAGTTGTGCGTCTCGTCGAGACAAGCAATTTTGCTTTTTGAGTCATTGCGATCCGAGCTAGTATGCAACTTCTGGAGCCAAAATACAGCAGAAACCTGAATTACCGAGTCTGGGCGCTCGACCATAGAGGCCTCTATGGTTAGGCGCGAACCGAGCCGGGGCTGAGGAAGAAAGTCGGAATTGATCTTTTTTGTTGCGACCTCAATTGAACGATCAAGATGAGCTCAGATGAAAAAGTTGTCAACATGAAAGTTCTTCGTTTTTTCGAGACGAACAACTTTGCTGTTTACGGGATTTTGATCCGAGATCGTTTACTGCCTGAAATATGGCACGGAAGGTGCATGAAGGTTTCTGACCGAACAGTTACGGAAATTTCAGGTTTACTTGTTCGAGTTGGACCCTAATTAGGGTTTGTGACGTGAATCCAACCGTCTATCTTGCACGGAAAGTCCAGCCGCTCTTTATATACATGAAGGGTGACGGCCGATTGAACAACAACACACAATCGCAAAACCAATCTACAAACCTTTACTTTTTCTCTCTCGTTCTTGTTTTCTGCTCTTCGTTCGTCGGTGTTCTTCGTGTTGGAGAGCTTCGATCTGCGAGGTCCTAGGGGCGGGCGAACCGACCTAGGGCAGCCCATCACCGCCGTGCGTCCAGACGGGGTCTCTCCCGGGCGTGTGGGGTTTCGGGTTCTCAAAAGAGCCCGCCGGATTGTCCTGAGTATCGCGCTTCCGGCGAGCCTCCTCCGGCGACGTGTCCTGCGTATCGCGCTCGACGCCGGAGGTACACGGTGACGTGTTCGTGTGCGAACAGTTATCAATTACCTACTCGAGGACGAGCAGGAGTTAAGATTGGGATGCTGATACGTTGCAAACGTATCTATAATTTTTGATGCTCCATGCTTGTTTTACACCAATTTCTATATGTTTTGCTTACACTTTGTTGCACTTTTATACATTTTCTGGCGCAAACCTATTGACAAGAAGCCACAGTGCCAGTTCCCTGTTTTTTTCTGTTTTGTATTTCAGAAAAGTTGTATAAGAAATATTCTCGGAATTGGACGAAACAAAAGGCGAAGATCTTATTTTTCCGTAACGAAGACGAAGTTCGGAGGAGAGATGATGTGGGGCCACAAGGCGGCCAGACCATGCCTTGGTGCAGCCCAAACCCTGGCCGCGCCAAGGGGTGGTGTGGGCCCCCTAGCCTCCACCGACCTCGCCCTTTCGCCTATTTATTCACGATCTCGGGGAAAAACCTAAATACCCGAGCCTCCATCCACGAAAAGTTTCGTCGCGGCCGCCATCATAGACCCTAGCTCGAGAGGGTTCTGAAACTCTTCCCGGCACCCTGCCGGAGGCGGAGATCATCATCGGAGGCCTCTACATTGTCATGCCCACTTCCGAAGTGATGCGTGAGTAGTTCATCCTTGGACTACGGGTCCATAGCAATAGCTAGATGGCCGTCTTCTCCAATTTGTGCCTCATGTTTAGATCTTGTGCTGCCTATCATGATCAAGGTCATATTTATGTAATGCTACATGTTGTGTTTGTTGGGATCCGATGAATATTGAATACTATGTTGAGATCCATTATATACTTGTCATATGTTATTTGTGATCTTGCATGCTCTCCGTTGCTAGTTGATACTCTGGCCAAGTAAATGCTTGTGACTCTAAGAGGGAGTATGTATGCTCGATAGTGGGTTCATGCCTCTAGTTTCTGGAAGAGTGAAAATAACTTCTAAGATTGTAGATGTGCGGTTTCTACTAGGGAGAAAACAACAATGTTTTATCTAACGGTAATTCTATTGTTTACTTTACATACATTGCTTAATGCGATAATCTATTGCTTGCAACTTAATACTGGAAGGGGTTCAGACGATTACCTGAAGGTGGATTATTAGTCATAGACACAGTTGAATTACCATCTATGTATTTTGTTGTAATGCCCAAATGAATCTCATAGTAATCATCTTGTCATGTATGGTCTTTATTCTGTCAATTGCCCAACTGTAATTTGTTCACTCAGCATGTTATTTATCTTTATGGAGAGACACCTCTAGTGAACTATGGACCCAGACCTTTATTTTACACTGATACAATCATCTTGTTATGTTTACTTATTGCAAGCACTGTTCTCTTTAATTCCACTGCTAACAAACATCTCTTTCGACACTATAGATTTAATCATTTGTGTTCAGCAAAACCGGTGAGATTGACAACCTCACTGTAAGTTGGGACAAAGTATTTTGGTTGTGTTGTGTGCAGGTTCCACGTTGTTGCTGACGCCGGTAGTGCGCCCTGCCACTAGTCAGCTAGCAACACCTTCAGAAGTCACGCCTTTCTCCTACTGGTCGATTAAACCTTGGTTTCTTACTGAGGGAAAACTTGCTACTGTGCTCATCATACCTTTCTCCTGGGTTCCCCAACGGTGTGCAATCTGCGCTCATCGGACTCCTTGGCCATCTCCACCAACACCTCCCGCATCGGAGACAACACCGCCATCGGCAACACTATTGGCGTCACGAGGCACGTTGTTGAATTCGAGGGGCAGTGCAGCTCGCCGGGAAAACTAAGGTTTGGGCAACAGCGGCATAGGATGGGGAGGCGAAAGCGTGGTGGCCTAGGATCTATGGTTCTTTCATACTTGTGTTGGTGAGTAAATAAGAGTCACATGCTATAGAACGTGGTGGACTCTAGGTTCGGGCGGAGTTTCTCGCGGCACGACGCAGCACGCGTGGCGAGCAAGGATGCGGCCAATAGTGAGGCGTCGTTTATTTCAAGTCTTTCCCTTTCTAAAAATGATGTTGAATATGGGGAGCGAAACTATTTGAAAAACTGAATTAACTTATTTTTTACTAAACATGGTGCTTTATTGATTAAATAATATCAATGTAAAGAGTTCCCTGTATAGACAAGATAAAGAATGAACTAGAGTTCACATCCTCAATACTTACCTAAGAAGTGTGCCGCCTCACTACCAAAAATGCTTCACATGGCAAAATGAAACCGACATACTCCCTCCGTCCTCAAATAAGTGACAAATAAGTGAACATTTATCCTCAAACCTTGTCCATAAAAGAATGTACTTTTATGTTTCCAATGCACTTTAAAGTAGCAAAAGTTACTTCTTTCTCACCGCACACGAAAATCAAACCCAATAATATTGATCAAATATTATCTTCATATTTTACATGCAATTAGCTCATTGAAGGTGCAAAAATTAAAGAGGCGAGAGATGTTGATTTGCATCTTCCCAATGCAATTGTCTCTCCACATGATAATCTCTCTTGAAAAACTCGCACGCCCACTTATTTATGGATGGAGGGAGTATCTATTTGATGCCCATTACTACCAAAATGGCAAACGATCTATCCATGACCTAGGAGTTAAACCGACGTACCGGAGTGAGACAACATGATGCAAATATCATGTCGTCGATTGTTCGTCTCAAGCAAGCTCTACCGCACGCCAAAGATCCAGGGATCCCGCGTACTCGGTGGCGAGTGTTGTGGAGTGTATAAGTGAATTGCACTAGGCCTTTACATTAGTTTAGACTTTTGGTTGTGTTGGGTAGTGCATGAAGCTTGACATGGTATCAAGTTTTAGTTCTGGCTTTCACAATTTATCTTAAAATTGATGTTGCCCCACTCTTTGTCTGCCTATATGCTCATTAATACGTGTGCTCTTCTTTTATTCACATTTTGACTTTCTCTCCTCCCATCATACGAGAGAGGGTATGTTGTGAAGTATATAAGTAAATTGTACTAGTCGTTTCTATCAGTTCGAACTTTTGATTGTGTTAGCTAGTGCATGAAGCTTAACAGCGAGAGCCCCTCAAAATGTTGTCGACAAGCTGCTAGATAAGTGCCCCATAGATCGCCAATAATCACCCCTGCACCTATGTGTCCGGCAGCCTCAAAGATCGCCGCATCCGAGTTAACAACAAGCACCATACCTGGCGGCGGTGGTGTCCATCTCGTTCGCGAGGCAATGGCACGGGGAGTTCACCAAGCGCAGAAACTTGTCCGAGCGAGCAAGGTGCAGTGCAGCGAGGGCGCGCATACAACTTGATTAACTAATGCAGGTCTATCGGTGTCAATACCCTTATACCCAGCTAGGTGCAGCGTATGCACATCTTCTGTTCACGTCGCCACCATGGAAGTTGCATGGATAAACCAACTCTAGGCAGTGCCATCTCCGTCTCTCTCTTTCTGCGCTGATCTTTTCCAAATCGCGAGTTCTACTTGACTGGTCTTCCCCCCTGAATTTGGTGTGAATTCCTCCTTCCTTGGCATACATTCTTCAAACGTTTAGGTCTACTCAAAGAAAAGATGAATCTATCCCGTGTGAACATGTAGGTCGTTCCGAGCACCACGATACCTTGATCTACCCACTGGGAACTTCGAAGTCCACAATAAAATCAGCAACCGAATAAGTAAAACCAAACCGAAAACAAATTCGCACGTTCAACCTTTTGAAGTCTCTGAACTGAATTGATCAAGTTTGAAATGGTTAGACGTCTGCGCTTGCAATATTATTTAATCACATTTGTAAATATTCTATGGATAATTCAGCATAAAAGGCACGTCCCCTCCATACTAGTTTATTTGGTTTCTAAAGGTTTGGTGTCGAGGGTGCTCCTCGGCAATGCCCTCCGATAGGGCTTAGGGTTGATGGAATCCTGCAAGCTGACACGAGACATCGGTTCACAGACAAGCGGGGAGAGCGATTTACCCAGGTTCGGGCCCTCGATGAGGTAAAACCCTTATGTCCTGCCTGTCTGTTCTTGATTATGATGATAATGGGTTACAATTGGGTGCCGAATAGTTTGGCTGAGATCTCGTCGAGATGGCTAAGCGCTAAGGTGACCTAGCTTTAAGTTTCTGTTGGCTAAGATCGCTAAGATTGATTGTGTCTCTCGACCGCCCCTCTCCTGGCCTTTATATAGGAGGCCAGGTTTCAAGAGGTCTAATCGAGTACGATTAGGTTTACAGTAGATCTATCTCTAGACTTTCCTTGTTCGGCTCCTTCCGCGTCTTGTACTTCAAGGAATCTTCCGTTGCACTGCCCTAGTGGCCCATCTTGTCGTCGAGTGCCTTCATGGACCTCCAACTAGGAAATACAGGATAGGGAAACATTGGTTATCCGAAGGGTTATGCTCACGTCAGTAGCCCCCGAGTGTCTAGCCGAAGGTAGTTCGGGTAGAGACTAAAGCATGCCTCCACCAATGTTCTTCTCCTTGGCTGTTCTTGTTCTTCTTGAATCTGCATCATCTTCTTTTGTCGGGTGCGCGTCAGCGCTCCCGATGGGAGTAGCCCCCGAGTCTAGGTACGGATGCTTGCAATCCGTGCGTAGACTCAAGTTGTACCACTCGAACATTTTGCTCTGCCGAAGTTTTTCCGCGAGTCTTCGCGGGTCATCCGATATGTTTTCCTCATGCAAGGGATAATGAGTAACGTGCCCAGCTTTTGCTGGTTAATTGCCGATGGCAAAACAACGTTACCCTACACAAAATCAAGTCCCCGGGCATGATCCTGGAGTGTGAAAAAGTTTCTGTCGGGTGTGCGTCCAGCACTTCCGATGGGAGTAGCCCCCGAGTCTGGGTACGGGTGCTTGCAACCGGGTGCGGACTCGAGTCAAACAATTATCTCTTCCTTCAAGGCCGTCTTCCTTCGAATCTTCATTCTGTCGGGTGCGCGTCCAGCGCTCCCGATGGGAGTAGCCCCCGAGTCTAGGTGCGGATGCTTACAATCCGTGCATAGACTCAAGTTGACCATCCGATACCTTTTCATTCCTTCGAATGCTTTGAGCATTTCTCATGACGTCATTGATGACGCTTTACTAATATCTTGATTTTGACTGACAGGACGTAACCTGCTGGGCCTATTCCTTCTTTGTCTGGCCCTTTTCGCACAGTCACCAAGGCGTCTCCTCGATTTTTGCAATCTTTAATAGAAAAGATCCACTGAATAAACCGGTAGCAACGACACATGCCCACACAGCTCTCAAGTTCTCCTTAAAATCTCCAAAGGGCGAAAAATCCCTAATCTTCTCCCACATTTTCCGTAGCATCTTCTCGTACTTCTCCTCCTTCCTTCCTTCGCTACAGCTGCGCCGCCACCACTGCTTTTCCGATCTTCCCCAGATCTCGCAATGGTGAAGAAGAAGGGCCTTACTGCCACCGCCAGTTCTACTAGCGGAGGCGCCGCCGCCAAATCTTCCTCGAATCTTCCGAAGGGGAGCGCCCCGAACGCTCCTCCCCCAGCTCCGGCGCCGCCAGCGCCGCCAAGTTCGGTAGCCAAGCCCGGAGATTGGATAGCGTCAACCGTCACCAAGCGTGACGAGAAAAGATCCCGAAGCCTGGGATTAATCTCCTCCGACGAGGGGAATGTGATCTTTCCAGGTGCGATTTCTCGGCCTAATCCCCCTGCTGGCTTTACCGTGATGTTCTTGTCATTCCTATATCGGGGTCTTTCGCTCCCCGCTCATGAATTCCTCCTTCATCTTCTGCGGACTTACGAAATCCAATTGTGGCAACTTACTCCTAACTCAATCCTTCACGTTGCCGTGTTCATTACCCTCTGTGAGGCGTTTTTGGGCATCAAACCTCATTTTGGATTGTGGAAAAAGATCTTTTATGTAAAGAGGTACAGCAGTAGTAATGGATCCTTCGTCACCGGAGGAGTGGGGTTTGTGGCTCGTTCGGAGGTTAATTATTTCAATTTCCCAATGAGAGAATCTGTGCAAGGGTGGAGACTGAAATGGTTTTATGTCAAGGATTCCCTGTCACCCGAATCCCAGCTTCCTTGCTTTACCGACGTCCTCGAAGCCAAGCCCAAGAATTCCTGGAAGAACATTCTCTCTCCCGACGAAAGAGTAGCAGCCGATGAATTATTTGCCAAATTTCTTCGAATCAAAGAGGCCGACGGCCAAACTATGGTCGACACAGAGGTGGCAGTGGTGTTCCTGAAACGTCGAGTCCAACCAGTCATGGCCAGAGTTCGCACGATGTGGTTGTATTCAGGTCCAAAGGATGAAACCAGGATTAATGCTGCCGAACTATCGGAAAAGGAGTTGCTTGCTGAAGTCCGTCGCCTTACTTCCTTTAGCCAGGAAGACTCGATCCCATTGATATCTTCTTACACTCCTCTTGATGCTGATCATCCGCCACCATAGGTAACTTTCCTTTTGATATTCTCACTATGCTATTTCCACTTGGCCAATATGATTTCTATTATTCTTATTTGTTCTTCTTTTCAACAGACCCCCATAGTCTCTGGAAACTTGCATGATTCGCCAAATGATACTTCTGAGGGAAGAGGCTCCTCAATACCTGTTGATTTTCACACTGTCGAGCACGCAGGCCCAGAGAGCGAACACGATGATCCGATAGATTCCGAAACTGTTCACACCGATCTTCCTCCTTCAGCCGACGACGCTTGCGACACGGAGGGATCAGTGCGTAATGATGACGCTGATCGTGATGCCTTTGTTAATGCAGCTGTGGAGGCGACCAGGGCTTCGCCCGTGAAGAGATCAACCGGTGGCTTTGCCGACGAAGACGATCTCTTCGACATGTAAGTACCATCTTCTTTTCTGCTGTGTTTTGTCCCGTTGTTTCTCGCATTCTTTTCATAACTTCTGCCGACCATTTCCTCTTTGTAGTGACGAAGGTTTCGCTGAGCCTCCGCCTAAGAAAGCCAGATCTGATGCTGTTCCGCCGGCCGTTGCTGCTTCCGAAGCTTCGGCTCCTAAGGCAGCTCCCGCGGCCCAGGCATCGACTGCTTCTTCCCTTTCCAAGGGGAAAGATGTTCCTGCCGCCACCACGACTCCTCCTTCTGTAAGTCCTTTTTTGAATACAGCGTGAATTTCTTGAAATGTGCCTTGTCTAACGATTCATTGTAAAATATCCTTTTTTCCTTAAGGATCTGCGAGGTGTTATATCTTCTTTGGAGACCTTTGCCTCTCAATTTACCTCTCTGGAAGCGGACAAAGTTCGACTGCAGGAGGAAGTTAAATCTTCCTATTCGAAGTTGGATGGCGCCATTAAAAAGGCTGCCACGGCTCGCCAGGAGGTCGACTCCCTGAAAGAGGAGCTGGGCAAACTGAAGGAGAGGCTAAAAGAGGAGGAAGCTCGGGCAGCTGAAAAGGATGAGCTCCTTCGTCAGTCTTCTTTGGCTCTACTTGGTAAGCTCTTTTGTACACCTCTGTCGATTATTACTCTTATGGATTCGTTCCTTTATCAATGATCTTTTCCAATTCATTTTCTTCTAGAAGCCGCCAACATTCCCGTCGCCGCCTTGGACAAAGTTCCAAACAACTCTCCGGCAAATGGTGTGTCGATGGCTCTCACCTCCCACCAGCCTACGCGGGAGCTTCTTGAAAAGGGAAAAGGTGCCCGGCGCGGATGCACTCGGTGATTTTCCCCAAGATCAAGCAGGACAAAACTCTGGGGCGATTGATCGATGCCTTCGCGGTTGACACCAAGGAGGTTATCGAGGTATTCAAGCGCACTTCGCGTACCTATGGTGCCCTTCTAGCCTTCCAACTTATGATGGGTTATGGCTTTAAGGCTGACATTGAAGAAATGACTAAGGAGCTGCCGAAGACGCAAGATGGACAATTTGTTGACTTAAGCGCCTTTAAAACGTCTGCCCTTACTTGTGCTCGCTAGCTCCTTGAACTAGTTTCATCAAGGAAGTCATCGGCTGGACCCAGTTTATCGACTCAGACCCAAGCCCCTTGATTCTTGTAACAAACTTATCTTTGAGCTGATGTGAAACATTGTTCTGTTGCAAAACTTATGTTTGTAATAAACTCCGTGCTGGCGATGTTGCTAGTACACCTTTATTATGATATTTTTACTTGCACTTATCCCGATGGGAGTTACTTTGGATGCTCAGTTTGACCATATCCGTCATCCTTTTTAACGCTGTTTCCTGGAGGTTTTCCCAGTGCCCTCATTTGTTGATGATTCTTCGGGTGCTCTTCCTGAAGGTGATCGAATCCAGCGTATGAAGGATCGGATCACTCAGATGGAAAAGGACCTGCGCAGCACTTATGCCTTAGCTGCTATTGTCAATAAGAAGAGCGAGATTGCAGCCGAAGTGGAGCGGTACGCTCTTACTGAGCTGCATAAAGCTACCGAGAGTTTGAACTGTAAGTTTCTTGATTCCTGCGCCCTTTTGTCAACAACGCCTTGTCTGATCCTCTATTTATTTCTTTGCCAGTCATAGCGCTGAACCGTGCGGAAGAGAACAAACGGATTCACGAGCGTGTGCATGCTTTAACCCAGCTGTCCTCAGCCGAAGAGATTTTCTGGCGGGAACACTCGAAGGCTTCGGCTGTCGCATAATTTCAGGATCGGGTTCAGCAAGTCCACCATTTCTTCGACAAGTGCTACAAAGCTATGAGGGTGGTTTGGAAGACGATGTTCCCTTTAAACGCAGTTCCCCCTACGCTGCTGACTTTGATGTCTGAGTTTGGGAATGCCAAGAAGATTCGAGACTTGGTGCGTGCTCAGGTTTTCGCAGGGGCCAGGTTTACACTTGCCCTTGTGCTTGCACGTTACCCCTCAGCGAATCTGCTTGCTATTGCCAACGCGGTTGGTGACTCCGAAGGTGTTGCTTCCTGCCAATATAATTGTCGACAAGCTTGGGGAGTATTCGAAGGTACCTGAGGAAAAAGAAACTCTGCAACTGTGATTTCATGGATTTTTGTAAATAGATTATTTTGGCTACTTCATCCAAGTGTTAGGATGGTTCAGCCGATTTTTTTTATTCGGTAGATACATGTATATGTGTTGCGGTCAGAAACCCACCGGCGGGCAGCGACTGGCAACACCGTAGAGCCGGGAATCTCCCAGGACTGCGGCTGGCCCTGGTCCCTCCGAGCGACGGCCCGCAAAGCCTTCTGGTCACACGTCCGATGCTCGTCGCAAGGGCGTGCCACCTGACCTATACCTGGTCGTGGAAGGTGTTGGATGATGCCTCGCTTAGTTTCTCGCATGGCATACACGTAAACATTAAATACGAGCCTCGATCGGCTCTCGAGTTATCCTCGTGAATCGGCTCAAAGAGCCGATCCACCCATGATTCGTACGAGGTGTACGAATATATGGTGGTCCCGCTTGATCAAGATAAAGCTAAAGCGATCTACGACGATTTAGGGTTTTCACCGCATAATCGGATCATCCTACTCACGATTGGGCCTCGCGCTCGCGTACGGTGATCGTAAGCCGATCCTAGACAGGGCCTAAAAACCAACACGAGGTTGATCCCCGGAACATCCTGTCTAGGGCTAGCAAACTACACCCTACACGCCGCTGGATCCTCCAACCCTTTGTAAGGCCT
>NC_061508.1:145480430-145535171 GCF_022539505.1 Lolium rigidum | reverse complement strand
GTTGTGTTGTGCGGTTCCACGTTGGCGCCGGAATCTCGGTGTTGCGCCGCACTACATCCCGCCGCCATCAACCTTCAACGTGCTTCTTGGCTCCTCCTGGTTCGATAAACCTTGGTTTCTTTCTCGAGGGAAAACTTGCTGCTGTGCGCATCATACCTTCCTCTTGGGGTTGCCCAACGAACGTGTGAAATACACGCCATCAAGCATATTTTTACGCGCCGTTGTCGGGGAGATCAAGACACGCCGCAAGGGGAGTCTCCACTTCTCAATCTCTTTACTTTGTTTTTGTCTTGCTTTATTTTATTTACTACTTTGTTTGCTGCATTATATCAAAACACAAAAAAATTAGTTGCTAGTTTTACTTTATTTACTGTCTTGTTTGCTATATCAAAAACACAAAAAAAATTAGTTTACTTGCATTTACTTTATCTAGTTCGCTTTATTTACTATTGCTAAAATGGCCAACCCTGAAAATACTAAGTTGTGTGACTTCACTAGCACAAATAATAATGATTTCTTATGCACACCTATTGCTCCACCTGCTACTACAGCAGAATTCTTTGAAATTAAACCTGCTTTACTTAATCTTGTTATGCGAGAGCAATTTTATGGTGTTAGTTCTGATGATGTTGCTGCCCATCTCAATAATTTTGTTGAACTATGTGAAATGCAAAAGTATAAAGATGTAGATGGTGACATTATAAAATTAAAATTGTTCCCTTTCTCATTAAGAGGAAGAGCTAAAGATTGGTTGCTATCTCTGCCTAAGAATAGTATTGATTCATGGACTAAATGCAAGGATGCTTTTATTGGTAGATATTATCCCCCGCTAAAATTATATCTTTGAGGAGTAGCATAATGAATTTTAAACAATTGGATAATGAACATGTTGCTCAAGCTTGGGAAAGAATGAAATCTCTGGTTAAAAATTGCCCAACCCATGGATCGACTACTTGGATGATCATCCAAACCTTCTATGCAGGACTAAATTTTTCTTCGCGGAATTTATTGGATTCAGTCTGCTGGAGGTACCTTTATGTCCATCACTCTTGGTGAAGCAACAAAGCTTCTTGATAATATGATGGTTAATTACTCTGAATGGCACACGGAAAGAGCTCCACAAGGTAAGAAGGTAAATTCTGTTGAAGAATCCTCTTCCTTGAGTGATAAGATTGATGCTATTATGTCTATGCTTGTGAACGGTAGGCCTAATGTTAATTCTAATAATGTTCCGTTAGCGTCATTAGTTGCTCAAAAAGAATATGTGGATGTGAATTTCATTAAAAATAACAATCACAATGATTCTAGGCCATACTCGCTAATGGTAACTCTTATGGTAGATATGCTTCACCTAATGAAGAAAAGATGTTAGAAATTGAAAGATCCACCAAGAGTTTTATGCAATCACAATATGAGCAAAATAAATTGTTTACTAAAATTATGAATGAGCAATCTACCTTGTTGAAGAATATAGGAAATCAACTTGAAAATCTGAATAGGGAAATCTCGGGGTTGCAAACTAAACTTGCTAGTGCTTGAAACCCGAATCTCATACATGTCCGCATCACAATCTTCTTTAATTAATAAAATGGCTGCTAAACCTGAGGATTTAGATGATAAAATTACTACTACAGCAAATGCCATT
The DNA here is from genome assembly GCF_022539505.1 of Lolium rigidum. Lineage (NCBI taxonomy): Eukaryota > Viridiplantae > Streptophyta > Magnoliopsida > Poales > Poaceae > Lolium > Lolium rigidum. Next base: position 145,533,526 of record NC_061508.1, on the reverse strand, counting down.
CAAGTTAGAATTAATGAGAATATAAGATTAATGGCTGAACTGCGTGCTAGGTGGGATAGAGAAGAAAATGAAAAACTAGCTAAAGAGAAGAATATAGCTAAAGTTTGGACTATTACCACCACTAGTAATGCTAATGCTACACATGTTGCTGCACCTCCTACTCATACTAATAAAAGAATTGGTGTTAGCAATGTTTCCACTTCTAATGCAAAGCGCGAAAAACTGCCTGAAACTGCTAAAACTGCTGAAACTGCCTGTGACAAAGCTGCTGAAATTTTTTCCAACATTGGGGATGATGATCCCATTGCTTTAGATTATAATGGTTTGAATTTTGATGATTGCCACATCTCTGAAGTTATAAAGTTCTTGCAAAAACTTGCTAAAAGTCCTAATGCTAGTGCTATAAATTTGGCTTTCACGCATCATATTACAAATGCTCTCATAAAAGCTAGAGAAGAGAAACTAGAGCGCGAAGCCTCTATTCCTAAAAAGCTAGAGGATGGTTGGGAGCCCATCATTAAGATGAAGTTTAAAGATTTTGATTGTAATGCTTTATGTGATCTTGGTGCAAGTATTTCGTTATGCCTAAGAAAATTTATAATATGCTTGACTTGCCACCATTGAAAAATTGTTATTTGGATGTTAATCTTGCTGATCATTCTACAAAGAAACCTTTGGGTAAAGTTGATAATGTTCGCATTACCGTTAACAATAATCTTGTTCCCGTTGATTTTGTTGTCTTGGATATTGAATGCAATGCATCTTGTCCCATTATATTGGGAAGACCTTTTCTTCGAACCGTTGGTGCTACTATTGATATGAAGGAAGGTAATATTAAATATCAATTTCCTCTCAAGAAAGGTATGGAACACTTCCCTAGAAAGAGAATGAAGGTACCTTATGATTCTATTATTAGAACAAATTATGATGTTGATGCTTCATCTCTTGATGTTACTTGAGTTACACTTTCTGCGCCTAGGCTGAAAGGCGTTAAAGAAAAGCGCTTATGGGAGACAACCCATGTTTTTACTCCAGTATTTTGTTTTATATTTGTGTCTTGGAAGTTGTTTACTACTGTAGCAACCTCTCCTTATCTTAGTTTTAAGTTTTGTTGTGCCAAGTAAAGTCTTCGATAGAAAAGTAAGTACTAGATTTGGATTACTGCGCAGTTCCAGAATTCTTTGCTGTCACGAATCTGGGTCTATCTCCCTGTAGGTAGCTCAGAAAATTACGCCAATTTACGAGCATGATCCTCAGATATGTACGCAACTTTCATTCAATTTGAGCATTTTCGTTTGAGCAAGTCTGGTGGCCTAATAAAATCCATCTTTACGGACTGTTCTGTTTTGACAGATTCTGTCTTTTATTTCGCATTGTCTCTTTTGCTATGTTGGATGAATTTCTTTGATCCATTAATGTCCAGTAGCTTTGTGCAATGTCCAGAAGTGTTAAGAATGATTGTGTCACCTCTGAACATGTGAATTTTTATTATGCACTAACCCTCTAATGAGTTGTTTCGAGTTTGATGTGGAGGAAGTTTTCAAGGGTCAAGAGAGGAGTATGATGCAATATGATTAAGGAGAGTGAAAGCTCTAAGCTTGGGGATGCCCCGGTGGTTCACCCCTGCATATATTAAGAAGACTCAAGCGTCTAAGCTTGGGGATGCCCAAGGCATCCCCTTCTTCATCGACAACATTATCAGGTTCCTCCCCGAAACTATATTTTTATTCGGCCACATCTTATGTACTTTGCTTGGAGCGTCGGTTTGTTTTTGTTTTTTGTTTTGTTTGAATAAAATGGATCCTAGCATTCACTTTGTGGGAGAGAGACACGCTCCGTTGTTGCATATGGACAAATATGTCCTTAGGCTCTACTCATAGTATTCATGGCGAAGTTTCTCCTTCGTTAAATTGTTATATGGTTGGAATTGGAAAATGCTACATGTAGTAACTCTAAAATGTCTTGGATAATTTGATACTTGGCAATTGTTGTGCTCATGTTTAAGCTCTTGCATCATATACTTTGCACCCATTAATGAAGAAATACTTAGAGCTTGCTAATTTGGTTTGCATATTTGGTTTCTCTAGAGTCTAGATAACATCTAGTATTGAGTTTTGAACAACAAGGAAGACGGTATGGAGTCTTATAATGTTTACCATATGTCTTTTATGTGAGTTTTGCTGTACCGTTCATCCTTGTGTTTGTTTCAAATAGCCTTGCTAGCCTAAACCTTGTATCGAGAGGGAATACTTCTCATGCATCCAAAATACTTGAGCCAACCCCTATGCCATTTGTGTCCACCATACCTACCTACTACATGGTATTTACCCGCCATTCCAAAGTAAATTGCTTGAGTGCTACCTTTAAAATTCCATCATTCACCTTTGCAATATATAGCTCATGGGACAAATAGCTTAAAAACTATTGTAGTATTGAATATGTACTTATGCACTTTATCTCTTATTAAGTTGCTTGTTGAGCGATAACCATGTTTACGGGGACGCCATCAACTATTCTTTGTTGAATATCATGTGAGTTGCTATGCATGTCCGTCTTGTCCGAAGCAAGAGAGATCTACCACCTTCATGGTTGGAGCATGCATATTGTTAGAGAAGAACTTTGGGCCGCTAACTAAAGCCATGATTCATGGTGGAAGTTTCAGTTTGGACACATATCCTCAATCTCATATGAGAATAATAATTGTTGCCACATGCCTATGCATTAAAGAGGAGTCCATTATCACGTTGTCCATGTTGTCCCGGTATGGATGTCTAAGTTGAGAATAATCAAAAGCGAGAAATCCAAAATGTGAGCTTTCTCCTTAGACCTTTGTACAGGCGGCATGGAGGTACCCCATTGTGACACTTGGTCAAAACATGTGCATTGCAAAGATCCGGTAGTCCAAGTTAATTAGGACAAGGTGCGGGCACTATTAGTATACTATGCATGAGACTTGCAACTTGTAAGATATAATGTACATAACTCATATGCTTTATTACTACCGTTGACAAAATTGTTTCATGTTTTCAAAATAAAAGCTCTAGCACAAATATAGCAATCGATGCTTTCCTCTTTGAAGGACCATTCTTTTTACTTTTATGTTGAGTCAGTTCACCTATTTCTCTCCACCTCAAGAAGCAAACACTTGTGTGAACCGTGCATTGATTCCTACATACTTGCATATTGTACTTGTTATATTACTCTATGTTGACTATTATCCATGAGATATACATGTTACAAGTTGAAAGCAACCGCTGAAACTTAATCTTCCTTTGTGTTGCTTCAATACCTTTACTTTGATTTATTGCTTTATGAGTTAACTCTTATGCAAGACTTATTGATGCTTGTCTTGAAGTACTATTCATGAAAAGTCTTTGCTTTATGATTCACTTGTTTACTCATGCCATCACCATTGTTTTGATCGCTGCATCCACTACATATGTTTACAAATAGTATGATCAAGTTTATGATGGCATATCACTTCAGAAATTATCTTTGTTATCGTTTTACCTGCTCGGGACGAGCAGAACTAAGCTTGGGGATGCTTGATACGTCTCCGACGTATCGATAATTTCTTATGTTCTATGCCATATTATTGATGATACCTACATGTTTTATGCACACTTTATGTCATATTCGTGCATTTTCTGGAACTAACCTATTAACAAGATGCCGAAGTGCCAGTTGCTGTTTTCTGCTGTTTTTGGTTTCAGAAATCCTAGTAAAGAAATATTCTCGGAATTGGACGAAATCAAAGCCCAGGGGCCTATTTTTCCACGAAGCTTCCAGAAGTCCGAAGACGAGACGAAGAGGGGCCACGGGGTGGCCAAACCCTAGGGCGGCGCGGCCCCACCCCTGGCCGCGCCGGCCTATGGTGTGGGCCCCCGTGCCGCCTCTTGACTTGCCCTTCCGCCTACTTAAAGCCTCCGTGACGAAACCCCCGGTACCGAGAGCCACGATACGGAAAACCTTGCCGAGACGCCGCCGCCGCCGATCCCATCTCGGGGGATCCGGGAGATCGCCTCCGGCACCCTGCCGGAGAGGGGAATCATCTCCCGGAGGACTCTACACCGCCATGGTCGCCTCCGGAGTGATGAGTGAGTAGTTCACCCCTGGACTATGGGTCCATAGCAGTAGCTAGATGGTTGTCTTCTCCTCATTGTGCTTCATTGTTGGATCTTGTGAGCTGCCTAACATGATCAAGATCATCTATCCGTAATTCTATATGTTGTGTTTGTCGGGATCCGATGGATAGAGAATACTATGTCATGTTAATTATCAAGTTATTATACATGTGTTGTTTATGATCTTGCATGCTCTCCGTTTCTAGTAGAGGCTCGGCCAAGTTTTTACTTTTAACTCCAAGAGGGAGTACTTATGCTCGATAGTGGGTTCATGCCGCATTGACACCTGGACAGGTGACGAAAGTTCTAAGGTTGTGTTGTGTCTGTTGCCACTAGGGATAAAACATTGGCGCTATGTTCGAGGATGTAGTTGTTGATTACATTACGCACCATACTTAATGCAATTGTCCGTTGTTAGCAACTTAATACTGGAGGGGTTCGGATGATAACTCTGAAGGTGGACTTTTTAGGCATAGATGCGGTTGGATGGCGGTCTATGTACTTTGTCGTAATGCCCAATTAAATCTCACTATACTTATCATGTCATGTATGTGCATTGTTATGCCCTCTCTATTTGTCAATTGCCCGACTGTAATTTGTTCACCCAACATGCTTTTATCTTATGGGAGAGACACCTCTAGTGAACTGTGGACCCCGGTCCATTCTTTAATACTGAAATACAAATCTGCTGCAATACTTGTTTTTACTATTTTCTCTGCAAACAATCATCTTCCACACAATACGGTTAATCCTTTTTTACAGCAAGCCGGTGAGATTGACAACCTCACTGTTTCGTTGGGGCAAAGTACTTTGGTTGTGTTGTGCAGGTTCCACGTTGGCGCCGGAATCTCTGGTGTTGCGCCGCACTACATCCCGCCGCCATCAACCTTCAACGTGCTTCTTGGCTCCTCCTGGTTCGATAAACCTTGGTTTCTTTCTGAGGGAAAACTTGCTGCTGTGCGCATCATACCTTCCTCTTGGGGTTGCCCAACGAACGTGTGAAATACACGCCATCACCCCTCTCCTGGCCTTTATATAGGAGGCCAGGTCTCAAGGGGTCTAATCGAGTACGACTAGGTTTACAGTAGATCTATCTCTAGACTTTCCTTGTTCGGCTCCTTCCGCGTCTTGTACTTCAAGGAATCTTCCGTTGCACCGCCCTAGTGGCCCATCTTGCCGTCGAGTGCCTTCATGGGCCTCCAACTAGGAAATACAGGATAGGGCAACATTGGTTACCCGAAGGGTAATACCCACGTCATTTGGCAAAATCACAAGATTTTACGACAAATGAACTATAAAAGTGTAATGTTTTTACAATATAAGGCTCACCTTTTAGTCTCACAACGTGTCTAGAAGCAAGGCACCCAGATTATATACCACACCACGTACGGGAATCAGAGGAGGAAGCGAAAAGAAGGCGGTCAAGAAAAGTAATGATGTAATAATAATCTTGAATAAATAAATGCTTGACATCGACCAACATGTTAATATGATTGATATGATACTAGTATCACATACATGCGCGCGAAGCACTTGAATGCGGGACGGAATGGAACTCGGAAGTTAAGCGTGCTAGTGCTAGAGTAGTGGGAGGATGGGTGACCGAGCAGGAAGTTTGACCATGAGTAAGTAATTCGAGTAGAGATAAGTGTAGTTAGAGATAGAGACTAAACTATGCAAATAACTGAAATAATAGAAATTCCAAAAAAATAAAAAAAATGGATTGAAATTTTTTTTTGAAAATCTGGAGATATTTTCGCCCCGACGCGTGGAACCCACGTGGATGGACCTTTAGTCCCGGTTCGTAAGCAACCGGGACTAAAGCCCGTTATGAACCGGGACTAAAGGGTCTTTTTCTACTAGTGTTTGTTAGGTTGTTTTCAGTGTTTTCTTCAGGATGATGAGGCGGCGGCTACATCCTGAAGTCAGAATAAGGTCCTCCCCGCCCTATCCTCACTTCGGTGGTGCGTCTTGCATCGGCGGAGGGCGCGTGGAGTCGTGTGTCCGGCGGATCTCATGGGATCCGGTCTGTTTTCGCGTTATTTAGTGTGGTTTCAGGTCAGTCTCTTCCGATCTACGGTTGTCATCTTTGGCGACGGTTGCTGCTCTGGTGCGCTGGTCCTTTGGGACCTTAGCACGATGACTTCCGATTTGTCTACTACAACAAGCTCTACTACGACAAGCTTTGCCTGACTCCGATGATGGAGGGGCGAGGACGGCGGCGCGCCTTCGGCTCGCGTCAGTGTATGTAGTCGTCGCTAGTGGTCCGAAAACCTCTTTGTAATTTTTATTACTTTTGAGTCTGTTTGTACTACTATTGATGATTATTAATAGATCGGTGGAATTTTTGCAAAAAAAGTATCTAGAAGCACGTGCTAGAGCCGACGTTTGTATTAGAGCCTATTTTTTCTCTCTCACCTAATCTATCTCATCCAACTAAGCAAAAATATAGAGGCCTTTTGTGGTAATACCTCAAATGAACCATAGCCGTTTAGTTTGGTCAATCCAATGGTCTGTAGCTGTTTATACTTCTGGCAAAAAGAGGAGCAGTAGAATTCCTACTGCTCACCTCCGCGAGGCGAAATCCCACACGTTTTTATTTGTTACTTGCAATATAAAATGTCAACCTACCAACTAATCAGCCTACACACGGTAGACGGAACAACTAGTCAACCAACTAGTCAGCCTACACGGTACATAGGAAGACGAGTACGACGACGGTGACGTGGTCGAGGACGATGACACCGCCGTGTCTGAGTACGAGGCCGTGTCCGACGGCTACGTCCAAGGCGGAGACACGACCACGACCACGGCAGCACAGCGTGGGATCCGGAGACCTAGCGGCCGAACATTAGTGACGGAGAGGCCATTGCATTGGCAATGGCCAATAGCAAGCTCAACCAACTCACTATGTGGGATGGCCTCGAGTCTTCCGGCCACACCGACACGACCCACGCGCGCCATCTACTGCTCCTTCGACGGACTCCGGAGCGCTCATCTTGAATGCCAGACTTGATGAGTCTGCTGTATGGAGCAAGTCCTCAGGTTTCGCAGTGTAGTCTACAGGCTAGTCAAACAGGATAGCATGGTTTGGGACGGAGTAGAGCCAAACTGGGACACTCTGGAGCGCAACATTTTCATCTGGTTAGCAGGTGAAGTTGCTTTAATTATGCACGCTTTGTTTCTTTCGATCTTTAGTAACATCTTGAGCAGCTTCACATTTTAATAACCTGATAGCACCCACTTTGCCTTCTTCTGTGGAGTCGAGACTTATATAGTAAAAAAATGCAACTTTTGTGAATGCAGAAGTACGAGAGCTCACCCGATACACAGACGGAGGATGTTGTCAGTTAAGGCAAGAAGATATGTAGGCCAACCTGCTGGCAAAATGTTGGGACTAATTAGTGACAGGTGATTTTTTTACAAGTGACATTGTTCATATATGTATATTTTGGTCTGGGTTAGTAAGCATACGGTTTAGTCTCATATGCCCAATATTACCAAATTCTCTGATGGCTACACTTTCAAAGCCTCAAAGGTGTTTCTGCCCACTAGATATTGTTTGTGAGGCTGTCCTTATTTTAGGCATGGAAATCCTTCTGGAGTTGATGCTTTCAAACAATACAGGCACTATTGTTCCCAAATGAGGTTCTTTTAGATCTGTTTCTCATAGACATCTGACCACTCACTTCTGGCCATTTATTATGATTTTCTCTTAGATTTGTTCATATGTGGTTTAGGATTTCTTTATACTAACAGGGGATGCATATCTGCACCTATAATCTAAATGCAGATTATTCAGATATGGATGTAGACTGTAGGATGCCACTGACTATACACCGTCACCCATTCTGACTGCTTATAGGCTACCATGTTTGACCCTCAATCAATATTGCACTGTTCATCTTATCAACCTGTCATGAAATTTCTTTATTTTCTATCTTATGAACCTGAACGGAATGTTTGCAACTTTTCCATTGAATATTTAGTATTTATGCCTTGATTATATAGCATAAGCTAGTACCGTTTAGTGTAAGGTAGTTCTCTTAACTTATGGGTACAACTATATAGTTATTTTGCGTCTATATATTTATAATGTCATCCCATCGCATGCCATGCCATCCGTTGTTGTTGTATCAGCTGATTCTGCTGTTCTGAATGGTGCAGCGTAAATCGCAGTCAGTCTGTTGTTCAGCTAACCAAAGTACCGGGTTCTCGCAGAATCAAAATCACAATGAAAAGGTAAAATCCAGTTTCGTAACTGAAAATATCTAAAATACCACCGTTGTCTTGGTTTGCTTCATAAGCATAGTAATTTGCTTACTATGATACTATATTTTAACATGATCTGGTTACATTTCACGTGACTGAGCATGTTCCCATGGAGTTACAGTTTTTTGTCTTGGATAACAAATGAATCAGTCAACTCGTGATTTCTTCAATTTTATTACTCTCTAAACTGCTCACTACAATACTATGTAAGTAATGAGTTTTAGGCTGCATTTGAGCCTGGGAGGGGTTATCGCATGTTCGTCCTCTTGAGCATGCTATGGGTATGCCTAGGAATCTTATGCATTGATTTTTTGCCTCCACAAATAATGTTTTTGATCTGGCCGTTTTATGTTTGAAATCGCGTAGATTTTGGGTCAAATTGTGCAGCACATCGTCTGTTCAGTATTATTGGCCATAGGATTTAGATTAATTTGTGAGACACGTTGTCTATGAAAAGATCAAATAACAGATCTCCCAGAGCAAGAAAATACTTTCCTTCTTTCTGGATATAGGTTCACAAGCACGCAGAGTCTCTCTTAGGTTCAGAACCACCAGGATTTCAGTTAACTCTGGGATAGATTCTGTTCGGTGTCAAGTATCAGATCAGCACCTAGCACTATCTTATGCAGAGCAATATATCTCAGATTCAGTGGGACATACATCAGTATTAGTTGGTGTTGTGCACACAATGTGACAACAAATTTTATTTGCTTTGACCCGAACCGCAGGAGCCCTGCTTTTTCATTTATAGAAGGGGGAAAGCTGTACAAACCAACAAAACGGATGGATTCAGAGAGCCAACAACCTGAAACCGTCTGAAACCAGAAAACGAAAAACAAAACTTGCTCACCAACAGAGGGAACTCATACAACCATCTCTCCTACAACAAAAGAGCAGTTTGAACCTGCTTCCACCTCCTCTCTAATGTGCTGAACAAGAACAGCCACATTCATGTCTTTACCTTCGAAGATGCGCCTACCTCGTTCCTTCCAAACATTCCAAAGAGTGTAGCATGCGAGGACAACCGTTTCCACTCTTTGCGCTTTTGGGGTACAAAGGTTAACCTTCGCCCACCAGAACCTCACCGACGTGGCCTGAGAACATGCATTAGCCAGCGACGCGTTTGATGCAGCAACTGTCGCCCACACCTCCTTGGAGAAGCTGCAATTGATCAATAGATGGGCAGCCGACTCCGGCTCTTGGTCGCACAAGCAACAGGTAGGATTGCAAGCGATGCCCCTACTAGATAACCTATCGGCCGTCCAATTTCTGTTCCTCAACCATAGCCAAAGGAAGAATTTAACTTTTCCCTCAACTTTAGCTTTCCAGACATTCTCCAGGTGAGGTTGCAGCAGCCTCCCCGTGAACTGAACATCATACGCCGAGCTTGCAGAGTATATTCCAGAGGAAGAGTATTGCCACCAAATTGTGTCAGGCTGATCCAAGAGCTACACATGATCAACTAAAACCCAAATCTGCAGAAATTGATGTAACTCCTCCTCGCTAGAAATTCTGGAAAGGCCACGAAGCCAGCACCCATTGCTCAATGCCTCGGCCACCGACAAAGATTTTCTCTTGGTCAGCCAAAATAAAAGAGGAGCCATCTCAGCCGGCGCCAGTCCATTGAGCCACCTATCTTTCCAGAATCTTGCTAATTTCCCATTACCAACAGAAATTTTGGTGCAAGCCGCACACAGTTGCAAGTCTTTTTCATCGCAAGGGATTGCCATGCCCTTCCAAGGTCTCTCAGCGCTGTCCCAAGCAAACCAAGGCCATCTTAGACGCAACGCCCTCCCAAACATTGTCAGATCCTTGATCCCTAGCCCACCAAATTTTTTTGGTGAACATACAGTCTTCCAATTGACCAGACAGTGGCCTCCATTTGCTTCTTCGTCTGCTCTCCACAGAAAGCTTCGCCGAATCTTATCAATCTTCTTGATTGCCCAAGGAGTCAGATAGAAACTAGTGAGGAAAAAGGTCAGGGTTGCAGTAAGGACCGAGTTGATCAGCGCAAGTCTACCCGTTCTTGAGATCAACTTTCCCTTCCATGGTTTTAGCTTGCTAGCAATTCTATCTATGAGCCTCTGCAGATCAGCTCGAGAAGGCTTCCTAATCCCTAAAGGCAGACCAAGATATTGACACGGGAACACACCCTCAGAGCCACCAAACTCATGCAACACCTCAGATATATCTATGTTATTGCATTGGATTGGATATACCACACATTTTCTCAAATTAGCTTTCAGCCCTGATATTTCTCCAAAGGAGTGAAGAATCCTTTGAGTGACGATCATGTCTTCCTTGGAAGGGTTGAGAAAAAGCGCGGCATCATCTGCATTGAAACTTGCCCTTGTTTTGGCCTCCCTTAGGCCAAGAGGAGAGAGCAGCCCTAAATCTGTAGCTTTTAGAAAAAACTTTTGCAAAGGTTCCATCATGAGGATGAAAAGCAAAGGGGATAGCGGATCCCCCTGTCTAAGCCCACGCTTGTGGAAGAAGGAGCTTCCAGGAACACCATTAAGGAGCACCCTCGACGATGAACTGGCAAGAATGAGAGCCACCAAGTCACACCATCTCTGTCCAAAGCCAAAACCTCTCATCACCTCGATAATGTAGCTCCAGTGAATGGAGTCAAACGCTTTTTTAATATCCAACTTGAGGAACAAAAAAGGCTTCTTCTTCCCATGAGCAGATTTGATCACATTCTTAACATACAGAAAATTGTCTTGGATGGATCTTGATTTAACAAATGCACTTTGATTTGCAGAGACCAACTTCTTCAACTCTGGTCCTAGTCTTGTAGCTAACACTTTGCAGAGACCAGATTATGTTATCTGGGTAATAAAAGAGGGCTGCGTGCATCGATTGATGCAGAGGCCGGGGTCAGCCCCCATTTCGAAAAAAAAAAAAAAGCTAACACTTTGCATGCCAGTTTTGCAATGCTATTCATTAAGCTCACTGGTCTGAAATCAGATGCTCGCTCGGCCCCTTCTTTCTTTGGTAGCAACACAATATGAGCAGAGTTCAATAAGTGCCATTTATTTCCCCTAAGACTGTGCAATTGCTGCAAGGCTGCCACCACATCCGTTTTGATGATTTCCCAACAACTTTTAAAAAATAACCCCACAAAGCCATCGGGGCCAGGGGCCTTTTCACCATGAATATCCATGACGGCAGCCTTTATCTCAGCCTCCGAGAATTGTTCGTCAAGATGGGACAGGTCCACATTTGGCAGGCCATGAAACTCCCAGTTAAGCCTCCTTGATCTCTTTGTTTCAGTTCCAATCAAACTCTTGAAATAAGCCAAGAGGATGTCGGCCTTCGCTGAATGATCGCGTACATCTCCCAGATTTCCGACGAGCGATGGAATATGATTTTTCCTACGCCTCCCATTAGCTCTCAGGTGGAAAAACTTGGAGTTTGCATCTCCCTCTTTGATCCAAAACATTCGAGATCTCTGCCGCCATTTGATCCGATCAACAGCAGCGAAGCCTAACAATCTGTCCTTTAAAAAGGACCTTAACTTTTTTTCTTCTGTAGAAAGGCACCGACTCTCATGGGCCACATCCAGCTGGAAAATAACCTCATTTGCCACATCACACTTTAGTCTCTGGTCTTGCATTCTTTTCTTGTCCCACTTCCTTAATTCCTTTGCTGTTCTGCTCAACTTGATATGCAACCTCATAATTGCGTCATTTGATTTAATCTGCTTGTCCCAGGCTGTTTTGACCACATCAGAGAAACCCTACACCTTAAGCCAGAAAACCTCAAACCGGAACCCCTTGAAAACCCGGGTTTGCATCTTCTTTAAAAAAAGCGGGCAGTGATCAGAGATGGAAGTCGACGCCGGGGTGAGCTGGTATTGAGGGTAGTTCAGCTCCCACTCTTTAGACATGAAAACCCTGTCGATTCTTGTGTGAGTTGTAACTTCTCTCTCACTGCACCAGGTGAACCTCCTGCCATGCAACTGGAATTCCCTCAGCTCTAAATCGTCAATAGCAGCCTCGAAACACCCCATAAGCCTCAGGTTCAGGTTATTATTGCTCTTATCTTCTACCTTCTTGATCAGGTTAAAATCGCCCAAGAGCAGCCATTTATCCGAGAGCAAAGGCTTGATAGCTCTCATCTCTTGCATAAAAAGATACTTGTCCGTGTCCTCTTGAGGGCCATACACTCCAGTGATGACCAAGAATTGTTGTCAGTTCGATCCGTGACAGTAGCCGAAAGGGAGAAAGTGCCAGGCACATTCACCAACCGAGAGAGAGAGAAATCACGGGAGCAAGCAATAAGAATGCCACCTCTAGAACCAATAGCTGGTTTGAAGATGAAATTGTCTTCAAAACGGTGTCCCAAGGTTTCCCTCACAACCTGTCTGTCAATGAGCTCCATCTTCGTTTCTTGTAAGCAGATTAAGTTGCAATTCTTGTCAGCAAGAAAATCAAGAATGGCCTTTCGCCGGGCTGGGTTATTCAAACCTCTAATGTTCCAAACTCCTACTAGCAGATCCATCTAAAAAACCATGGCCACTCAAAAAACTCATCCAGGAAGCAAAACCAGAGACAACACCACAGTTTAAGCACACAGTGAAGGTTGCCCATTAACACATCACAAACAGAGAGACACACTCCAGCAGCGCAGCACCACCGAGCAACATAGAGACAACTGACCAAACAGGCAGAGCATGTACTGCCCACAAAACGGACTCCCAGCTCACCCAACACAGTTGATTTTTTTTCTAACATTGAAACCTGAAGGAACTCAAATTGACAGAGGCAGACATTAGACTGCGACGACTGTCACATCCGGAACAGCGTCCTTCTTCTTGCTAGGACTCACCGCGTCGACCAGGGCCGTGACCGCCGAGATGAAGAATGGCGGCAATGTCCTAGTGTACATCTTCCTGTATCTCTGCAGATCGGAGACGACCGGCACAGCATCTTCCGCCACAACCCCGCATTTCTTGAGCATCACCAACTTGGCCTTGTCGAGGGCGGAGAGGTTGCAGGTTGCCTTGGCCGCCAGGCGACCGCTACTCCTGCAAGTTTTATCTTCCGCCGCAGATCTCCTCGCCTTGCGCGGAATGGGAACAGCGAACTGGGAGAGCCGCTTGCTCCAGGAACGAGTTGAGAGACGGCGCCGAGACCGCTTCAGACTCCGACTCTGCATTCTCCGCCACCAGTTCATGTTGCGTCTGGGCCTGAATCTCCGGGAGCATCTCCTCTTGGACTGCCTGGATAAGATCCGGGAGATCATCTGGCGGCCCATTTCCAGCAGCGTGCAACTTCTTTTGCAAACCATCCTCCATAGCCTGAATATCGATGATGAGGCCCATGAGACCTTGCACTTCCGGGTCGCTCGGAAATGTTTCGAGAGGCACAAGCTTGACCAGTAAATATTCCATTACGTTTGTTTTCTCTTGCTTGCTATTGTAAACTCCCATTTCTTGATGTCACTGTATAATTTAAAGAGTATTGAGTGTACGAGAAAAAAAGTTAAGCTTAAATGGCTCGAAACTGTTTTGCGTGTAGGATTAAAACAAAAAAGATGAGGTCACGCACAACATATGTGAAGACTGGGGCTAATTGTGTTTGCGGTAAGGTGAGTGGTTCGGTTTTCTGGTGATTCCATATGCAGGTATGTTAGTTGTTACCATGGAGTGGAGTACTAATCAGCGTGATAAGGCTGTATGTATGACATGATTCTTCCATCTCATCTTCAGAACTATCACAAGCTTTAGAAGTTTTTTTGACACCCTTTTACTATTTTACTATCAACTAGTACAAATGCCCGTGCGTTGCCACGGCTACTGGAATTTTATTTCTCAACACACATATATAATTTACAACTGATAGGAAAGAAAAGTGATAACAAAAGAGGCAAAGCAAGAAAAGGAAAAAAAAAAGGAAATGAACGAGCCAGGCCGGAAGCCGACCCAGCTCTATTCTGCTTTATATTGGTGCTCCCATGACATCTCACTCTATTCTGCTTTATATTGGTGCTCCCATGACCAGAAACTCAATTCGGCTCCCGGGTGCGTATGATCCCTCTACCATAAAAACATATTTCCAAGTGTTAAAAAATTTTGACAAAAAAGTTTACATGTACATCTCCATAATATATGTGTATTCGTCAAGTTTCACGAAGAAATGATATTTTTGTAGTCTAAGCGAAAAAAGAGAAAATTTATCTTGTGACAAGTCTTTGTTTCAGCACCAAATTTTATCTTTTTTACACACGTCACATGACATGTCGATTTTTCATGAAACGACTTTGTGAACACGTAGCACATGAAGATGTACGTGCGAAATTTTTGTTTCAATTTTTTTGACATTTTAAAATGTGTCTAACATGTATTTCAAAATAAAGGGAGCATACGCTCCCATGTGCCAAAACATCACTCCCATCCTCCCATGACATCTCACTCTATTCTCCTTCCCACCAAACTTTCTACTCTCCACTGAAGTTATATTGCTGCTCCCATGACATCTCACTCTTTTCTCCTTCACACCAAACTTTCTTCTCTCCACTGGGTCCTCCTGCTTGTTACTTTAACTATCATGAGAGTTCACAATAAATTAAAGAAATCAGTATCTGTAGAGATACAATAATACATGCAGAATTGCTGATACCATTACTTTTAGTCTTTCAGAAAAATTTAAATAACAACTTCAGTTTAGAGGATAGTCGAGCTATCTCACCGATCTAGTCTACACAATTCAATTATTCTTCAGAACACAGGTCAGTCATATCACTGTAGTCATTTGGACAGCCTTAAAGTGAAATTTTACAAATAATTTACCCCTCCAATGTTAGTTTCCTCTAACTCCTACACATGAATGACTTGGTTATGTTGCCTTGGTTCCTGCCAACATTTGAGAATTGCAACAGGTGGCTAGGGTCAGTCCAATGCGACGATCAGCCACCACCACTGTCTGTGAGCTCACGATGCGGAGGTAGCCTCAGCGATCCGTATTTTTTACATCCGTGGCAGCAGCATGGCTGTCACAACTGAAATAGCAAGCATTTGTAGAAACTGAAGGACCTTATCTTCTCGTCTACAACCATAACACAAATTCCACATCGCAAGTTATTTTTATCCCAAGTTAGATATTCAAGATACAAGGAAGTAAATATTGCACATTCAGGTTTAAGAAATCAGTAAAAAAAATGATTGCATGAACCTCCACGCATACCAAATATGATAATAATAGTAGTGAGTGAACAATTAGTGTTTTTAGGAACTTATACACTATCCGAGCTCATGCAATTACAGTCCTAACAAAGAACTTATATTAGTTCAGAATTGAATATGATGCTTTGGCTGACACTTGACAGCCTGCATCATAACAATGTGAATAACAAGAACCTGTATGGTTGAGGCTAATATCATTCACCGCCTGATCCAGGCACATGAGCTATATCATTATGAAAAGAACTATAAAAATAAATCTAGGGATCCAGAGTACATCATTATATCATCTATTATAAGATGGACATCATTAGACATTAGATCTGGAGGAGACACACACGGATAACATTGTCTTCTCTTTCGTAGACTCTTATTTGCATCTAGACTGCACCCGGAGCACTTCTGGTCGGAAAGGATTGCAATAATCGTTCATTCCATTGAATTAGCTAAAAAGTTTGGGTACCAGCTCAAACATGACATTTGTCCTTTCCTATTCAAAAAGCATGTTTTCACATCTAGTATTACCTTCAGCCTGTAGAGGCATTTTTGTCAGACATCTTGCAGGTGTTTACAAAGTAAACTGAGCACAGATAACTCACTTCCATACCTTTCTCGTCACAGTTTTAGCAACTTTCTTTTTGCTGGTTAATCTTTATTGGATGGAAATTTGACACCACCAGATGGAGGTCTCTTAGAAATTATAGTGTAATTCGTGTTGTTCACATCCATCAAGCAGCATCCGCCTGAGACCATATTGTCGTCGATGCCCAAAATTTGACAAGTGAACCAATGAGCACTCATCGCCCACCTGATTTGAGGTTTCAGGTTTCAATAACTAAAAAGAAGAGACACATTTTAAACTTCCTATGAGAAGAATCCTTCAAAAAATGACAGACTTGCCACATGAAGCTAAGATAATAGATCAAGATGATCAAAATGCTAAAGAGTTGCAAAAAAAACTTATTTAAGTATGCTGGAATAAAACCTTTCACACAGGTGTTCAACATGATGTTTGTTGATTAGCAATTTTCTCAAACTACATCGCGAGAATTATAACCAAAACTACAATATCATGAAGAATTCCGTATGTAAAAAATAGGAAAATAACTCAATAGGAAGGTTACTCTGCTTCAAATAGAATCAATTGTTATGGTGGAAACTTCTAAAGCAACATCATATCGTACCTCCAGATCAGTAGAATATTCTTGAGCAAGTTGAAGGGATGCAGGTCAATATCAACACCAGTCACAGAACAAATCCGTATGATATTAGGGCACACAATAGCATTGATTTATTGTTCATATACTAATGGACAACCAATTAGGCACGCCATTCTCAGATCTGGGCCTTGAAGAACGTGTGGACTATGCTTGTGTAGGGGATGCAATGTCACTGCCACAGAAATAATATTTGTAAGCTACATAGGAAGAAATGGAAGAAAGCTAATATTTAAACATATATTATACCAAAAAAAACTATTGTTGTAATACTGCAGATCTTTTTGAAAGTGCAGAAATAAAAAAAAAGAAGCTAGAGTATCAGGCTCAAAGGAATCTCATATGTCAATGAATCACATAATTCATCTTAATGGGCGTGCATTAGACTTCAACTACAGGGTTATATAGTCTTATAGAAGTACTGGCGACCGCCTCCTCCAGCACCACACGTAACCCAGCAGCCTCGTCCTCTCCTCGTTCGTCCACATCTTCGCCTCCTCAGCCTCTCCTCATTCCTCCACATCTTCCCGTTCGATCCTAGGTAGCATGGCATCTAGGAGCGGTGGAGCTGGTAGCCAATCATCTGTCGGTGACAGTGAAGGGCGTGCTATGGCTGTAGATCCTAGGTATCCTCTATGGGCTTATGTGGAGAAGATTGGTGGTGCTGCTATTTATCATGTGGCCATCTGAGCTTTGTTAACTACTATTTATCCTGTTCTTGCTCGGCTATTTGACAATGGGGATGAGGATCAATCAAGCACTTGATAAAAGAGACACCAAATAGGACAGTATTCTCTTTTTCTGATCTCTTCCTCATTTATTTTCCGTCATAACTCTATATTACATGGCATATATTTATTTTATTTTATGAAAGCTCAAAACAAATTGTGGATGCTACCAAGTGTCAACCAAAACACTGATCGGCATTGTGCATGGTCTTGGGAAGCTACTGATCCAACCTAGACATTTAGATTTCTCCATGCATGAACGGAACAGGAATTCTAAATTTGTAGCAATGAAAATAGAAATGACTTCGGATGATAGCAAATCAACTAATTGCCTATGGTTCAGTTCATGCACGTTGAGATATAAAAAATATGAAAGAACAAGGACAAAAATGAGGATAACATCATAAAAGATCCCACTTCTTCGTGCATTGCAGCTGACACGAATAACACACATAAGAAGAAGAGAGGTATACAAAGCCACTACAATACCTGGACAAGCATGCTAAAAGACATTAAATGCTTTAGTATTCACCTTTTATGCAAGCTTGTCATCTCACCTAATTTGTAGATGTCCTGGTGCTAGCTGCAACAGCTGGAATACATATATAATCTACATCATGCAAAAATATTAACGATTCTTCTTGTTTTAAGTAATGCCAACATCATGAATTCCTACTAACAGCTCCTGCCGGTGACCATCCACTGCCTTCTCAAGGATGACCTGGTATTACAACCCATCCTACGCCGACTCTAGGAGACCGACCGCTGCACCTGACCAACAGAGCAAAGATTACATGAGTGCATAATATGCACTAAAATATGAAGATCGTATTATTTGGATTGGAATGCTTAATACATGGACATCTAGATTTATACATTAGCACCTATTTTCATACTATTGAATGTTGTTCTATGATCACATAAAGGTATTGCATGCTGGCACTGAGTATCTTTGCATCCAGTTTTGGGAAGTTACTGTACAAGGGTTACACACAAACTAAAAATAGTGATACATCAATATTCCTGAAAAAAGTAACAGATCATAAATACTAATTTTGCATCAAGATTAATACCTTGCGAACATACATGAAATTTACTTCATCCATCTGGTCAAACTGAACCATAATATCATAATAAATCAACGGTCTCCCACATCTCATATAAGAGTTCAAACTGAGAGAGCTATTCCATTTGTAAATAATCTTGCATTCTTGGCTTGATTTGATTAAAAGAATCGCAAACAAAAATGCTAGATTTGATAGTAGTAGCACTTAATGTAGACCACCAATTTGTTACTTACTTTGGTTTCTCAGTGTGTGTCCATTCGTTGCTCACCAAGTCATGAATGAAACTGAGAATAGTTGATCTTTACCACTTCACACCTCATAATTGATCTGAAAAAATATTTATGAATACAAAAAAATTAACCAAAACATAAGTAAATCATCTAAAACTTGCACAAATTTTAATCCCCTATCATAAAATGGTTAAGCGTAAATCGTTACTAATTCAGTGCTAACAACACTCCAAGAGACATACATGAGTGGTGCCAAAACGCGTAGTAGAACTTAAATACATCATGTGAAAGATAGAAAGAATTACCTTTGTCAAACTTCGTCCCATCAGGATCAATACTGCTCACAGGGTTATTATGGATTAACTCCTTTTGTAGACCTGGAATCGGTGCATCACAGCCAACACTCTTAGAATCTTATCTCATAATTAGCAAATAAGAAAACTTTTGAACTAAGATACAAAAATCATAGGTGATTCAATAAAATGGACAAACCACGTGTTAAATACATGGAAAGTAAGAAATCAGGACATAGCATATTAGTCCATCAAGCAATTGGTCTACATAACAATTATTAAGTGCAGCCATAGATATTATCAATTCACTGGCAGCAGGTTTACAAGCTCTGAGGAAATTCCTTCTAGCAGTATTGCAGTCTTTGCAAGTTTGCAATTCGTCAAACACACAAAGTGCATTGCCCAACACCATGAATTGAGAAACGAAAAAATGGAATGGGCAAGCTGATGGTGCATACCGTGTTGTTGGCTCTGAGTTTGATCTCGTGACAAACTTGTGGACAGTGAAGTCCGGGTCCGGCCGTAAACAGAGTCCCTTCCCCTCATGCCTGAGACTCAGCCGCCTGCCCCATCCACCACAATCCCGATTTCTAGTGATATGGCAAGGAGAGAAATAAGGGACTGGCAGAGAGGAGCGCATCTACGGTGGTGGATGGAGGCGAGGTCACTGAGGCCGGGGATGATGCAAAGCTTCCTGATGAGCGGGAAGAGAAGAGGTCCAAAGCCGTGGAATCGGGCTCCAGGGTAGGCGCTGTTCTGCTGAGCTAGAGGGGACGTGCGGCCTGTGGGGATGGGGATTGCAGGTCGGGACAAGGTGGCGACGGGCAGCGCCGTACGAAGGCTGTAACATACGCGATCGAGAGAGAGGCGTGGCGATCTGGCGAGGAGGAGGCCTATGCGGGGCGGCGTGTAGGAGACAGGAGGTGCGGGATGACGGGGTGGAGGGAAGGAATCCTCGGCGGCGCGGGTTGGGGCGTACGGATCCGGACGAACCTCGCGGGACCTTGGTGGCCTTGTCGCGGATGACGGTGACCTCGTTGACAATGGCGACGTCGCGGGACATTGCGGCCAGATCAGCCTCGGTCCCGTCCTCCCTGCCGACGAAGAGCTTACCGGCGCTGTCCTGAGTCTCCTCCCTGCCGCCCCCGTCCTCCCTGGGGCCAGCGCCACCTCCCGCGGCAGGCTGCTGGTGCTCCCTATCGCCGGCGTCCTCCGCCATTGGCCCCCGCGCTGCGTGGGTGGGTGGCGAGAGCTGGACGACTGGTGTTAGGGTTTGCGTGGGAATTGGGCTGGCGTGGTCTGGTCGTGTGGGTGGTGGGGATTCTACCAAGCGAAGGGGGCTTGTCGAGGGAAACATGGAACCGACATTGTGGCATTAATGCGTATTATGTGAGTTGGTGGGAGGGTAAAATGGTCCAAAAGAAATATGTAGGACGAAATCTTTGACCGGAGGAAACAGAACAAGTTCCTCCTTTTTATATAGTAGAGAAAAGTCCTTAAATTTCTCAGACTGAATACACCATTGTAGAGGACAATATATTGGACACATTCATACGTTATATAGATCCTCTAGCCTGTAAGCGTGAGGTATCATGCATTTACGTCATCCTAATTGTGACTTGGAGTTTTAACAACCATAATATGTTTCGGAGTGACTGTTGTTGTAACCGTAGATCAATACCATAAATACAAGATCAGCATGTGAGATGAAGCATGGCCAAATGGTGCGACATGTCGGATAAATGCATTTTATGTCAAACTTACGATGATAAACGGGTGTTATGGTTGACAACATAAAGCTGTAGAGATTTTGAGAGAGATGGGCTATCACTGTCTGGCCTCCACTTATTCCTGGCAAGGCCTTGCCAAAGATATCGGTAGAACCACTACTTACGTTGAAAAAAGTTGGTTGATGTTTCACTGACTTAGTTTTTTCCAATCTGTCAATATGGTTAGGGGTCATCTATTCAAATAGTTTGCACTACTTTCAGTTTAATTGGTGAACTTCTGACCCATGGTATTGGTCACAGCCAATCATTTATTTAGTAGAAAATCAAAGATTTCCAAATTTCTGACCATGCGTAAATATATCTCTGTTTCATATAGAGTTGATACTACAATATGGATGTCCCTTGGCTTCCTCGAGATCCACAAGTTCTTTCAAAGATGGTACATCTACATGCCATATTGTCTTGCACCGTATTTGGTCCAGGCTCACTCTTAATTCACTCGGATTTTCCTGGCAAGCTGGTACCTGATTTAACTGAGCATAGTTTTCCTTAGCTCAGCTGAGAGAAGGGCAAGTTGTAGCATATATACTACTAAACTTGGTGATTTTTTTTAAAATAATACGTTTTTTTCAGCAATTTTACAACTAATACGTGATTTTAAAATTTTACAAATCTATGACCCGGTCGGCTGACCAGCTGCCGATCGGCTGTCCGTTGGCGGACCAGCTGCATGGCCTGGACAGCCTACGCGACAGTGTCTAATATACAGCCTCGTCGGCAACCAGTCTGCCGATCGGCCGCACCGGCAACATGCGCCTCGTCGGCTTGACCCACGCGCCCGCACCAGCTGCTCCTACGCCTGGCACGCGATCGATCCCCGCCCAGGCCACCCGCTGCCCCGCCCGCGAATCCAACTCGGCTCCAACCGTGCTCCCGCCTGATTCTGCTCCAGCTTGGTTCCCACCGCGCGCGAGTTCCACTCCAAGTCAAGCCCAGCGCCTGCCGTTCACTCTCTGTCCCAGCACCATAATCAAGACAGTCTCGTACAGCTACCTACAGCTTTTTTTTTTTTCTGAGAGACTCACATGCCTTTATTCATCAGTAACAAGAATTACAGGCATGTTAAGACCAAACGGAGGCTCTAAAAGCCATAAATGTCTACCCTCTGGCAGAGTTGAAGCAAACCTCGCCAGGTTGTGGGCTTCACCATTAAACTCTCTTCTCTCATGGGAGAAAGAGATATTACCTCTCACCCTTGCTCTTTCCTTGATCTCGAGCAAGATGTTGCTGAAAACACCCAGGTTTTCTTCTTGTAATCCCTTCACTACCTCAAGGCAGACCGATGCTACCAGAACCGGCCCCAACAACGCATCATCAGCCACATCCAGGGCTTCTCTGCACGCCAGTGCCTCTAGGGCTCCCGGGTGGGTGATACCCTCATAGGTCACCGCCGATGCCCCCAAGAACTTGCCCTCTCTCGAACGGCAAACCGTCACCACGGCTCCTCGTAATCTCGTCTTGGCGACTGCCGCATCAACATTCACTTTATCTCGTCCCAGTGGCGGAGCTAACCACTTGGCCTTTCTGATTCCACCAGAGTTGCTCAACTTACGTCCCTCTGGTGGCTCCACGCTTGCTTCCAGATCAATTAAGAATCTGTTCACGAACGCTGTCGTGGCCATAGGGCTCTGGTAGATCTCTTCATGGATAGCTTTTCTCGCCCAGAGTGTGACCAGCATGCGCGTCAGCTCATCCTTCTTCATCGTCTCAATCATCAAGAACAACCACTGGCGAGCTGATGGTCCCGCCGCCAAAGGTGGCTGGGGGAGAGTTGAGCTGGATGCGACGAGCATACCGCTGTCCCGTTCTTGTCTTCTCCGTCGTGTGCGGTGGCTGGGAGGCGGTGGTGCGCGTCGTTGGGCGAGGCTGGTTGAGGGCGGCGTCAGCTTTCGCGCTGCGGATGCGCGGGCGGGGCTCGTGCATCGTGAGGAGCTAATGCTCCCAGATCCGGATGCTGCTGGGATTTTTCTCGAGGCAGGGCAGCGTCTCCGGGGATGGCGTTGTGGCGGCAACGCGAGGAGGTTGCTGCAGCTTGGATCCACCTCCTCCGGGCGTCGATCTGGGGTTGGGCCTTGTTGCAGCTTCCGACACTGCGTGAGGTGTTGTTGCCAAGGCTGCACGTGGTGGAGGGCGGCGCGGCGGCGCTTGCAGAGGCGGTAGGTTGGGGGCGACCATGCTAGTGTGTGGCGCCGCCGTGGTTTGCCGGCCCTGGTTGCGGTGGATGGAAGTGCCTTGAAGTTCAGGCTCGGGCGGAGGCGCTCAATTGGCCACCATCGGTGGTCTGCTGGGTAGGATGTGATGGCTGTGGGTTCGGTGAACTCCGGGCGAAAGCCTAGTTCAACCTCGGTCAAGACCAGCAATGCCGGCGTCCTGGGACGTCGTTCCCCTCCATAGAGGCGTCGTTGTGGAGCCCCTTCACCTCCCGAGTCATCGCGGCATCGGGCCCTCTGGGTGAAAGCTCAAGCTTCGGTCCTTTCCGAGCGGGCATCGGCAGCGGTAGTTCCGTCGCTTCCTCCTTGGAGGCGATGTCTTGGAGACCCGGTCATTCTCTTTGTCAGCAGTGTCTTCGAAGAACGAGTGCCTAAAGATCAAGATGATGCATCTCCTCCACTCGGCCGTCGATGCCCCGTAGCCTCGCTGGGCATGGAACTATGGTGCCCCCGACGCCACGTCTGGGCACCATTGGAAGCACCTTGCAGCCCTCATGCCGCTTTACAGGGGCATCTAGGTTCCGGAGTTGGCGATGGACGCCGCACACTGTTTAGGCTTGACACATGGGTCAGCGGCGAGGCGCTCGTGAGTTTTCTTGTGTGGTGGAAGCGATGCTTTGTCTCACACCAGTTACGTGTTTATATAGTCAGCCGAGTAGGCCATATTTGGTAACACACGATAAGAGTGATTGACTGAATCAGGGGGATTGACTAGATCAGAATATACTTTATACTCCTACCATATTCCGTTACATATATGAAAAGATATAATCCTAACATTCCCCCTTAATTTAAACTCCTCTAAATTGTCTCCCTTTATGGTGATTTCCCTATCTCTTCTCTCTTCCCTCCGGCAGTCACAACGAAAGTATCACAGATGCAAGTGATGATGCGAATGTTGTGAAATGGAGTTGCTGATGTGTCGCTATAGACGTAGTCGTGATGTTGATGTCGAGGTAGATGATAATGTAGCCGTGGTCTACGTAGACATGCATGGTTGATGTAGTACTCGTCATAGTCGGTGCAGCCGGAATCACTGGGTTTTTTTTTCGGACGGAGCTGCAGTCGTGGAAAAGGAACCTTGCGAATGTCAGAGGGTGCATTCTAGGACACGTCTTGCAGATGTTAGAAGACATGGTCATAGGTGACACACCACCAATTTTGCCAAAACTAGGGGAAACCACCGAGCCCACAATGATTTTGCCAGAATCATATGTTCGGTTGTAGTGTTGATGAAGTTGCTCTACGTCAGATGCGATCGATGTCGTCGTCGTTGTCGTGTCTCTTTGCACTATTACTGTCAGAGGGCGGGTGTCTATCCTAGTGGAAGATGCGGCATCAGCGTGTTGACGAGGTGATTTTGTCGATGAATATCATGTTGATGTAGACCTTGACGATGGCGTGTCAGCGACGTTCGGAGCAGCATGCACGTCGGCGATGATACGTCGCTTGAAGGCGTCCCTTGTTGCGACGATGTGATGTGCTCGAGAAAGATCTTGACTCGTGGCCCGATGTAGTTGTGCAGCTTATGTCGTGCTTCCGCTCGTTGTAGTTCGGC
This sequence comes from Lolium rigidum, assembly GCF_022539505.1. Taxonomy (NCBI): domain Eukaryota; kingdom Viridiplantae; phylum Streptophyta; class Magnoliopsida; order Poales; family Poaceae; genus Lolium; species Lolium rigidum. The sequence continues at coordinate 145,508,851 of NC_061508.1, read as the reverse complement.
TTGATGCAACTCAAATGTTGGAGATGAATGGATTTTATTTGTAGTTAAATAGATCTAATTAAATATGGGAAAAACTAATGAATCGATCCAATCTTTGATTGAGACCGGGTGCCGCGTCTCCAAGAAGAAGAGATTCATCACCCTAAGGGCAGGGCGACGCGGAAATGTGAGGAACCTAGGATCAGCGATGTGAGTCTAACAAATTTTTGGCAAAAGAGACTACATGCCCCAGCGAATTGCCAGAAAAGACCACCTGCAAAAAAAATTATAAAAAAACCACGACAGAATATGCTAAGTGACACATGGCACCTGCCGCCGATGGCTGTGGTGACAGAGCCTGCCGCCGCTCTTCCTGGCGGCACGTTAGGAGGCATGCTCGCTCCGTTAGCTAGGCGTTGAGGCAGAGCTCACGGCGGCACCCGTGCTCTTTTGTCCGTGGCCGACAGCCCCTGCAGGCCGACCGCGGCAGCTAAGCTAGCTGGCTAGCAAGTGTACTACTGTACTGTACGTATTACAGATCGGATACCTGAGCGAATGGATTTTATCTCACCGCGGTTGGTTTTTAGGGCACCTCCAGCAGGACGACGCAAAACATATGCCCAAAATGTCCGCACGTCCGTCTGCGTCGGTTTAAATGGTTAAAATCGACTACGCGTCTATTTGTGTCGGGGATAAATCTAGCCGCACGCGCATTTTTTCAATTTTGCATTTTTCAACATAAACTCATAATTTACATAGTAAAGAAAGTAAAATAAAAAAAATAAAAACTAACGCCTGCGTATACTCGTCGTCGTTGTCACTGATCACGACGTAATCTGGTACCGGCCACGGCTAGTTGGCAATCGGTGGAACATACATCGGTGTTGCCGGCGGTGGTGGAGGTGGAGCAGCCCACACCGGTGGTGGAGGTTGAGTAGCCCACGCCGGTGGTGGAGGTGGAGCCGCCCACAGATTTTACGGTGGAGGTGGAGGCGGCGGTTGTGGTGCCGAGTCCTCGAGCACCCGTCGTAGGGCCTCTTCTCCGTGAGACCCGGCGACATGATGTCGGTGGCGTACCGGGCAGCGGCGGCTGCATCGGTCGGTGCACCTCCGAGACGAGGACGCCGACACAGGAAAAGTGCAAAAACTTCCTTTTTTTAGCTAGGTTGTGTGTTCCGGCAAATGTGCCACATAATTGTAATGGTACCTAGCTAAGACTTAATCGAGCGGTGTGCTTTAGCAAACGTCAGAAAATAACGGTATCATGTAGCAAATTTTCCCATGCATATTTTATAGTAGTAAAAATTATTTCTTTCTCATTGCACGAAAATCAAATCCAATAATATTCAGCACGTGTTATCTTCTACGTGCCCTTAGCTCAGTGAAGATGAAAGAATTAAAGATGAGAGCTTGAATCCCACGAATAATGTTCACTAGTAAATGGCACATGCTTCGCATGTTGGACCATAGAATATCAAAATTGCTACATTTGTTATCTCCTGAACTCTTCTTTTGTTGGATCAATTCCAGCTGCCTCCGTTGCGGTTCCGAGGCGCGGGGCCCTCGAGCGGTGGCAATGTCCTTTTTCATAGGAGGCAGAATATTTGACAGACGCGGGACGGGGAAGGGGGTGGGGAGTCTCTCCTGCGAGACTGACAAAAAGAGAGACGTTTGAGCAGACAAAGCAAGAACCGAAAAGACCACTCCGTAGCATTGAAAAGACATCTCAGTGAAACGACTACTACATTTCTTTCGGGGTAATAAAAAAATAGATGATCGGTATTGACAAAATGCACCAGGTCTGCAATGTACTCCAGCTATAAGTGAAGGCATGTCTACCACTGCAGAGGAAATTCAAAATTTCACCAGCTTTTCATAGCCCTCTTTTGCATAAAACACTAGTTGGACATATATTTTTCACAATTCACCACTTGTTGGTCTAATCTATCAGAGCTTCCATCAGTTGGTCATCTAATTAATGATTTAACCGATTAGAAAAATAAGAATAGGTGGAATTAGAGGTAGTAGCGAAATGTGCAAAATATACTGTCCTTCCTGAGAGGGGGAATTTTGTCCAGAAGAGGGCCGGATGAAAATGTTCCGGGTGCATCTAGAAAGGAGAGGCGTACAATACTAGAATCCTTCCCGAGAGGGTGTAGTTTCTACTACATGTAAGAATTTTTTTTACAAAAAGGTCACATACCAAGTAGTACAACTATTACTACTACGATTTCGAGAGAAAATGCTAGGCCGTGCGACCTCTAATCAATGATCGTAAGTTGTAGGTGCGCATAACTTGCATTGCTGGTTCTCCTGGAATTTGCGGCCTTGGAGCTCAGCCGGGGCCGATTCTGCGAAGTTTTCCCGACGCCGCTCATTGAACCCACCAACCTGCTATTTATTCCAATGTCTCTTCACTTTCAGTGCATCTCTCCTGCATTAGCTCTGGCAACCTATCATGTGCCTTCTGCCTCTCGCGCTGGGCGTTGACGGTCATGTTAGCATATTCAACTTGCGATCAGAGGAGCTCTATTTTTTCCTCAAGGCACTCTATCACAGACTTGTATTTTTCGAGGCTCAACTACTATGCAGCTGGCTTTCTCAGTTGATGCAATGTTCTCCTCTTTCTCCTTAATCAGCTTGTTCTTCAACATGTGGCGCTCATTGCAGGCTGCACAAGAGGTCCACAAGATTTTTTGAGTTCTTTGTCTTGGCATTCAAATTGTCTCTGAGGTGATCACACTCTAAGCTGAGCTCCTGGTTTTTCTCCATCAAGATGACGATCGTGGTCTTGATCGCCGGCGCCGCTTCCTTCAGGGCGAAATCATCGGTAGCATATCAGCATGAAGAAGAAGAAGAAGATAACTACACAAGGCTTGGTAGTTGCTACCTCATTTCGCTGGGGTAGGGCCGGGTTTTAGCAGGCTATCTGGCGGCAAGTCCCAGATACTACTGCAGAAATGCTTATAGCCTCCAAATGATTAGTGACAGGCAAAATTATACCTGTCATTAGTAAGTGTAATCAGCGACAGGCATGTATAAGCCTGTCACCGGTACAAGATAGCAGTGACAGGCGCATAAAAGTGGACGTCATTGGAGCTTTTCGTGAAGGCCGGCCCGAACAGGAAATATTCCAGTGACGGGCACTTTTATGGGCCTGTCGCTAGCTAGCTAACCCATCCGCTCGCCCTCCTTTCTGGACTGATCTTTCCAGCCCGCGTTTCCCTGGGCCGGCCTCTCCCTATCGTTCCTTCCTTCGCACGCGCGTGCGCGCACCAGCCCACCTCGACAGCGCACACTTCACATCGATCGCACGCCCGAGTCGAACGAGGGCAGACGAGATTTCTTTCGCCGGTCAAAACGCGATCCCTCCAAATCCCCAACCGCCGCCGCCCTGCTCCGCCCGACGCCGTCCAGCCCGCCCGTCCAACGCAGCCGCCCGACTCCAGGACGCCCTCCCCCGACGCGAGCGACGCCGGAAACAACGCGCGGCCCTGCATCCCCAACGCCGCCGGCCCCTCCAACGCCGCGCCAGACGCAACACGCAAGTACGCCGCCCTGCATCCGCAACGCCGCGTCGCCCATCCCCCGAAGCGAGGTCGCCGCCGCTCTGCACCTTCTGTCCGGCGTCGTCCACTGCTCCTCTAAGCCGGACTACACCTGAAGGTACTCCCTCTGTCTGAGCTCACACCCTAGTGATGTTAGTTCTCTGGGTCATTTGGAAGAGCGGAAACAAGCACTCGATCTTCTTTTTCTGTGATCCATTCATCATCTGAGTTAATATCCTGAAACTCAAGCGCAGCCTTGGCATCCCTTTTCATTTGCCTTTGCTTTTTTAAGTTGTACATCACAAACACAAGATCAATCATCTTATCTTGGTGCAGTCGGTTTCTTCTTTTGGTGTGTACCTTAATGAATCATATTATAATAGAATAAGTAGTTCTCAGTTCGTATGGAAATTATCAAAACTGGCTTGTTATAATTAGTTAAGAAAGGATACAGATGTTATTACCAACTGAAAGGCGCTCCAATTTCTTCCGTAATCTGACGAGCTGCATGTTAAGCTCTAGACTCTAATGGCAAACTTTTTCAGTTCTGGGCATTCATCTCCATACGAATCCCACCAATCAGCTATTACATTGACATGTATAATTATAAAATTGAAAACTGTAGTATATTGAAGAGATAATTTCTTGTGTGCAAATATTAACCTGGTGATTTCTTTGATCTAGTCATAACTGCATACTCCATTCCGAAAAGACCCCTGGCATTTTTGAAAAGATCAAGCTGCAAGTCTATTTTTACCCTTTCAGGCCTATAGTGGAAATGTGGATTCAGATAATATCCTGCCGAGCGAAGAGGCCTTTTTGGAGCTGTATTTCCCATCTTTCATTAATAATATTCCATACTGGATTATAGCTGGAAAATAATGTATCCGAAATTGAAAGAACGAAATGAGCAATCACTTTCTGTTTGCACTTCTGTGATTCCTGCTCTTGATTATGTGAGGTACGTGCTTCTCCTTTTTCTATAGCAATCAATTTTCTCCTCTTAGCATCATTTGCTTCTACTTGGTGTCCAAGCAGTTTCATAAACTTTTCACTAACCTCAGTTGGAACTTGAGTACAAGGCTCAACATGGAATCTGGTGCCTGCCAAATGATGCTTAAATCTGTATATGCCGCCGGCCGTAGTTAAACTGCAAAATGTTGCATTTCACTGTTTTTGCGTGTGGACAAAATCTCCTCACGGTACTGCCAACCTGGGTCAGTATGGTTGCCTGCCGCATTCTTTTGCTTGGGTTTACTAGCAGTTCTACTAACGTTGTTTGGCATGCATAACCTAGAAATTAATAAAATGAACAGATCAGTTTTGAGCTGTAATATAGTACCAGCAAAAATGCTTACCAGTAAAACTTCTAGACTTACAGTTTACAAGAAAACTATATAGCTAGCAAGAAACTTCAAAAGAATTAGTAGTCAATTTACTCAACGAAAACATAGGATTGCCCTTCCACGTAACTATGGCTGAGCCCTGGATGAGAACATACCCATGCTCTTGCATATTGATTCTATACATATATTTTATCCCAATTATGCCTACTACTACGAAACGTACACGTTTATGCTAATTACACGTCTGAAATGCAAAGGTTATTTCTTTTCATCAGCTTTAATCTAGATATTGATGTTCTAATATGTCTCTTGCAGTCTGATATGTTGTAATATTGCTTATAAATTCTTAGTTTCTTTTGCTGTGTACTTTTTGTGCAGCAAGCAGAACAACAAGGTCTTGATTACATATATTGCTTAACAGGGAATAGCAATAAGAAATAAGTAAATGGCTCACACCTTCGACAGACTTAAATATTTCTTCCTTTCCTAATACTCGGTACCTTCAACAGGGAATAGCAATGAGAAATAAGAACAAGGAAAAGAAGTACATACTAGTGCCCTACAATCCAATGTAAGTCCTACTCAGTCTTTTTTTTTTTTGAGAGGGTCCTACTCAGTCTTAATTGATTAAAGTTGTCTCTGTTGATCCCTCTGTTGCTATTTCTGCACCAGGACGTGTAACCTCTAACTTTAAAAGGTGTTTTCATATAATAATTAGCAGAAATGAAACCTAAGCAATATTGTATGATTTTTGTATGCTTACTTTGATCTTCGAGCTATATTACGACCCTCTTATGAGTGTTGAACTTGTAGCTGTAGGATTGTGTTCAGTTTTATTCGGTAACGTTTTCTCCCGGTGTTGTCCCTGATTTCAGTTTTAAAAATACTCCTAAATCAGTACAAGAGTTACTTCATTGGCTGGGCGATTTTTCAGTAAAACAATGAACATTTAGTGCCTGTAGTGGCTGTAGGTGTATATCTGCACTGATATGGGCAATCTGGAAAGTAAGGACCGATGCCTGTTTCAGTGGAGTGTACTCGCAAGATCCTGTTACATTAGTGTTTAAGACTGCACATTTTATCTCTGTTTTACAGAAACTAAAGTGGTGAAACATGCAGGGCTATGTTCTGTGGAAGGCAAGGTTGGGACTGGAGGTGATACACGTGATACATGGAGTAGAAGTTGTGGAAATGTTGGGATGTTGGTGTCTTTTGGTTCGCCTGATGTAGTGAGTAGAAGATATGGAAGTGCCGGGTGTTTTGTTTCTTTGGGTTTGCATGTGGTTGTTGTGGAGTTCTTCCCTCTTAGTTTTGGAGTAACATGTCCCCTACAATAAACATGCTTTGTACTGTGATTTCGTTGAATTTAATATGAGATTCTAAATGCTATACTGTAGATTGTACCTGTTACTGCATATTTGTGGAAAACATATTTTTTTTAATACCAAAATGCATATCAGTGACAGGCATCTTTTCTACCTGTCACCTGTTACACCTACCAGTGACGGGCAATCTTCCCATCACTAGTGACAGGCACTACCAGTGACTGCATATTAGTGACAGGCATATTGCCTGTCACTGATGAGCAAAAAGTGCATGTCACTAATAAGGATTTCTGCAGTAGTGAGATTTCAGCCATCGCTCGCCATAAATCCCAAGTATGTTGGTAGCGAAGGAAAAGATGGAATGTATCTTCGTCAGCACAACCGCAGATCAGGCACAGGCTTGAGGTAGCCATGCCTATCCTCATCATATTTACTACGTCGCCAGGGCGTTGTTACGGCAGATTTTCCAGGCCAACATCTTCACCTTGGGCGGTACTGGACAATTCCGGATAATTTTCCATGATGGTCGTGCACCATGTGGCCTTATGCTGGTGGCACCGCGATCCTGCGCTAGCATAGCCAGGTTTAGAACAAGTTTGTAGGCGCTCTTGACAGTAAACATGCCACGCTAATCTGGTTGCTAGGATATAAAATCATCATTATTCTGGCGCGATGTCTAAATCTTCAGTTTGTCCGTAATGTCCTCCTCTATGAAATATTGCTGCAAACACTGCACGTTCCAAGCCCCATCTGGTAGCAGAAAGTCTGAAAACCATCTATACATGCACCTCCCTTGGTCAGACCGGGGGTGGTAGTTATTGTCTCGAGGTATCCAAGGATCCCTCCAAGCTCTGATACTTGCGCCATTACCAACCCGCTAGAATGCTCCTTTTTTGAGTAGTTCAAGGCCATATTCGATAGCATGATAGGTCGATGATCTATTGCCCATGAAGACTATGTCGGTCAGAAACCCATTTGGGTAATACTTGGCCTTGAGCATTTGTGCACACAAGGTATCAGGGAGCTGAATTAATCTCCACGCATGCCTTGCTAAAAGGGCTTGATTGAAGAGTCGCATATCCCGAAACCCTACACCCCCATAGTCCCTGGGCCTCAGCATAATATCCCAGGCTACCCAGTGTGTCTTCCTTTTCCCATTCTCAGCTCCCCACCAGTATATGTGGATCATTTTAGTGTGTTTATCACACATCCCCCTAGGTAGCGTAAACACGCTCATGACATACACATGAATAGCCTGTGCAATTGACTTGATAAGAATTTCCTTTGCAGCATGTGACTTTTGATTGTCATACCACTCAACAAGGCATTTCCCTAATTTTGGTTGCAAACTCTGGAATTTTCGTTTTGTCATTCTACCCTCTGTAGTCGGTAGGCCTAGGTATTTTGCTTCAAAGGATTCTTGTGTCACTTCCAATGCAGCTTTCACCTCCACACCTTTGGTTTAGTGTAATCCCTAGGCCTTGTTCCTAAATACTGCTATCGCTGCTTGTTTCATCGTTTCTTCGCGTTACTCATCGCTGCGTTACTACTGCTCATACTTATTCATACCACCTGTATTTCACTATCTCTTCGCCGAACTAGTGCACCTATTAGGTGTGTTGGGGACACAAGAGACTTCTTGCTTTGTGGTTGCAGGGTTGCATGAGAGGGATATCTTTGACCTCTTCCTCCCCGAGTTCGATAAACCTTGGGTGATCCACTTAAGGGAAAACTGCTCGCTGTTCTACAAACCTCTGCTCTTGGAGGCCCAACATCTGTCTACAAGAATAGAAGCTCCCGTAGACATCAAGCTATTTTCTGGCGCCGTTGCCGGGGAGGAAAGGTAAAAGGTACTCACACTCCGGATCTTGGCTACTAAGCTATTTTCGCCGTTGTAAGTACTCGAAGCTATTTCCTTTGGATCCTGCAATTGCATCTTTTTGTTTCTTGTTTACACTAGTTTGGCATAATGGACAAGAATGAGCTTCTTATTTTATTTCCTGATTTAAAACATGGATTGTTTGATGCGAAAATTAAAAAACCTATGGAATCTTATTTGCATTCTGGTAGTAATATTAGTATGAACGCTTTGAACACCATTGTTGATAATGATATAGAAAGTTCTAAGCTTGGGGAAGCTGGTTTTCATGATCTTTTTAGTCCCCCAAGCATTGAGGAGAAAATTTTCTTTGATGATACTTTGCCTCCCATATATGATGATTATAATGATAGTGGTCTTTTGGTGCCACCTACTATGGAGAGTGAATTTTATTGTGATTATACTATGCCTCCTATATTTGATGATGAGAATAATAATGATAGCTACTTTGTTGAATTTGCTCCCACTACAACTAATAAAATTGATTATGCCTATGTGGAGAGTAATAATTTTATGCATGAGACTCATAAGAATGCTTTATGTGATAGTTATATTGTTGAGTTTGCTCATGTTGCTACTGAAAGTTATTATGAGAGAGGAAAATATGGTTGTAGAAATTTTCATGTTACTAAAATGCCTCTCTATGTGCTGAAATTTTTGAAGCTACACTTGTTTTATCTTCCTATGCTTGTCACTTTGCTCTTCATGAACTTGTTTATTTACAAGATTACTATGCATAGGAAGCATGTTAGACTTAAATGTGTTTTGAATTTGCCTCTTGATGCTCTCTTTTGCTTCAAACACTATTTCTTGGGAGTGCATCATTAAAACTGCTGAGCCCATCTTAACGGCTGTAAAGAAAGAACTTCTTGGGAGATAACCCATGTGTTATTTTGCTACAGTACTTTATTTTATATTTGTGTCTTGGAAGTTGTTTACTACTGTAGCAACCTCTCCTTATCTTAGTTTTATTGCATTGTTGTGCCAAGTAAAGTCTTTGATAGTAAAGTGAATACTAGATTTGGATTACTGCGCAGAAACAGATTTCTTTGCTGTCACGAATCTGGGTCTAATTCTCTGTAGGTAACTCAGAAAATTATGCCAATTTACGTGAGTGATCCTAAGATATGTACGCAACTTTCATTCAATTTGGGCATGTTCATTTGAGCAAGTCTGGTGCCTTAATAAAATCCATCTTTACGGACTGTTCTGTTTTGACAGATTCTGCCTTTTATTTCCATTGCCTCTTTTGCTATGTTGGATGAATTTCTTTGATCCATTAATGTCCAGCAGCTTTATGAAATGTCTAGAAGTGTTAAGAATGATTGTGTCACCTCTGAACATGTTAATTTTTATTGTCCACTAACCCTCTAATGAGTTGTTTCGAGTTTGGTGTGGAGGAAGTTTTCAAGGGTCAAGAGAGGAGGATGATATACTATGATCAAGAAGAGTGAAAGCTCTAAGCTTGGGGATGCCCCAGTGGTTCACCCCTGCATATTTCAAGATGACTCGAGCATCTAAGCTTGGGGATGCCCAAGGCATCCCCTTCTTCATCGACAACATTATCAGGTTCCTCCCCTGAAACTATATTTTTATTCCGTCACATTTTATGTACTTTGCTTGGAGCGTCGGTTTGTTTTGTTTTTGTTTTTGTTTGAATAAAATGGATCCTAGCATTCACTGTATGGGAGAGAGACACGCTCCGCTGTAGCATATGGGCAAGTATGTCCTTAGGCTTTACTCATAGTATTCATGGCGAAGTTTCTTCTTCGTTAAATTGTTATATGGTTGGAATTGGAAAATGCTACATGTAGTAATTCTAAAATGTCTTGGATAATTTGATACTTGGCAATTGTTGTGCTCATGTTTAAGCTCTTGCATCATATACTTTGCACCCATTAATGAAGAAACACTTAGAGCTTGCTAATTTGGTTTGCATATTTGGTTTCTCTAGAGTCTAGATAATATCTAGTATTGAGTTTTGAACAACAAGGAAGACGATGTAGAGTCTTATAATGTTTACAATATGTCTTTTATGTGAGTTTTGCTGCACCGGTTCATCCTTGTGTTTGTTTCAAATAACCTTGCTAGCCTAAACCTTGTATCGAGAGGGAATACTTCTCATGCATCCAAAATCCTTGAGCCAACCACTATGCCATTTGTGTCCACCATACCTACCTACTACATGGTATTTTTCCGCCATTCCAAAGTAAATTGCTTGAGTGCTACCTTTAAAATTTCCATCATTCACCTTTGCAATATATAGCTCATGGGACAAATAGCTTAAAAACTATTGTGGTATTGAATATGTACTTATGCACTTTATCTCTTATTAAGTTGCTTGTTGTGCGATAACCATGTTTCGGGGACGCCATCAACTATTCTTTGTTGAATATCATGTGAGTTGCTATGCATGTCCGTCTTGTACTGAAGTAAGAGAGATCTACCACCTTAATGGTTGGAGCATACATATTGTTAGAGAAGAACATTGGGCCGCTAACTAAAGCCATGAATCATGGTGGAAGTTTCAGTTTTGGACATATATCCTCAATCTCATATGAGAACACTAATTGTTGCCACATGCTTATGCATTAAAGAGGAGTCCATTATCTGTTGTCCATGTTGTCTCGGTATGGATGTCTAAGTTGAGAATAATCAAAAGCGAGAAATCCAAAATGCGAGCTTTCTCCTTAGACCTTTGTACAGGCGGCATGGAGGTACCCTATTGTGACACTTGGTTAAAACATGTGTATTGTGATGATCCGGTAGTCCAAGCTAATTAGGACAAGGTGCGGGCACTATTAGTATACTATGCATGAGGCTTGCAACTTGTAAGATATAATTTACATAACTCATATGCTTTATTACTACCGTTGACAAAATTGTTTCATGTTTTCAAAATAAAAGCTCTAGCACAAATATAGCAATCGATGTTTTCCTCTTTGAAGGACCTTTCTTTTACTTTTATGTTGAGTCAGTTCACCTATCTCTCTCCACCTCAAGAAGCAAACACTTGTGTGAACTATGCATTGATCCCTACATACTTGCATATTGCACTTGTTATATTTCTCTATGTTGACAATTATCCATGAGATATACATGTTACAAGTTGAAAGCAACCGCTGAAACTTAATCTTCCTTTGTGTTGCTTCAATACCTTTACTTTGATTTATTGCTTTATGAGTTAACTATTATGCAAGACTTATTGATGCTTGTCTTGAAGTACTATTCATGAAAAGTCTTTGCTTTATGATTCACTTGTTTACTCATGTCATTACCATTGTTTTGATCGCTGCATTCATTACATATGTTTACAAATAGTATGATCAAGGTTATGATGGCATGTCACTTCAGAAATTATCTTTGTTATCGTTTTACCTGCTCGGGACGAGCGAGAACTAAGCTTGGGGATGCTGATACGTCTCCGACGTATCGATAATTTCTTATGTTCCATGCCACATTATTGATGATATCTACATGTTTTATGCACATTATATGTCATATTTATGCGTTTTCCGGAACTAACCTATTGACGAGATGCCGAAGGGCCAGTTCCTGTTTTCTGCTGTTTTTGGTTCCGGAAATCCTAGTAAGGAAATATTCTCGGAATCGGACGAAATCAAGACCCAGCATCCTATTTTGCCCGGAAGCATCCAGAACACCCGAGAACCGCCAGAGAGGGGGCACAGACCCACGGGACCATAGGCCGGCGCGGCCTGGGGGTGGCCCGCGCCACCCTATGGTGTCGCCGCCTCTTCGACCCTCTGACGCCGCCTCTTCGCCTATAAGAAGCCCCTGGACCTAAAACCTCGATACGGAAAAACCACGGTACGAGAAACCTTCCAGAGCCGCCGCCATCGCGAAGCCAAGATCTGGGGGACAGGAGTCTCTGTTCCGGCACGCCGCCGGGACGGGGAAGTGCCCCGGAAGGCTTCTCCATCGACACCACCGCCATCTCCATCAACGCTGCTGTCTCCCATGAGGAGGGAGTAGTTCTCCATCGAGGCTCGGGGCTGTACCGGTAGCTATGTGGTTAATCTCTCTCCTATGTGCTTCAATACAATAATCTCATGAGCTGCCTTACATGATTGAGATTCATATGATGATGCTTGTAATCTAGATGTCATTATGCTAGTCAAGTGGGTTTTACTTATGTGATCTCCGGAGACTCCTTGTCCCACGTGTGTAAAGGTGACTAGTGTGTGCACAGTGTGGGTCTCTTAGGCTATATTTCACAGAATACTTATTCACTGTTATGAATGACGTAGTGAAGTGCTTATTTATATCTCTTTATGATTGCAATGTGTTTTGTATCACAATTTATCTATGTGCTACTCTAGTGATGTTATTAAAGTATTCTATTCCTCCTGCATGGTATAAAGTGGACAGGGTGTGCATCATGTAGTTCTTGGCGTAGTTTATGATCGTGATCTCTTATGGATTGTGAAGTTAACTATTACTATGATGGTATTGATGTGATCTATTTGGTTATGTTGATCTATCTTGCACTCTAAGGTTATTTAAATATGAACATTGATTTGTGGAGCTTGTTAACTCCGGCATTGAGGGTTCGTGTAATCCTACGCAATGGTGTTCATCATCCAACAAGAGTGTAGAGTATGCATTTATCTATTCTGTTATGTGATCAATGTTGAGAGTGTCCACTAGTGAAAGTGTAATCCCTAGGCCTTGTTCCTAAATACTGCTATCGCTGCTTGTTTACTGTTTTACTGCGTTACTACTGCTCATACTTATTCATACCACTTGTATTTCACTATCTCTTCGCCGAACTAGTGCACCTATTAGGTGTGTTGGGGACACAAGAGACTTCTTGCTTTGTGGTTGCACGGTTGCATGAGAGGGATATCTTTGACCTCTTCCTCCCTGAGTTCGATAAACCTTGGGTGATCCACTTAAGGGAAAACTGCTGCTGTTCTACAAACCTCTGCTCTTGGAGGCCCAACACTGTCTACAAGAATAGAAGCTCCCGTAGACATCAGGCACGTGTTAATCTTTGAATGCAATTCTACATGGCCACATGGTGAGAGGAGGTTTGTCCGGAGTGGTCAGCTAGACGACAATGATGACATCATGCGCCTTTAGTTATTGGACCGATGGCTCCATGATTGGCCTGACACGGTGGTCTCGATTGGGGAGGCAGTTGCATGACGGTTATGCCCATCACGACGTACCGGGCCGGGTGGGCTTTGGGCGTGGGCTAGGCCGTCACCGATCCATGAAGGCATGCCCAAACCGTCAGTCTGGCCATCTATGACGCGAGGTTCGCCACAGAATTCCAAACCTTCAGTATGAGGTCTCAGTGACGGTTTTTGCACATTCGCTGACGAAGTAAAATCATTATGGACTTACGAACTGTTTTTAGTGTAAATAGACTAATCTAGAAAGGATAGATGACAAAATATATGACAAGTTATACTTCATGATTTTAGAAACATCTCAAGCTGCCGAGGAAGCACAATGCAAAGATAAATAGAATAATATAGCAAGGATTGATGACAAAATCTATGACAATTTATACTTCATGATAGAAAGCATCTCAAGCTGTCGAGGAAGCACATTGCAAAGATAAATAGAATATATAGCAAGGATAGATGACAAAATCTCTGACAACTTATATTTCATGATAAAAAATAGTTTATATGTTAACAAATTGATAAAACCCGATAAAATACAAAACATATACTATGTCTTCCATTACTGTACTCTATCACCATAATGGTGATAGAGAGGACATGTATGGACGACGCCGGAAGTACGAACCACACCGAGATCACACTCTATGTTGACGTGTCACTCTGGTTTAAAAGAGTAATATCAAGGAACAGTTGAGAACAAATTGAGAAGACTGGAGACTTGCTATGGTACATCTTCTAATTTTGCACACATAACAATCCAAATGAAAATAAACATAAAATAGAAAATAACTGTGTTGAGTATCCCTTGGTGGCGGTCCGAGATGATGCAAACCTCTCCGTTGCGTTCAATAACCTTGGTCCTTGCTAGGTGCATGAACCACTCCCAATTATTGTCGAAAAACGGCTGAGGACCTTGGTTTCACCTGGGACGGAGCCATGCTACTGAGCTTGGCTCCGCCTGGAACAGAACCATGCTACTTAGCTTGGCTCCGCCTAGGACGGCGATGTGCTTCTGATCTTGGCTCCACCTAAAATAGAGCCGTGCTATTAAGTTTGGCTCCACCTAAGACGGAGTTGTGGTACTGAGCATGGATCCATCTGGTGTGGAGCCAAGCAAAAGGTTATTTTGTGAAATCTTTTGGAAACCAGATTATTTTATAAGATCTTTCCAGATTTAGCTCAATTTTGTCAAAATCAACGCATACACGAGATATTCGTTTGTCTTGCATGGGACGAGTACACCAAACAAGCAGCACACGGCCAGGCCTGAGGAGACTACAACGACACGAAGAGCAACGCGTACACCCGCGCGCGAGAGATGTCTAGGGCGTCTAGGTAGCGACCCCTACGCTCACAACATCAACAACAAACTCTGACTGTGCCGAACAATCTACGCCAAGTTGAACCACCACATTAAGATGTCTGACTACGTCAAACCATAAACAAGATCTTCGTCGAGGGCTCCTTTGATTCATAGGAATTGCATAGGAATAGTGTATGATTTGAATTCTATAGGAAAATTTCCTACACATATTGTTTAATTCATAGAAACATATCCTATAAAAATTAATCCTATAGAAATCTTGTAGTGTAAATTCTATAGGAAAAAACATGAGGTCATACCTGATGAAAAATTTCCTTTGCTACAATCGAGAACAGTTCATTTTTCCATAGGATTCAAGTAGCCATGACATTTCAATCCTATACTTTTTCTATTCCTATGATTTTCCTATCCTATGAATCAAAGGAGCCCTGAGCATCTACAAAGAAGAGACGTTAATAACATCCACACATAGGCCTGGAACACTACTTTGTCGACTTCTCCAATGCGGCACGACATCGACATCATCATTGCAAGAAGGTACGCCTTCAAGCGACATATCACCGTCGACGCGCCTGCTGCTTCGAACATCGCCAACACTTCATCGCCAAGGTCTAAATCAGCATGGTCTTCATCAACAAAACCACCTCGTCAAAATGCCACCGCCGCTACATCATCCCCTAGGATGGACACACACCCTCTGATGGTACAACTGCAAGGCGACACAACATCGACGATGGCATCGACCACGTCCGATGTAGAGCAACTGCATCGACACTACAACCGCGCACACGGTTCTTGCAAAACTGTTGCGGGCTCGGTGGTTTCCTACAGTCCTGAAAAACTGGTGGTCTCACCTACGATCATGTCCTCTGACATCTACAAGACGCCCCCAGAAGGCTCCCTCTGACATCCGCAAGGTGCCTCTTCCATGACTGCAGCTCCATCCAAAAAACACGTGCAACTTTTTGCGCCTTGGGTGATTGCGGCTACACCGACTACAACGAGTACTAGATCGACCATGACTATCTCGACCACGACACATAGGCAACAACTCTAGTCCACATCATTCGCATCATCATTTGCATCCATGACGGGAGAGAAGAGATGCGAGATAGGGAAACCCAAATTCTATTCGTTTTCTGGGCACTCTCCGGTCTTATGCGGTGCTCCCATCTGTCGTGCATCGGATTTCGATCTGACGGCCTGGATGAAGCAGCACCGTCCAACCCGCACGTGGCTCCCTTCTCGTCCACGCAGTCCTTATCCCATCCATCCCCACCCAAAACTCGCCGAACTGCAGACCTCAAGCGCCCTCACCGTCTCTCCGTTCCCCGGCGACCTCCTCTCCGCCTAGCTCCCCTGCCACCCGGTCTCGCTCCGTGCCGTCTTCCGCCAACTCTCCACTGCCTTTCCCCAACCTCTCGCGAGGTCCCCTCGAATCGCGCAAGGGTGGCATGGCCGCTCATATCTCGTTGACCTTCGCCCCGGCGAGCCGGCTCCAGCTGTTGCGAAGAAGTAGAGAAATCCGGCGGGGAGGAGGAAGATTTCAAACTCGATCTCAGGCTCCGCGCCGAGATCGGACATCCCGCCGCCACGCGCAACCTCGGGTGCCCTGCCGCCGGAGCGCCATCCTACTCTTCTGCAACGGCGGCGATCTGGAGGACCTTGATCCGGGAGAAGATGCGGCGCTGGTTTGAGGATCCGCCTTGCCTCGGAAGAGCCACCACGACATGCCGCTATGTAGTTTTTCCCCGCGCGCGTATGCGCAGCAGCAGCATCGACAGTCGCCCCGCCTTGCGTCTGGCTCGAGATTGAAAGCAGCAGCGCTGCAGCCATGGCCGTGCACGCAAGCAGGCCACTTTTTCCACTCGTGTATGTGGCGTCCTCCCCCTCTCTTTGTTTTCCCTGGCTGCTATGTTACTGTTCATGCGCATGCTACTTGGTACTTGATTTACTCTATTGCATATTGATGATGTAGTTTGTCATCTCCAGATTAATAGAAGCTAGGATGTAAATTATGTTCCCTACATGTAAATTTTGCAGTCTAATTTTTGCCTCCTAAGTTTTTTTTTACTTCCAAAATGGTGGAAAGATGTAATATTATGTCACTGGATGTATCTTTTGCAGACTACTCTTTTGCTTCTTAAAATTTTCACTTTCAGAATCAGTCGAAGAACGTAACTATATTAGTTTCTTTCTCTACTTTGGATGTATTTTTTGTTATTTTTCTACATCTAGAACATTTAATAGATCAATGTGTAAAACACTATATTATATTTCTAATCCCAGTTTTCATGATTTTGGATGTATTTTTTATATTCTTTTTACATCTATAGCTGCATTTTTACATCCTTAATTAGACTATAAAATAAGTGGCATGAGTTGTTATTTACGAAGGATGTAACTTTTTTTTGTAAAAATTGGATGAAGTTTTGCATCTAAATTACACGTGTTGGGATACTTGGGATACTGCGTGATGTGCGTAGTGTATCTTTCCATTGCATGTGCGTGCAGCATGGGGTGTATTTGGACCAGTCGCAAAACAAAGCGGGAAAGTGGTCCCTGGTCACTTTCCACTTTAAGTAATAGTACGTCACTTTCAGGTGTGGGACCACTTTCTAATTCTGGAAATAATTCCGTCCAGACATGGGGGCACTCCGGTAGACTAACCGGTCTTTATAGCACCGTGTAGCAGCGTCCATAGGGAAAACACCGGATAGGGAGGCAATTTAGAGGATGGTGAATTAAGGGGGAATGTTAGGATTATATCTTCCATATATGTAACGGAATGTGTTAGGAGTATAAAGCATATTTTGATTTCCTGTAATCGTGTGTTACCAAATATGGCATACTCGGCTGACTATATAAACATGTAACTGGTGCGAGACAAAGTATTGCTTCCACCACATAGAAATACTTACACCGCTTGGAAGCAGGTAGTCTATCCTCCTCTTGCACGCAGTGGCGAAGGACGGAAAAAATTTGAGGTAGGGCAAACTTAAAAAAATGATGCAAATACCAAAATAGTTGTAAGACATGAACGCCATATATGATTCTAACGAAATAACTTAGTACGATAAAAACAAAGACATATTTGATATACGTAGAACCCAAAAACGTACATAACAATAATGCCACCTCAATGCCTAAGGCTTTACTTTTTTTTTTTTGTAATATCCACCGTGAGCAACTAGGTCTTAATGATCTTTGTCGCCAAGAAACCCTTCCAATTTACCATCTAAATGAGGTGATAGTGTCTTTGATGAAATCATGATGTGTCTTTCAAATATCAAGAAAATCTCTAAATTTTCAATCCTATACGTTTGAATAATGAATATCACAAAGTTATCCTGCATATACTAAGATTCATGATAATCTCTATAATAGAAATATACTAAGATTTATGATAAATACCTATAATAGAAATATAGAATCATTGTTATTTACATTGAATCTAGAATATGAGCATATGTTTTCAGTTCGAAGTTGATTTTATGCAATGTTCACTAAAACAAGCATAACTTTCTCACACCGAGTCTGTTTTCGATGCAGGACCACTCAAAATATTCAGAAAAAAATGTGCATCTAAATGTATTCACGAAAAATCAAGGTAGAGTGGCTGCCTTGCTGATGACCCACAAGTATAGGGGGTGTATCGCAGTATCTTCGATAAGTAAGAATGTCGATCCCAACGAGGAGCAGAAGGTGTTGACAAGCAGTTTCGATAAAGGATTCACTGTAAATGCTCACAGACAAGTATTCAGGGGCTTTTGATGTGACAGATGAATAAAGTACGAGTAAATAAAGTGCGAGAGTAATAATTGCAGCGAGGGGCCCAATCCTTTTTAGCACAAAGGACAAGCCGGTTTGTTTACTTATAATGACCAAACGTTCTCGATGACACACGGGGTTTTAGTCTAGTGCTTTCGCTACATACGGCTAATTAATCTTCATTGTTTTGATAAGTGTTGTGTGGGTGAACCTATGCTAATGTACCGCCCTTCCTAGGACTAATACATACTTGTGATTATACCCCTTGCAAGCATCCGCAACTACAAGAAAGGAATTAAGATAAATATAACCACGACCTTAAACTGCGAGATCCCGCTTATCCCTCCCGCATCGATATACCAACGGGGGCTCGGGTTTCGTCACTCCGGCAACCCCGCAATTGGCAAACGAGTACAAGATGCATTCCCCTAGGCCCATAAAGGTGAAGTGTCGTGTAGTCGACGTTCACACGACACCACTAGAAGAATAACACCACAACTTAAATATCATAACATTGAATATTACTCAACCATACTTCACTACTAACATTTAGACTTCACCCATGTCCTCAAGAACTAAACGAACTACTCACGAGACATCATATGAAACATGATCGGAGGTGATATGATGATGAATAACAATCTGAACATAAACCTTGGTTCAACGGTTTCACTCAATAGCATCAATAACTAGTAGAAATCAACACGGGAGAGTTTCCCCTATCAAACAATCAAGATCAAACCCAAATTGTTACAGCGGTGACAAGGTGCAGCGGTGGAGATGGCGGTGATGATGATGATGATGATGGTGATGATGATGGAGATGATGTCCAGCTCGATGACGGTGACGATGGCGTCGATTTCCCCCTCCGGGAGGGAATTTCCCGGCGGATCTCGGCCTGCCGGAGAGCTCTTTCTCTCTCGGTGTTCTCCGCCCCGCGAGGCGGGCCGTGGCTCTTCGCGACGTACCCCTGGAGCTTAGGTTTTCGGGACGAAGGCATACGCGAAGAAAAGGAGGCGAGAGGGGCTATGGCCCCCCCTCCTCACAGGGCGGCGTGGCCAGGCCTTGGGCCGCGCCGGCCTATGGGGTGGGCCCACCTCGGGTCCCCTCTTCTCCCCCTTCTGGCTCCCTTCGTCATCTGGAAAAATAGGATTTTTCATATAATTTCCGTCAACTGTTGATCTTCCAAAATATTGCATTCGACGGTGTTTTTTCCAGCGAGAATCCCGGCTCCGGTGCGCGATCCTCCAATAATCATGAAACATGCAAAATAGATGAAATAACATAAGTATCATCTCCAAATATGAAATATATCAATGAATAACAGACAAATTATGATATAAAATAGTGATGCAAATTGGACGTATCAACTCCCCCAAGCTTAGACCTCGCTTGTCCCCAAGCGAAGCCGAACTCGGTAAACAGGACCACATGTTTATGGAGTGAAGAGTCGATAAATTAAATACGGACAAGAAGCATCATATTCATTCACACAAGACATTCTAGTAAACAACTTCCTCATATAACTCAACTTGAAACAAGTATAAGGTAATCACAAATAAAGGTGCATAAGAAATCATAGTTGGTGATGGCAAACTTTGTTCTTGGTCAGAGAACAGTTAACAAATTATACTTATCTATTGAGCAGCGCTCTCATGTTAAAGTTTATATGGCTTATCTTGCATACTCAATCATAATGATCATTGATAACTTTCAAAGCTATATTCATTCGGGTAAAACTTGTACTAAACAAGGAAGAGTAAAAGACATGATGAAGCAAATCACAATATAATAGTTTGATCACAACAACTCAAATGCTTGCTTGAGATGGAGGGAAATAGGTGTACTGACTCAACATAAAGTAAAAGACAGGCCCTTCGCGAGAGGAAGCGAGGATTAAATCATGTGCTAGAGCTTTTTCAGTTTTGAAATCATATAAAGAGAATAAAAGTAAAGTTTTGAGAGGTGTTTGTTGTTGTCAACGACCGGTAGCGGGTACTCTAACCCCCTTGCCAAACGGACCTCCAAAGAGCGGCTCCCATGAAGGACGTTATCTCTACCAAGCAAGATAGATCATCCCTCTTCTCTTTTGTTTACACATGTACTTTAGTTTATTTAAGGATGACACTCCCCCAACCTTTGCTTACACAAGCCATGGCTAACCGAATCCTCGGGTGCCTTCCAACAATCTCATACCATGGAGGAGTGTCTATTGCAAAATTAAGTTGCTTACCGATGAATCGAGCAAAACATGTGAAGAGAATTATTAATGAAAGTTGATTAATTGGGGCTGGGAACCCCGTTGCCAGCTCTTTTTGCAAAATTATAGGATAAGTGGATGAAGCCACTAGTCCATTAGTGGAAGCCGCCTAACAAGATCGAAAGATAAAACACCACATACTTCCTCATGAGCTATAAAACATTGACAAAAATAAGAAGTAATAAATTTTGAATTGTTTAAAGGTAGCACATGAAGTATTTACTTGGAATGGCAAGAAATACCATGCAGTAGGTAGATATGGTGGACACAAATGGCATAGGTTTGGGTACATGTTTGGATGCACGAGAAGCATTCCCTCTCAGTACAGGTCTTTGGCTAGCAAGGTTAATTAGCAAGCATAAGGGTTGAGGGAAACAAGCAAATATACATGTGATAGACATAATCATGTATCTTTCTTGTAAGCACAAACAATTTTAACTTCAGAATAATAAGCTATGAGCTAACAAGAAAGGAAGACAATGAAACAACTATATGTATTTCTCTTTTCTACTTAAACCTCAAGGTGTTGTTGCTATTGACCAATGCTAAGTTTACCAAAACCAAATAGATTTACTCAATGCTCCCAAAGTGGCACCAATACTAAAATCAAGATCAATCATATAATAGAGATTGCAAACTAAAATAAGGTGTGCAATATGTAAATGATAAGACTTCTCATTAATATTTCATATCGATAACTCACACCAAGGGATACATAGACAACCAACTAAAGGAGAGATACTTCCAAACTGCAACCCATCTTATATGATAACTTCCCTACTCATGATATGACACTACTTGATAGTAAAAGTAAAAAGGTAGTGATGATGTGATACCGCGGCACTCCCCCAAGCTTGGAACAAACCAAGGGGATGCCAATACCGATGATGAATTACTCCTTTGGCGATGGTGGTGATGAACTCCCGTCATCGGACTTCCAAGGAAGAGGCTCTCCATCGACAAACGACATCTTGGTCTCGGGAATCCTGAAACTAGCAGCAAGGCTTATGTGTTTAAACCTGTTTTCATACTCACAGTTTTGATTCTGAACGTCATAGAGTTGAGCTTGGAGTTTGTTGGTGGTGTCGTGAAGTGAGAGGATGTCGCCCCATAGCTTTGCAGTTTCTTTCTCGTGTTCGAGCAATGAGTTCGGACACAATCTTGTGGAAGATATTCACTTCACGCTCGGCCATCTTCTTGTAGTTGAAGACCTCTTGTTCTAGCTTCCCCATCCCGTCTTCCAAGCTTCCTTCTCCTTTAGGACCCCGGACATCTTTGATCCGCAGCTCCCCATCAACGAGCGAGCAATTCCTTGGGATGCATCCTCAGCTCGTCCATATACAAGTTGTCAAAGTCCTTGCGGGAGCTGTCCTTCGGAGTTTCGACGAAGACATGACACCTCTAGATCCGAAGCAAATCCCGGCGAAACAGACTCGAAACAAAACACGTCGAGAAAACGATATACGGACCTCCAGGGGTCCGGGGGATTATATAGCAAAAAATTTCACAAAAAACAGAAAGTACCAGGTCGAACCAGAGTCGGAGATGGGCGACGAGGCGGCCAGCTCACAGGGCGGCGCGGCCAGGCTGGGGCCCGCGCCGGCCTGTGGGGGCACGCCCTCGTGCGTCTCCCCCACTCCGTTTCGATCTCGTAATTTTTCATATTTTCCAAAAACAGCAAAAACATTGTTCGGAAAGTAAATGCGAACTTTTTATTACCTGTACTATTACCTATTCAAAGTCGAGTTCTGGCGGACTGTCAATTTGACCTTTGATGAAAGCCTCTGGTGTTTCCACTTGAATAACATCAATGATGTCTACAGGTGCTTCTATTCTTGTAGACAGTGTTGGACCTCCAAGAGCAGAGGTTTGTAGAACAGCAGCAGTTTTCCCTTAAGTGGATCACCCAAGGTTTATCGAACTCAGGGAGGAAGAGGTCAAAGATATCCCTCTCATGCAACCCTGCAACAACAAAGCAAGAAGTCTCTTGTGTCCCTGATGGCGTGTATTTCACACGTTCGTTGGGCAACCCCAAGAGGAAGGTATGATGCGCACAGCAGCAAGTTTTCCCTCAGAAAGAAACCAAGGTTTATCGAACCAGGAGGAGCCAAGAAGCACGTTGAAGGTTGATGGCGGCGGGATGTAGTGCGGCGCAACACCGAGATTCCGGCGCCAACGTGGAACCTGCACAACACAACCAAAGTACTTTGCCCCAACGAAACAGATGAGGTTGTCAATCTCACCGGCTTGCTCGTAACAAAGGATTAACCGTATTGTGTGGAAGATGATTGTTTGCAGAGAAAACAGTAAAAACAAGTATTGCAGCAGATTTGTATTTCAAGTATTAAAGAATGGACCGGGGTCCACAGTTCACTAGAGGTGTCTCTCCCATAAGATAAAAGCATGTTGGGTGAACAAATTACGATCGGGCAATTGACAAATAGAGAGGACATAACAATGCACATACATGACATGATAAGTATAGTGAGATTTAATTGGGCATTACGACAAAGTACATAGACCGCCATCCAACTCGCATCTATGCCTAAAAAGTCCACCTTCGAGGTTATCATCCGAACCCCTCCGGTATTAAGTTGCTAAACAACGGACAATTGCATTAAGTATGGTGCGTAATGTAATCAACAACTACATCCTCGGACATAGCGCCAATGTTTTATCCCTAGTGGCAACAAGACAACACAACCTTAGAACTTTCTATCACTGTCCCGGTGTCAATGCGGGCATGAACCCACTATCGAGCATAAGTACTCCCTCTTGGAGTTAAAAGTAAAAACTTGGCCGAGCCTCTACTAGAAACGGAGAGCATGCAAGATCATAAACAACACATGTATAATAACTTGATAATTAACATGACATGGTATTCTCTATCCATCGGATCCCGACAAACACAACATATAGAATTACATATAGATGATCTTGATCATGTTAGGCAGCTCACAAGATCCAACAATGAAGCACAATGAGGAGAAGACAACCATCTAGCTACTGCTATGGACCCATAGTCCAGGGGTGAACTACTCACTCATCACTCCGGAGGCGACCATGGCGGTGTAGAGTCCTCCGGGAGATGAATCCCCTCTCCGGCAGGGTGCCGGAGGAGATCTCCAGAATCCCCCGAGATGGGATCGGCGGCGACGGCGTCTCAGTAAGGTTTTCCGTATCGTGGTTTTTTTCCTCAGGGGTTTCGCGACGGAGGCTTTAAGTAGGCGGAAGGGCAGGTCAAGGGGCGTCACGAGGGGCCCACACTATAGGTCGGCGCGGCCAAGGCCTGGGCCGCGCCGCCCTATAGCTTGGCCACCTCGTGGCCCCACTTCGTGTGTTCTTCGGTCTTCTGGAAGCTCCGTGGAAAAATAGGGCCCTGGGTTTTCATTTCGTCCAATTCCGAGAATATTTCGTTACTAGGATTTCGAAACCAAAAACAGCAGAAAACGAGAACCGGCACTTCGGCATCTTGTTAATAGGTTAGTTCCGGAAAATGCACGAATATGACATAAAGTGTGCATAAAACATGTAGGTATCATCAATAATATGGCATAGAACATAAGAAATTATCGATACGTCGGAGACGTATCAAGCATCCCCAAGCTTAGTTCCGCTCGTCCCGAGCAGGTAAAACGATAACAAAGATAATTTCTGAAGTGATATGCCATCATAACCTTGATCATACTATTTGTAAACATATGTAGTGGATGCAGCGATCATAACAATGGTGATGACATGAGTAAACAGGTGAATCATATAGCAAAGACTTTTCATGAATAGTACTTCAAGACAAGTATTAATAAGTCTTGCATAAGAGTTAACTCATAAAGCAATAAATCAAAGTAAAGGTATTGAAGCAACACAAAGGAAGATTAAGTTTCAGCGGTTGCTTTCAACTTGTAACATGTATATCTCATGGATAATTGTCAACATAGAGTAATATAACAAGTACAATATGCAAGTATGTAGGAATCAATGCACAGTTCACACAAGTGTTTGCTTCTTGAGGTGGAGAGAAATAGGTGAACTGACTCAACATAAAAGTAAAGAGAATGGTCCTTCAAAGAGGAAAGCATCGATTGCTATATTTGTGCTAGAGCTTTTATTTTGAAAACATGAAACAATTTTGTCAACGGTAGTAATAAAGCATATGAGTTATGAAAGTTATATCTTACAAGTTGCAAGTCTCATGCATAGTATACTAATAGTGCCCGCACCTTGTCCTAATTAACTTGGACTACCGGATCTTTGCAATGCACATGTTTTTACCAAGTGTCGCAATGGGGTACCTCCATGCCACCTGTACAAAGGTCTAAGGAGAAAGCTCGCATTTTGGATTTCTCGCTTTTGATTATTCTCAACTTAGACATCCATACCGGGACAACATGGACAACAGATAATGGACTCCTCTTTAATGCATAAGCATGTGGCAACAATTATTATTCTCATATGAGATTGAGGATATATGTCCAAACTGAAACTTCCACCATGAATCATGGCTTTAGTTAGCGGCCCAAAGTTCTTCTCTAACAATATGCATGCTCCAACCATGAAGGTGGTAGATCTCTCTTGCTTCAGACAAGACAGACATGCATAGCAACTCACATGATATCCAACAAAGAATAGTTGATGGCGTCCCAGAAACATGGTTATCGCTCAACAAGCAACTTAATAAGAGATAAAGTGCATAAGTACATATTCAATACTACAATAGTTTTTAAGCTATTTGTCCCATGAGCTATATATTGCAAAGGTGAATGATGGAATTTTAAAGGTAGCACTCAAGCAATTTACTTTGGAATGGCGGATAAATACCATGTAGTAGGTAGGTATGGTGGACACAAATGGCATAGTGGTTGGCTCAAGGATTTTGGATGCATGAGAAGTATTCCCTCTCGATACAAGGTTTAGGCTAGCAAGGTTATTTGAAACAAACACAAGGATGAACGGTACAGAAAAACTTACATAAAAGACATATGGTAAACATTATAAGACTCCATACCGTCTTCCTTGTTGTTCAAAACTCAATACTAGATGTTATCTAGACTCTAGAGAAACCAAATATGCAAACCAAATTAGCAAGCTCTAAGTATTTCTTCATTAATGGGTGCAAAGTATATGATGCAAGAGCTTAAACATGAGCACAACAATTGCCAAGTATCAAATTATCCAAGACATTATAGCAATTTACTACATGTATCATTTTCCAATTCCAACCATATAACAATTTAACGAAGAAGAAACTTCGCCATGAATACTATGAGTAGAGCCTAAGGACATATTTGTCCATATGCAACAGCGGAGCGTGTCTCTCTCCCATAAAGTGAATGCTAGGATCCATTTTATTCAAACAAAACAAAAAACAAAAACAAACCGACGCTCCAAGCAAAGTACATAAGATGTGGCCGAATAAAAATATAGTTTCAGGGGAGGAACCTGATAATGTTGTCGATGAAGAAGGGGATGCCTTGGGCATCCCCAAGCTTAGACGCTTGAGTCTTCTTAATATATGCAGGGGTGAACCACCGGGGCATCCCCAAGCTTAGATCTTTCACTCTCCTTGATCATATTGCATCATACTCCTCTCTTGATCCTTGAAAACTTCCTCCACATCAAACTCGAAACAACTCATTAGAGGGTTAGTGCATAATAAAAATTCACATGTTCAGAGGTGACACAATCATTCTTAACACTTCTGGACATTGCATAAAGCTACTGGACATTAGTGGATCAAAGAAATTCATCCAACATAGCAAAAGAGGCAATGCGAAATAAAAGACAGAATCTGTCAAAACAGAACAGATCCGTAAAGATGGATTTTATTAGGCCACCAGACTTGCTCAAACGAAAATGCTCAAATTGAATGAAAGTTGCGTACATATCTGAGGATCATGCTCGTAAATTGGCGTAATTTTCTGAGCTACCTACAGGGAGATAGACCCAGATTCGTGACAGCAAAGAATTCTGGAACTGCGCAGTAATCCAAATCTAGTACTTACTTTTCTATCAAAGACTTTACTTGGCACAACAAAACTTAAAACTAAGATAAGGAGAGGTTGCTACAGTAGTAAACAACTTCCAAGACACAAATATAAAACAAAAATACTGGAGTAAAAACATGGGTTGTCTCCCATAAGCGCTTTTCTTTAACGCCTTTCAGCTAGGCGCAGAAAGTGTGTATCAAGTGTTATCGAAGGGTGGTGCGTCAACCTTACCTTGGGCTTTACCCTTACCTTTCTTATTGTTTTTCCTTCCCTTTGGTTTAGGGAATATATGATTTCCCCCTGACATAGAGGTGAATTTCAGAGTGCCTTTTCCCACATCAATGACTGCTCCCAATAGTTTCAACAGGGATCTCCCAAGTATGATTTTTCCTGTTTCAATAACAAGATAATCAATGGATATTGTTCTTCCAAGAATGGTTGTATGCACACCTGCAGCTACTCCCTTAGAAATTATAATAGAGTTATCAATGAGAGTTATCTCTTCTCCTCCTTCATCGACTCCCCAAAGCTTCAAAGATTTATAAATGCTTTCAGGCATAAGGCAAAATTCATACATAATATCACAGTAGGCATGAAGAGTTCGATCACCGATAACAATTTTAACAGCAGGATCCCATAATGAAAGTTCAGAGTTCACTAAAACTTGATCAAGACGGTTACGAATGTATCCATAATTTTCATTTAAGCGAGATGCACTTGTCTCAAGAGTATTTAATCTATTATGAATGCTTGATAAGGGCTGAATCAAAATTATTAGCTGAATCATGTGATGCAACCAACTTCTTTATGGCATTAAAAGCTTGATCCCCATTGCAATGGAGGAAATCTCCTCCCACTAAAGTATCCAAAGCATATCTATAGCGAACCATAAGACCAAAATAAAAATTACTAAGGAGCAAACTTAGAGTCATTTGAGGTTCAGTTTCACGATAAGAAGTAAAAATTCTAGACCAAGCATCCTTAAAACTCTCCTCATCCCCTTGTTTAAAAGTGAAAACTAATTCTTCAGGCGAAGAAGTAACAGGTTCAGAGCTAGACATGGTAACAAAAGTAATTAAAAGAATTTTTTTTGTATTTTTAATATTGAGTACAAGACAATAAAGCAAACTAGATAAAGTAAATGCAAGTAAACTAATTTTTTTGTGTTTTCGATATAGCAAACAAGATAGTAAATAAAGTAAAACTAGCAACTAATTTTTTTGTGTTTTGATATAAGTGCAGCAAACAAAGTAGTAAATAAAATGAAGCAAGACAAAAACAAAGTAAAGAGATTGAGAAGTGGAGACTCCCCTTGCAGCGTGTCTTGATCTCCCCGGCAACGGCGCCAGAAAAAGAGCTTGATGGCGTGTATTTCACACGTTCGTTGGGCAACCCCAAGAGGAAGGTATGATGCGCACAGCAGCAAGTTTTCCCTCGAGAAAGAAACCAAGGTTTATCGAACCAGGAGGAGCCAAGAAGCACGTTGAAGGTTGATGGCGGCGGGATGTAGTGCGGCGCAACACCGGAGATTCCGGCGCCAACGTGGAACCCGCACAACACAACCAAAGTACTTTGCCCCAACGAAACAAGTGAGGTTGTCAATCTCACCGGCTTGCTGTAACAAAGGATTAACCGTATTGTGTGGAAGATGATTGTTTGCAGAGAAAACAATGAAAAACAAGTATTGCAGCAGATTTGTATTTCGAGTATTAAAGAATGGACCGGGGTCCACAGCTCACTAGAGGTGTCTCTCCCATAAGATAAAAGCATGTTGGGTGAACAAATTACAGTCGGACAATTGACAAATAGAGAGGGCATAACAATGCACATACATGACATGATAAGT
>NC_061508.1:145441186-145480330 GCF_022539505.1 Lolium rigidum | reverse complement strand
TTTCGAAAAGAGAAATCAAAAAGTTCTCCCGAGAAGTAAAATACGCGGAAGTTGCCATGGTTGATACGCCGGATTTTATCGATTGGTCGGATCGGAGCATCACCTTCAGCAGGGGCGGATCACCCGAAGGCCGTCCCAAGGCCCGGTCACGCGGCCCTCGTTCGGGAAGCACGCATTGGAGGATACAATATGGGCAAAGTATTTATGGACGGTGGAAGCGGCTTGAACCCGTTATTCGCCAGAGACAATGAGGGCAATGGGTTTAACGAGTCGACATGCTAAAAGAATCCGACACAGGGTTCCACGGCATTATACCGACTCGACCCGCCTACTCGCCGGGTAAAACATCATTGGACGTAGTCTTCGGCACGCCCAGTAATTTCGGGAAAGAAAGGATTGAGTTCGAGGTAGTCGACCGGGAATCTCGCACCACGCCATCCTCGCAGCACTCGCGTTTGCCAAATTCATGGCCGTGCCTCATTATGCATACCCGAAGCTAAAGATGCCAGGCAACAACGGGACCCCAATAACCGTTCACGGCAGCTTCGCTCGGTCGAACAACCGCGACGGGGAATTTCGAAGATCGCCTCGAAATTTGGAGCCAAGGAAGAACTCAACGCGATCGACGCCATTACAGATCACACACAGCCACCAGCCGACAATCGAAACGCAAGATCCGATGAGTTCGATACTGCAAAGGAAACCAAGAAACTGCAGGTGCACCCTACTGATCCGAAGAAAACGGTCAACACCTCGGCCGACCTAGATGTCGCATAGGAAAGCGCGCTCATCGAGTTCCTCCGTGAGCGCTCGGGAGATATTTGCATGGGAGCCATCCGACATGCCGGTATCCCCGGGGAACTCGCCGAGCACGCCCTAAATGTTGACCCGACAGCCAAGCCAAGCATGCAGCCGATGCGACGATTCTCTCGAACCCAAAAGAAGAGCAATCGGTGAAGAAGTTAATCGGCTCCGCAAGGCGGGATTCATCCGAGAGCTTAAGGAATCTGAATGGGTGGCTAATCCAGTCATGGTGCCGAAAAAGGACACAACCGCCCTTCGCATGTGCATCGATTACACTAGCCTTAACAAACACTGCCCGAAAGATCATTTCCCATTGCCTCGAATAGATCAGATAGTCGATTCTATAGCCGGGTGCGATCGTCTCTCTTTCCTCGATGCGTACTCCGGGTACAACCAGATCAAACTGAAGAAGGAGGACCAGGAGCTAACCGCGTTCATCACTCCACACGGCGTTTTCTCGCTACAACGTCATGACCTTCGGGTTAAAAAATGCGAGGAGCTACTTATCAACGCTCGCATGCAAGCTCGCCTCGCGGAGCGATTGGAAGAAACATTGAAGTCTACATCGACGATATCGTGGTGAAAACAAAGCACGCAGCCACACTCATCGATGACTTGCGAGAGACCTTTGACAATCTGGACAGATACAAAATTAAGCTAAATCCCAAGAAGTGTTTCTTTGGAGTGCCGAGAGGGCAAGTACTCGGTACTTCATATCAGCCGGAGGAATCGAGGCCAATCCCTTGAAGATCAAAGCTATTCTCGACATGGAGCCGCCAAAGAACCTGCACCAAGTGCAGCAGCTGGCAGGCCGATTAGCAGCGCTTAGCAGGTTCATCGCGAAGCTAGGAGAGAAAGCTTTGCCCTTCTACAACTTGATGAAAAAGTCAGAAAAGTTCGAGTGGACAAAGGAAGCACAAGACTCCTTTGACAACTTGAAGAAAATCCTATCGACCTCCCCGGTGCTCGTGACTCCGCGCGAAAAGGAGACACTGCTGATGTACATAGCCGCTACAGCTCAAGTCTTCAGTAGCGTTTTGGTTGTCGAGCGAGAAGAAGCAGGGAGAGTTCATGGTGTGCAGAGGCCTGTTTACTACCTCAGTGAAGTACTTACCCCCGCAAGACAGAGGTATCCTCATCACCAGAAGTTGGCATATGCAGTATGGAGGTCGGCTCGCAAGCTGAGGCACTACTTCACGGAGCACCCGATCAAAGTTGTGAGCGAAGCACCCTCGAAGAGCATAATGACCAATCCGTAAGCCACAGGTCGAGTGTCTCAATGGGCCATCGAGTTAGCGCCACACGACATAACTTACGTCAACCGAACGGCGGTAAAATCCCAAATCCTCCCGCATTTTGTGGCGATTGGATCCAATCACAGACACCAGCAACACCCGACATGTCGGGGTCATGGGTAATGTACTTTGATGGGTCAAAACGAAGTACAGGAGCAGGGGCAGGAGTGGTGCTGATATCACCACAGGGAGATAAAATGAAGTATATACTACGTATGAATTTCTCCCTACCGACAAACAACGAAGCGGAATACGAAGCACTGCTGCACGGAATGAAAATGGCGAAGGCGTGTGGCGCTACGCGCCTAGAAATCTACGGAGATTCGAACTTGGTGGTCCAAGCAGTCCAATGAACTTGTGCGATGCGATCAGCGACAACATGGTTGCTTATCGGCACCGTATCGGAACATGGAGGCTAAATTCGAAGGATGCGAGCTTAAGCACATCAGCAGAGCCAGTAACGAGGAAGCCGACACTTTGGCGAACATCGGGTCCACATGCTCCCCCATTCCAGATGGAGTTTTTTACGAAGTGATCGCTCAAAGATCAATTAAAGAAAAACCGTCTGCAAAACCATCGGGTGAAGAATTGGAAAAAAGCTCATTGCAAAAACCTTCGGCTGAAGAATCTCCAAATCCTTTCTTCCGAGCAAGTCCTCCTCCTCGAGCCTCTATGGACCAAACCATTTTTAGCGTACCTGTCGAAACAAGAGCTGCCAGAAGACTCTATGGAAGCTAAGCGAGTCGTTAGACGATCAAAGGCCTTCACAGTGATAAATGGTGAGCTTTACAAGCGCAGCATCTCAGGGATCTTCCAAAGGTGCATCGCCATTGACGATGGAAAAGCACTGTTGCGCGAAATACATGAAGGAACCTGCGGGCATCATGCAGGAAGCAGAGCCCTTGTGGCGAAAGCCTTTAGGGCAGGATTTTACTGGCCAACGGCAGCATCGGATGCCAGGGATCTAGTCATGAAGTGCGATGCGTGCCAACGTTTCTCGTCGAAACCACACGCTCCTGCAACGGATTTAATGACGATACCTTTGGCATGGCCGTTCGCTCAGTGGGGACTCGATCAAGTTGGACCACTGCCAAGATCATCACCCGGAGGACACACGTACTTACTGGTTGCAGTCGACAAATTCACTAAGTGGATCGAGGCAGTACCAGTGCGAAATCAAAAGGCTGAAACGGCGGTTCAATTCTTCAAAGGAATAACCTGTCGATTTGGTATGCCCCATAGCATCGTCACAGACAACGGTTCCAATTTTGATTCCGAGGAATTCAGGAAATTTTGTGACGATGGGGGAATCAAATTGAAATTCGCATCAGTCTCTCACCCACAGACCAATGGCCAGGTGGAAAGGATCAATGGTTTAATAGGGGATGGTTTAAAGAAACGCCTTAAAGGTGCAGCCGGAGCCTGGGTTGAAGAATTACCATCCGTGCTATGGAGTTTGCGTACCACCCCCAACAGAGTCGACTCAATACACTCCGTTCTTCTTGGTGTACGAGCCGAAGCCCCGCACGACGTCCGATTGAAGCACCTCGAACGCTACAGAGTCCTCCTCCAATATCGCGTACAAGATGCCGTCGACCTCCTTGACGAAGCACGAGATATCGCCTTGGCAAGAACAACGGTCTACCGGCAAGCACCGAGAAATTATCACAACCGACGAATACGCAATCGAAGTTTCAGTGTTGGAGATATGGTACTTCGGTTGAAGCAAAAAAGACCCTTGAAGCTAGAATCCCCATGGGAAGGACCATACATCGTCACTGAAGTGATACCAGGAGGAGCCTATCGGCTCAAGAATTCAGAATCAAGAAAAGACGTCGAGAATCCGTGGAACATCGCGCAATTGCGACGGTTTTATACATATGATACAATTGTTCTTTTTTTTGAACGGCCTACAAGGTTGCTTTGCATTATGAATAAAGATCTAATCAGATTTCTGTTACCCTTTTTCTTGCTTCAGGCTTTGGCACCCGAACGAAACGTTCGGAACCGCTTCCATCGGCTCTAACTCCCATCGGGAGCGTTGGCCTAACTCCCATCGGGAGCGTTGGCCCAGAAAAAACGTGTTTACACGATGACATTAATTAAATACTCTATGCGAGAGCTAAGATTAATGACATACAAAAACAACCAATCCAAGCCTCGAAAAATACGCGAGTGCTGCAGTCGATGGTTACATTAAAATAAGGCTCAAACAGGTGCACCGTGTGACGAAGCCGAACTTTCGCATAAATTACATATCGACTTCGCAATAACATTGCATAAAATATAACGAAGTCGTCGAGTAAGCAGGTTGAACTGATCACTCAGCCGCACTCGACAATAAAGTATCAATCAAATAAACATAAGCGTGCAGCGTACGCAGCAAACAAGTCTTATACGAAATACAAAGGCTATTACATTCATACTCGGGATCCCCGGTCCCAGTGGGACTTCAGTTCCTTTTCGAGGCATGATTCCATCCGAGAAACGATGGTGTGAGCAGGACCTCTAGCAACGTCATAGTACTGGCCTAAATCCCTTTCAGTGTTCGCCACGGCTCTTAAATCTAAAGATGGATGGCATGCCAATATTGAAGCAAAAGTAAGCTCAGCACCAGCTAGAAGCTCTTTCCGCACCAGCAGCCAAATCCTTTCTGGAGATTTGAATCGGGTGAACAAGCCAGACAAAGTTTCGGGTGCCTGATCCAGAGGAAACAAGGTGTGCCAAACCATCGTAAGAAGGGCATAGTATTTGTCAAAATAATAGTGTGCCTTCATCACCCGGTACTTGAACTTCGCCATGATGACGGCCTTCGGACGATGCAGCCATAAACCATGTGTTGAGTGCGCAACATCGGTCATCGTCTCAACCTCTTCATGAATCTTTCTGTCCTCTTCAGCTGCATCCGAAGCCACGACTGGAAAAGGAACGGATGTTAGAACATTCAAGCTATACCTAGAATCGAAGGCAAGGCTAACACTCACAGCTCAAACTTTCGGTAGCAACATGAAGACCATCAAGAGCGTATTGTTCAATGGCAGTCGCTATTTCTCCCTTCTTCTTCACCAAGGCAGCCATCGCACGAAGGGAAGTAATGTCTTTATTTAGACTAGACACCTGGTCACGTAACTGACGAACAAGGCCTGATTCATCATTACCCGAAGGATTCGGAAAGAGCTCGGCACGGGAAGAAGATGAGGGAATCTGCAGCACGTCCTCACTTCGGACCAAGCATTAATATAAAAAAGAAACTCCCATCGGGAGCATCGAGTGCACATCATACAGTGCAAAAGGATGTTTGGCAACAGACCCGAATTTAAAAAGTGTTACGAAAATATTATGTACAACAACAGTTCAAGGATTAGCCGACGTTGAACCAGGGGCTGACTCAGGAGCAGGCTCGGCTTGTGCTTCAGCCACCAACTTCAGAAGCCGGTTAGCGCAAGTTATTGCCGATCTCTTGAAAGGCTCAAGGTCGACTAGATGATTTTCATCATCAACGAGCAGCGCCTTAGAGAACTCTTCCAATTCCGACCCCATCCCGTGGCCCATAAGCAACTCGGAAAGTAAGAACCGCACCAATCGAGCGGCTGCGACGTTTCAGTACCTCTACAGGTTCGGAGGGATCGACAAGGAAGGCTTCAGCCATCTCGTCGAGAGTCTTGTCCAGCTTCGCCTTAGGGAAGATCATCGAGTATAACTTCAACAGTGCTCCCTTGGACTTCTGCAGCAATCTGAGGATCTGGACATTTGACTCAGCAGCAAGTGACAAGGCGTCGGCCGTAGAATCCTCCCGAAGCTGATGACGTCGACTGACAGTTAAATTGGCGGCCTCTGAAAAAGAGATGTATCGATAGTCAATGGAGAAAGCATCAAGAAAGGAGCGGAACACCATAAGGATTTTTTACCCAGTAAATCCTTGACGGATTCGCGAAGGACACCTTCCTTCTTATCAATTGCAGCCGCCGCTGCACGCCTGGCATCTTGATCATCTTTCATCTGACGCTTCAGCCTCGTTACCTCCTCCTTCAACAAGGCGTTCTCACTCTTGGCATCGGCAGCGATCCTCGCTGGTTTCGATCGCTTGATCAGCCGAAGACTTGACGACCTTCCGAAGTTGGGCATTTTCGGCCTCTAGGCGAGTAAATTGTTCAAGCAAAATCTGCCACAGCATCGATCGTAGCATAAATCGGCTGCAGCCAAGAAAAAACAAGAGGAGTCGGTGATGGAGATTCAGCAAAGCCGAGACAGATTAAGTACTTACGTGATCACGGCCAGCCGGCGGGGTAGGAGCATCATCAGAAGGAATAACTCTTGATATTGGGACCTTCTCTACACCCGTTCGGGATGGAGGTGTCGACTTGGCAGGAGAAGGGTTTGATTCCTTAGCCGATGCTACTCTTTCAGAGGCTAGTTTAGCCCTCTTTGCGAGAGGAACATCGTCATCATCATCGGCAGAGCTGTTCAAGTACGGCGAGCAGTTTGCATACAAGGTGACAAGAAATAAAAGTAACAAAGAGTATAAATGCTCACAGGTCCAGATCACCTTCGTCCACGAAGAAACTTGTTGAACCCTTCTTAGCAGGAAGAGGCGAAGCAGCTTCGTCGGCATCATTATCTCCCCCTGTAGAACTTGATTCAGCCGAAGCGATAAGATCATCATGTACCTGCTTGCGACGTCTGCTCTTGAAGAAGGCGTCATCTTCAGCAGTTTCCTCCTCTTGGACATCGCTGTCCTCAAGGGCATGCTGAGCATCCTCGGTTCCTTCAGAATCGTCATCGTCGTCTTCTAATACCACACCACTCTCGGGTGAGGGAGGATAACATTGGGCGACAGCGGGAACCTGCGGAAGGATAGAAAACGTGTAAGGCACAAACAAAAAAAAAGGTAATGACAGTAAATAAAGAACGATAAGGTTACCTCGGACGGAAGATGCTTGAAATCATAAGGAGGGCGTGCCGATGTCAAGACAATGGTGTCCTTGGTGCTGAGGCATGTCAGGCGACGAACTTCGTTCTGGAGCTCATTTGCCGACAGGTCGGCAGAGTTGACCCTCGACTTGTCGTTTTTGCCAGTGAAAAGCCATAGCTGGTGAGGGCGAGACATCAGCGGCTTCACCCGACGTTGTAGGAAAACTGAAACTACTTCAGTACCGCACATCGTCATGCCTCCAGAATTCTTCAAAGTGACAATTTGCTTGAAAAGCTCGTCGGCTGTCGCCTTTTCTTCGGGAGAAAGGGCGTTGTTCCAAGACTTCTTCTTTTGAGCCACCAAGACATCGTCAAAAGGAGGGAGATTTGAACGCCGCCCAGGAACGATAGGGTCCCGAAGGTAGAACCACTTGTTGCGCCAGCCCTGGACGGATTCCTTCATCGGATAGTCGAAGTAGTCGACCTCCTTCCTGACAACGAAGCCAACGCCGCCGACGACAGGGGGGCCGTTACTATCATTATGACGCTTCACATAGAAGAACTTCCTCCAAAGACCCCAGTGGGGCTCAATGCCGAGGAAGGCTTCACAGATAGTGATAAAAATGGAAAGGTGGAGGATGGAATTTGGGGTCAGCTGCCA
Source organism: Lolium rigidum (assembly GCF_022539505.1). Classification (NCBI taxonomy): domain Eukaryota; kingdom Viridiplantae; phylum Streptophyta; class Magnoliopsida; order Poales; family Poaceae; genus Lolium; species Lolium rigidum. Next base: position 145,472,659 of record NC_061508.1, on the reverse strand, counting down.
GAGCTGAATCCCATAGATGAAAAGGAGGGAACGAAGAAACTCGTGTGCCGGAAGAGATAGGCCACGAAACAGAAAAGCGACAAACATGACGGTGAAGCCCTTTGGGGGGCTTGGGCGAGAAACCTGACCTGGGAGACGAATGTCATCCTCAGATGCGGAGATAAAGCCGAGGGCGCGAAGTTTGTTGATGTCGCGGTTGGTAATGGCAGAAGCGCTCCAGTCGCGGCTAACTTTGGCCGCCTCCGATGTGCTGCCACTCTTCTTTTTGCCCATGGTGAACGAAGCTTCTGATGAAAAGGCAGAGGAGCAGGAGGCTTGAAGGAGAAGATGAGCAGTGAACGGGGTAAAAGGTAAAAAGAAAGGAGGCTCCCTATTTATCTCGAAAGAATTTGAGCACAGACGTTGAAATTTTTTTGCACTCCAGGATCATGCCCGGGGACTTGATTCTGTGTAGAGTAACGTTGTTTTGCCACCGGTAGTTAGCCAACAAAAGTTGGGCACGTTACTCATTATCCTTTGCGAAAAGAAAATGTATCGGATGACCTATGAAGACTTGTGAAAAACTTGGCAGAGGAAAGTATTCGAGTAGTACAACTTGAGTCTACGCACGGATTGCAAGCGTCCGTACCTAGACTCGGGGCTACTCCCATCGGAGCGCCGACGCGCACCCAATAAAAAGAAGATGAAGCATAATCAAGATGAACAAGAGCAATGAAGGAGAAGAATGTCGGAAAAAACATGCATTAGTCTCTACCCGAATTATCTTCGGCTAGACACTCGGGCTACCGACGTGGGCATTACCCTTCGGGTAACCGGTATTGCCCTATCCGGTATTGACAAATTGGAGGCCCATGAAGATACCCGAAGGCGAGATGGGCCACTAGGTCGGCGCACTAGAAGATTCCTTGACTGGGCAAGACAAGGAAGCGAACAAACAAGGAAAGATTGGATCTAAAATTACCGTAAACCTAGTCGTACTCGGTAGAGACCTCTTGAGACCTGGCCTCCTATATAAAGGCCGGAGAGGGGCTGCCGAGGGACAGAATCGATCTTAGCAATCTTAGCCGTAAAAAGCTTAGAGCTAGGTCATCATAGCAATAGCCATCTCGACGAGATCTCAGCCGAACTATTCGGCACCCCATTGTAACCCATTATCATCATAATCAAGAACAGCATGAGCAGGACGTAAGGGTTTTACCTCATCGAGGGCCCCGAACCTGGGTAAATCGCTCTCCCCGCTTGTCTGTGAACCGATGTCTCGTGTCAGCTTGCAGGATTCCGTCAACCCTAAGCCCCTATCAGAGGGCATTGGCGAGGAGTACCCTCGACAACTGTTGCTATTGCTTGTGTGTCCATGCTCTAAATGGTCAAATGATGATCATGTGCTAGTGATTTACTTACTGGCTCATTGCTCATGGTTGATGTACCTCAGTAGTGGTTCTGGATGCATTGCTGCTGTTGCTCTGGATGCATTGCTACTGTTGCTCTGGATGCATTTGTTGGGGGGATGACCCCCGGTATGCCAAAGGCATGCCAAAACCGGATGGTTTAGGCCATCAAGATACCGGTTCTAATCTGTCAGGACGAATTGAGCCGTTCATGGGATTGGTAAAAATCAAACCTGATGAGGAGTTTCACTGGGGGCAGAGCAACAGCGAGCGTTTGATGAGATTAAAGAGTATCTAACGAAGCCACCCGTGTTGGTTCCGCCCCAGCAAGACAGGCCGTTCTATATTTACCTGTCGGTAGCCGATACCTCTATCGCCTCAGTGGTAGTGCATATCTATGATGGCATGGAAAGGGTTGCTTTCTACCTCAGCAGAAGGATGTTGGATGCAGAGACGAGGTATCCGGAGATCGAGAAGTTGTGCCTCTGCCTATTTTTTACCTGCACCAAGCTTCGGCACATCTTTCTGACGGCAGAAATCATCATCATTTGCAAATCGGACGTCATCAAGCACATGCTGTCGGCTCCTGTTTTGAAAAGCCGACTCGGTAAATGGATGTTTGCGTTATCGGAATTGGATCTCCGGTATCAACCTCGCGAAAGCGACCAAAGGACAGAGCCTTGGCCGATCTAATCGCCGAACGAATCAACACTAATATAGCAAGACTGTCTATACGTGCATGGGCCATGTTCTTCGATGGGTCGCTTTGCGATGATGGTTGCGGCATCGGCATCCTACTCGTGTCGCCCTGGGGCAACCTACACCTTCTCCATCAGAGCTATCTACCCCTTGCACCAATAATGTTGCTGAGTATGAAGCAAGTACGTAAGGGGATGGAGTTGCTAATTGAAGCCGGGCAGTAGCAGTGGAACTCTTTGGAGACTCAAAGTTGGTGATCTCCCAGCTCACGGAAGAATACAAGTGTGAGAGCGAGTCGCTCTTCCCATTATGGATCCATTGCCGTGAGCTGATGACACAGTTTAGGTACATAAACTTCAACTGGGTCCCGAGGTCGCAGAATACGGAGCCGATGTCCAGATACATTTCATGGAGCCAGATGATTGGAGAGCCGATATCTTCAATTACTTGAAAGATCCGGCTCGGGGGCACCTAAACGGATAAGGTACAGGGCTATGAAGTATGTCCTTATTGGAGATGACATGTTCTACAGGACCTTGGAAGGGTTACTTCTCAAATGTTTGGGAACAGCCGAGGCAAATCGGCTCTTACACGAGGTACATGAAGGCGCCCGTGGAACTCATCAATCGGCTCATAAGATGAAGTGGTTGATCAGGCGATCAGGGTTTTATTGGCCCACCATGCTTGAGGACTGTTTCAATTACTATAAAGAGTGTCAAGCTTTTTGGAGCATTCAGATGGTACCAGCAACAGCAATGAACCCCATCATCAAGTCTTGGCCATTTCGAGGATGGGGCATGGACATGATTGGCAAAATCCATCCTGCATCGAGCAAAGGCCACGAGTGGATCTTGCCCATTACAGATTATTTCACTAAATGGGTGGAGGCCGTCCCTATGAAGTCTGTGGCATCAAAGGACGTTATCAGTTTCGTGAAAGAGCATGTCATCCACAGATTTGGGATTCCCCAAACCATCACGACCGATGGAGGTTCGGTTTTCGTTTCTCGTGAGTTCAGAGATTTCTGCGAGAGCATGGGAATTAAGTTGATCCGATCATCCCCATACTATGCTCAAGCAAATGGGCAGGCTGAAGCGTCCAATAAAAGCCTTATCAAGCTGATTAAGAGAAAAATCGACGAGTACCCTAGGCGTTGGCACGAGGTTTTGTCGGAGAAGTTATTTATTTATGTGATCATTGTTGAGAGTGTCCACTAGTGAAAGTATGATCCCTAGGCCTTGTTTCCAAATATCGAATCACCGTTTATTTACTGTTCTACTGCATGTTTACTTGCTGCCATATTTATTTCAGATTGTTATTACCACTCATATTCATCCATATCACTTGCATCTTACTATCTCTTCGCCGAACTAGTGCACCTATACATCCGACAAGTGTATTAGGTGTGTTGGGGACACAAGAGACTTCTTGTATCGTAATTGCAGGGTTGCTTGAGAGGGATATCTTTGACCTCTACCTCCCTGAGTTCGATAAACCTTGGGTGATTCACTTAAGGGAAACTTGCTGCTGTTCTACAAACCTCTGCTCTTGGAGGCCCAACACTATCTACATGAATAGAAGCGTGCGTAGACATCAAGCTATTTTCTGGCGCCGTTGCCGGGGAGGTAAGGTAAAAGGTATTCACATCCTCCGACTGCTAAGCTATTTCCTAGCATTGTTGCCGGTGTGTGAGTGCTCGAAGCTATTTCCTTTAGATCCTGCAATTGCATCTTTTTGTTTCTTGTTTTCACTAGTTAGGCTTAATGGAAAACAACAAAAATATTAGAGATCTTTATAGTATTTATCTTGAGTTAGGACATGAGGTGTTTGAAGAGAAAATTAAAAAACCTATGGAACTTTGTTTGCAAAATAGTTGTAGCAATGTTATTAGCATGAACTCTTTGAACACTATTATTGCTAATGCTATGGAAGAATTTAAGCTTGGGGAAGCTGGTTGTGATATTTTTACTCCCCCAAGTTTTGAGGAGAAAATTTTCTTTGATGATACTTTGCCTCCCATTTATGATGATTATAATGATAGTGGTATTTTGGTGCCACCTACTATGGAGGATAAAGTTTATTATGATTATACTATGCCTCCTATATTTTATGATTATGGTGATGAGAATAATAATGATAGTTACTTTGTTGAATTTGCTCCCACTACAATTAATAAAATTGATTATGCTTATGTGGAGAGTAATGATACTTTTATGCATGTGAATAAGGATGCTTTATGTGATAGTTATATTGTTGAGTTTGTTCATGATGCCACTGAAAGTTATTATGAGAGAGGAAAACATGGTTATATGCATCTTAATAATATTAAGTTTCCCCTCTTTATGTTGAGAATCTTGAAGTTGCGCTTGTTTTGCCTTTCTATGCTTATTGCATTATGCTTACATGACTTGTTTATTTACAAGATTCCTTTTCATAGGAAGTGGGTTAGACTTAAAAGTGTTTCTTATTTGCTTTTGATGCTCTCTTTTGCTTCAACTCTTATTTCTTGCGCGAGCATCATTAAAATTGCTGAGCCCATCTTAATGACTATAAAGAAAGCACTTCTTGGGAGATAACCCATGTGTTTATTTTACTACTGTTTTTTTGTGTCTTGGTAGTTGTTACTACTGTAGCAACCTCTCCTTATCTTTATTTTATTGCATTGTTGTGCCAAGTAAATTCTTTGATAGTAAGGTTAATACTAGATTTGGATTACTGCGCAGAAACAGATTTCTTGCTGTCACGAAATTGAGTAGCCCCGTCTGTAGGTAACTCAGAAAAATCTGCCAATTTACGTGCGTGATCCTCAGATATGTACGCAACTTTCATTCAATTTGAGCTTTTTCATCTGAGCAAGTTAAGTGCCCCTGAAAAATTCGTCTTTATGGACTGTTCTGTTTTGACAGATTCTGCCTTTTATTTCGCATTGCCTCTTTTGCTATGTTGGATGGATTTCTTTGTTCCATTAACTTTCAGTAGCTTTGTGCAATGTCCAGAAGTGTTAAGAATGATTGTGTCACCTCTGAATATGTGAATTTTTGATTATGCACTAACCCTCTAATGAGTTTGTTTTGAGTTTGGTGTGGAGGAAGTTTTCAAGGGTCAAGAGAGGAGGATGATACAATATGATCAAGAAGAGTGAAAAGTCTAAGCTTGGGGATGCCCCCGTGGTTCATCCCTGCATATTTCAAGAAGACTCAAGCATCTAAGCTTGGGGATGCCCAAGGCATCCCCTTCTTCATCGACAACTTATCGAGGTCACCTCTAATGAAACTATATTTTTATTCCGTCACATCTTATGTGCTTTACTTGGAGCGTCCGTGTGCTTTTATTTTCGTTTTGTTATTTTCATTCTCTGAATAAATTCATCCTTGTGTGGGAGAGAGACACGCTCCGCTCGTTCATATGAACACTGGTGTTCTTAGCTTTACTTTTAATGTTCATGGCGAAGGTTGAAACTGCTTCGTTCGTTGTTATATGGTTGGAAACAGAAAATGCTTCATATTGTCTTGAATAATTTGATACTTGGCAATTGTTTTGCTCAAATAGATCATGTTTAAGCTCTTGCATCATGTACTTTGCACCTATTAGTGGAGAATTACTGTAGAGCTTGTTGAAATTTGGTTTGCATGATTGGTCTCTCTAGAGTCTAGATATTTTCTGGTGAGGTGTTTGAACAACAGGGAAGACAGTGTAGAGTCTTATAATGCTTGCAATATGTTCTTATGTAAGTTTTGCTGTACCGGTTCATACTTGAGTTTGCTTCAAACAACCTTGCTAGCCAAAGCCTTGTATTGAGAGGGAATACTTCTCGTGCATCCAAATCCTTGAGCCAAAACTATGCCATTTGTGTCCACCATACCTACCTACTACATGGTATTTCTCTGCCATTCCAAAGTAAATTGCTTGAGTGCTACCTTTAAAATTTCATTCCTTGTCTTTGCAATACATAGCTCATGGGAAAATAGCCTTAAAACTATTGTGGTGATGAATATGTCGCTTATGTATCTTATTTCTTATAAGTTGCTTGTTGAGCGGTAACATAATGTTTCTGGGGACGCCATCAACTATTACACTTTTGTTGAATATCATGTGAGTTGCAATGCATGTTCGTCTTGTCTGAAGTAAGGGTGATTTATCATGATCAAATGGTTTGAGTATGCATATTGTTAGAGAAGAACATTGGGCCGCTAACTAAAGCCATGAATCATGGTGGAAGTTTCAGTTTGGACATTAATCCTCAATCTCTTATGAGAATATTATCTGTTGTTGAATGCTTATGCATTAAAGAGGAGTCCATTATATGTTGTCTATGTTATCCCGGTATGGATGTCCTAAGTTGAGATCTATCAAAAACGAGATATCAAATGTGATCTATCTCCTTGGACCTTTGTACAGGCGGCATAGAGGTACCCCTTTGTGACACTTGGTTGAAATATATGTTATGCAATGATAATCCATGTAAATCCAAGCTAATTAGGACAAGGTGCGAGCACTATTGGTATTCTATGCATGAGGCTTGCAACTTATAGGATGTCTTATGCATAACACATATGAATTATAACTACCGTTGACAAAATTGTTTCTATGTTTTCAAAATAAAAAGCTCTAGCACAAAAATAGTAATCCATGCTTCCCTCTGCGAAGGGCCTTTCTTTTACTTTATGTTGAGTCAGTTTACCTATTTCTTTCCATCTTAGAAGCAAACACTTGTGTCAACTGCGTGATTCTTACATGTTTACCTATTGCACTTGTTATATTGCTTTATGATGACAACTATCCATGAGATATACATGTTACAAGTTGAAAGCAATTGCTGAAACTTAATCATCCTTTGTGTTGTTTCAAAACCTTCTACTAAGAATCTATTGCTTTATGAGTTAACTCTTATGCAAGACTTATTGATGCTTGTCTTGAAAGTACTATTCATGAAAAGTCTTTGCTATATGATTCAGTTGTTTAGTCATTATCTTTACCATTGCTTTGAATCACTTCATTCATCTCATACGCTTTACAATAGTATGATCAAGATTATGTTAGTAGCATGTCACTTCAGAAATTATCCTTGTTATCGTTTACCTACTCGAGGGCGAGTAGGAACTAAGCTTGGGGATGCTTGATACGTCTCCAATGTATCTATAATTTCTGATGTTCCATGCTAGTTTTATGACAATACCTACATGTTTTGTTCACACTTCATATCGTTTTGATGCATTTTCCGGAACTAACCTATTAACGAGATGACGAAGTGCCAGTTCCTGTTTTCTGCTGTTTTTGGTTCCAGAAAGGCTGTTCGGGCAATATTCTCGGAATTGGACGAAACAAAGACCCACGATCTTATTTTTCCCGGAAGGTTCCAGAACACCGAAGGAGAGTCGGAGGCGGGCCAGGGGGCCACCACACCACACCTGGGCGCGGGCCCAGGCCTGGCCGCGCCACCAGGTGGGGAGGGCGCCCTGGTGCCCCTCCTGCGCCGCCTCTTCGCCTATAAGACCCCTCGTGACCTAAAACCTCGAGACCAATTGACGAAACTCCAGAAAGAATCCAGGGACGCCGCCGACATCGCGAAACTCCGTTTCGGGGGACAGAAATCTCTGTTCCGGCACGCCGCCGGGACGGGGAATTGCCCCCGGAGTCATCTCCATCGACACCACCGCCATCTTCATCGCCATCGCTGTCTCCCATGATGAGGAGGGAGTAGTTCACCCCCGAGGCTGAGGGCTCTACCGGTAGCTATGTGGTTCATCTCTCTCTCCCATGTGATCTTTATGTGATCATGAGCTTTGTATCACTATCAATCTATGTGCTACTCTAGTGATGTTATTAAAGTAGTCTATTCCTCCTTCATGATGTAATGTTGATAGTGTGTGCATCATGTAGTACTTGGCGTATGTTATGATTGTAATCTCTTGTAGATTATGAAGTTAACTATTACTATGATAGTATCGATGCGATCTATTCCCCCTTTCATATCTATTGTTGACAGCGTGTATGCTATGTTAGTACTCGGTCTAAATTGCAATGATCTATTATGCACTCTAGAGGTTACTTTAATATGAACTCCGGATGTTGTGGAGCTTGTTTACTCCGGCTTGAGGTGTGCTTTTATTGCAATGGTGTTTGTTATCCAACAAGAGAGTGTGAGAAAGTAGCACAAGTGAACAGAAGTTATTTATTTATGTGATCATTGTTGAGAGTGTCCACTAGTGAAAGTATGATCCCTAGACCTTGTTTCCAAATATCGAATCACCGTTTATTTACTGTTCTACTGCATGTTTACTTGCTGCCATATTTATTTCAGATTGTTATTACCACTCATATTCATCCATATCACTTGCATCTTACTATCTCTTCGCCGAACTAGTGCACCTATACATCCGACAAGTGTATTAGGTGTGTTGGGGACACAAGAGACTTCTTGTATCGTAATTGCGGGGTTGCTTGAGAGGGATATCTTTGACCTCTACCTCCCTGAGTTCGATAAACCTTGGGTGATTCACTTAAGGGAAACTTGCTGCTGTTCTACAAACCTCTGCTCTTGGAGGCCCAACACTGTCTACAGAAATAGAAGCGTGCGTAGACATCAGGCTACTTGCACGACGACGGTTTTCATCTGCATCTGCCACGCCTGCTGGTTGGCGGTCGCAGCAGTCTTCTCCTTCAGGTTCCTACGCTGGCCGCGACGCTTCGCGACCTCGACGCTTTTCTCCTCTTTGGAGAGCACCTTCTTTGCCACCTTCGGCTTTGCCTCCCGTCCGCCGGTGGCGGCCCGCTTTGCTTCAGCCGGAGCTGCAGCCTCCATTGTGGCTATGGTCGTGGCTACAGGGGAGTGTGGGGCGGCGGCGGGTGCGACAGTTTGCTTGGCATCCATGGTGGTGGCCGTGACGGCGAGGACGTCCATCGCTTCTGGATTGCTCGCGCCGGTCTACTTTGATTTTTCGTGCGGGGAATGGCCACTGGCCGGAATGATATCGACCTCCCTGCCACTGACGCGGTCGGCAGACACTCGGCGCGACCGCAGAGCGTCCGCGGAGATGCAAACCTGGCGCATATTTGGGCCAGGTTTGCGTTGCCGCAGGCGGTCCGGTCACTTTGCGTCGCCCCGCTGGAGCAGGGCCCAGACGCATTTTCGGTCACGGCGGACACAAACGGTCGCTCAGCGTCCGTTTGCGTCGTGCCGCTAGAGATGCCCTAAGAGCATCTCCACCGGCGCCCCCGATAGCATTTTGGGGGCAGGCAGCGAAAATGGGCTCGCACCGGTGCGCCCTAAACGGCGCCGGCCAATTTTGGAGCCCAATAGAATCGCCGGCAACCCCGTGTCGGCCCCTTCGCCAAGGGTGCGAATCGGGCGCGCCGGCACCTCGCGGCACATCTGAAAACGAGCGTGGGCTCCGCCTGGTAGCCAGACACACTGATTTCCCACCCCCTACACACGCCCGAGCCGACTCCCACCCCTCTAGATCGCCACCGTCGCGGTCGCCGCCGCGCCCCCTGCTTGCAATAGACAACGCTGACTGTCTAGGAATCGCCGTCCATCGACACGGCCGCCACCCCCTTGACCGGCGGCCGCTGTTTCGCCCGGAACAGAGCTTGCCGCCACCGCGATAGTATCGCCCCGCCCGCAAGGTGTTCGTCTGATTGCCGCGATGGACAGCGACAACGAGATGATGGTGCGGCTGTTCACGGAGGAGCAGAACACTCAGGCTGTTCGGCGGCAATAGCAGCAGCTGATTCTGACGAACATGTTGCGCTTTCGCCAGCCTTTCTTCGTCGTGCCTCGGCTCAAAGCTAGGCAAGAGGAGGAACATCAACCGACATCGTGAAGCCGGCGCAATGCTGCTTGATGCCGACTACTTGAACGACGACACGACACATTCGTCGAAGGAATTTCGGCGCCAGTTTAAGATGAACAAGGAGCTGTTCTTGAAGATTTTCCACGGCGTCAGGGGGGTACGATAAGTACTTCATGGCCAAGAAAGATTGCACAGATTTGTGGGGCTTCACCTCAATTCGGAAGTGCACTGCTGCAACGCTGTCTTGCATACGGAGCTCCTCCAGATAGAGCCAATGACTACCTACGGATAGCAGAGTCGACATGTGCAGAGACTCTCTACAGGTTCTGCCAAGCCATCATAGCGGTATTTGCTAAAGTCTATTTGAGAGCACCAAGAGAAGATGATACAGCTCGGATCCTACAAAAGAATGCGGCAAGAAGGTTTCCTGGGATGCTCAGAAGCATTGACTATATGCATTGGGATTGGAAGAATTTCCCTTTTGCTTGGCAGGGGATCTACAAGGGGCATACTGCAGTGTCATTCTTGAGGCGGTGGCAGACCATGAGCTTTAGATTTGGCATGCATTTTTTCGCATGGAAGGAACAAACAATGATATCAACGTGCTGCAGCGCTCTCCGGTGTTTGCCAGGCTAGCTGAGGGACAAGCTCCTGCCGTGAACTTTGAGGTAAACGACCACACATACAACAAGGGTTACTATCTAGCTGATGGTATCTACCCGACTTATGCTACATTTGTGAAGACAATTCCCTCTCCATCAAACGAGATGGAAGCCTATTTTGCAACATGCCAGGAAGCAGCACACAAGGATGTTGAGCGTGCTTTTGGGGTGTTTCGGCAGCGTTTCGCCATTGTCAGGTATCCTACTCTCACTTGGTCTGAGGCACAGTTGTGGGAGGTGATGAACACATGTGTGATCATCCAAAACATGATCATTGAGAGCGAGCGCGATGCACCTGTGCAGGATGATTATCCATTTGATTATCAAGGGCCACTAGCTGAGGTAGAGCATGTACCCCTAGAATTTGCTGCTTTTCTTCATGTGCACAATGAAATTCGAGATGCAGTTGTCCATGCACAGCTGAAGGCGGATCTAGCTGCGCATTTGTGAGCGAGGAGAGGAGCAACCAACAATGGATGATTTTATTTCTATTTGTTTGCCTGTATGAATAATTTAAGTGCTATTTGTTTGTTGGGTTGTATGAATAATTTAAGTACTATTTATTTGATTGATTGTATGAATAATTTAATTCTATTTGTTTGATTGATTGTATGAATAATTTAATTCTATTTGTGTGATTGTATGAATAAAATGTGATTGATATGTTGTTTTAAAATATTGTAAAAAGAAAAAAATTGGGGGGCCGCCGTTTGGGAGGCGTCGGTGGGGAACAAGGTCCTTAAATTGAGGATGCACTACCCCCAAACGGAGGTGCCGGCGACTATGTGGGGGCTGCCGGTGGAGATGCTCTAAGGGTCTGTTTGATTCATTGCCCACGTTAGCCCACCAAAAAATTGGTTGTCTATTGTATTTTTGTCTATGTTTGGTTTGCTGTCAAAATTTTGGCAGCCAATGGATGTCCCACTATTTGTCTCACAATATCTTGCCAAATAATTGGTCAAGTGTGGGTGGAGGATTCTTTAGCCAAAAAATTGGAAAGCCAATTCTTGCCAACATTTGGCACGGCAAGATGAGGAACAAACCAAACATACCCTTGGGGAAAGGGATTGGGAGTTTAGAGGAGGGAGTTTGTTGAGAGATTAGGCTTGGGAAGTTGATTATTAGTCACAATCCCACGTTTGGTATACGGTGGGAGTTCCTGATGGGAATATGACACAAAATTATATTCTTTTTTTCTTTGTTGATTTATCTACACATACATATATTGATGATTCGCTGGACTGAACGTGCATTTGGTATGAGCATACTGTATACTAGTGCTAATCTGAACTATCAGTTGTACAATGTCGATGGTAGAACACACACTTATTGTCATCCTACCTTACTTGTGGCCATTATTCTGAGCAAATGAACTTCTGCCTCTTGACTTCTTGAGCTACTGTTGTTCGTGCGTCTCTCATCTTCTTCGACCTTGCCAGCGTACGCCACTGCCGCGCCCAATTCTCGTTTTATCAGGTGGGCAGAACGTGCAGCGACCTCGTGCAGCTGCGTCGCCAGCGCTTCGCACCTCGCATCGCTAGACAATCCGACACGAGAAGCCCCGTCTCCTGCTGCCGGTCAAGCAGTATCATCGCGGCCTCCACGTGTATGGGCTAGTCACGAATCGATCCACCACGGCGTGCCGGCCGGTGAAGCCAGAAAGATAATTTTCCTCGAATTCCCTTTCCCAGCTGAATTACCTGGTACCCCCAGACCTCCTTTATTCCCCTTCCCCTTCCCAGATAAATTCCCAGTCCCACGAATCAATCAACGGACTGCAAGTCCCGTATCTCTCAAACTCCCATTCCTTCTCCCAACTCCCCTCAAACAAACACGCTGTAAGGGCTGCTCTCAGGAGGAAGTTGCCGGCGCCATCGCTCCAGATCCCGCTCGGCTGTTAGAGGAGATGTATTGCCAGTCGTGCAAGAATGTGTACGACGAGGAGGAGTCCGGAACGTGCAAGGAGTGCTATGAGGAGGCCAGCGAGACGGAGGAGGAGCTCAAGCGCGAGATCGACGACCTCCGCTCCCGTCTTCTCTTCCTGCGCCTCCTTTCGCCCACGCTCGATGCCTCCTCCATCGGCCACTCCGACATCCTCCTCCACGCCATCCCCTCCTCGCCGTCTCACCCCTCCCCCTCCAGCGCCGACGCAGGCCGCCTTGAGACCCCCGCTGTCCCAGCCCACCGCGTCATCCTGGTGAGTCTTTCCCCCCTTTCCGCCGTTTTGATGTTTCGTCGATGCAATTTGATTCAACTTTGGAGTAGACTACCTGCCTGGTGCCAGATTTTGGCTAGGATGTTTGTCACCGCAGTTGGTAGTTCTTTGATTAAACAGAGAATTTGAGTCTAATTGGAGGGCTGTTGGTTCTAGAGTTGTTCAACCCAAAAGCATTTTTCTACATTTTTCTATCAAAAGGGCAAATTTACCTTTTTGTATGCTGACACATGGTTGGTGAGTATAGTCTATAGAGTGGTTTTGGTCAATTTGCTGTTCTCTAGTAGTATTGGTAGTGTTATTAGTCTGTACTGCTGCTATCAAGACCCCCAGAAGTCCACAAGCCAGTGTTGTTCCTTCAAACATGCTTCTGGTATTTTGAGTTCATTTCTCCATGAGTTCAGCAGTGACCACCACCTTCTACAAACATACTTGAATCAAATTCCGACAGGTTGGTATGAAATATTACTAGAATTGAAACATGTTTTCCAGTAAGTACAGATGGCACATGATGTGATAATGTCTGGCTTGCGCACTGTGACATCAGTCACCGTAGCTGTACAAGACTAATGAAAATGGCTTAGACGAAATATAACTCCATTTTATAGAAGGTGTATAAATTTTGTCAAAAGTCAAACCACGTAAAGTTTGACCAATTTTATAAAAAATATCAGCAATTATAATACCAAAAAAATAATATAAAAATATATTTAATAATGTATCTAATAAGATTGATTCGAAATAAAAGAGGTATTAGTTTTTTCTAAAAATTTGGTCAACCTCTACATGGCTTGACTTTTGAAAAAATTTATAAGCCTTCTTTTACGGAATGGGGCAAGTACATTGTTGACACCTTGAAGCAAATGGGAGTCTGGACGTCAACATTGATCTTTTGCTGGGCAAATTCTAGTTTCAAAATAGTAGTAGGATAGCAACAAGCTGGAAATAGAGCGACCATAACGTGTTTGAAGGATCATCGAGTTCAGTGCCCCCACAAACCCTATTTAGCTCCTTCCTTGCAGAACAAATGAAGTGATGGACTCCGTAAACACAACTCACCGACCTAGAGGACGTGGCAGTGTTGAATGGTTGATCAGTGCAGCTGGATGCAGTCCTCAGCTCTTGAATAATGGGGGCAGTAACAAAAAGAGATAGATTTGAAATGTATCATATGGCATTCTGACCGCCCTGTTATTGCTGAAATAGAGCCTCGCAAACGCTAGGAATGATATGGCATACTAGGAAGATGAGTAAACAAAACCGGGATGACAATCTAATAAACACTCTAAAGATCACACCGTGTTCAAATTTTAATTGTGTCCTGACATTTCTATCTTTTCACTCTGTGCATGTGAAGAAGTGCCTATCATAATACATGAGTGTGCTGTAAAAAAATGGTGCATCCAGAAGAAGTCACCACACTATCTACAGCGGGCGTGATTTAGCTAGGTCATCTCACACACACATGCTCTCTAGTTGCTTCAATTAGGCCATACCAATATGGCCATATGCACTTAATTGCAATTTCCTTATGCTGGATGATTGCTGATTTTGCAAGTTGTGGTTTGCTCTATGGGACTAGAGAAATATCTTGAATGCGAGAATACAATAAGAGTTAGACACACATATAACTTGTTTCGGTGTGTTGAGTCCAAACAAAGAGGGAGTCAGCTAGCAGATTTGGTACGATAGATGTTGAGTTGGTTTCGGAGAGGAGTTCATATTAGGAAAGGCCTAAGAAGTTTGACTGTATTAGGATAGGTCGAGAGGCAAGACACCTGATTTATAGGGATGCATTGTTTGGGGGAAAACAAGGATAGGTTGTATCTCAGTTTAATCAAGCAAGAAGAATCAAATCTCCCCCAATTGTTCGCTCATCTCAACTTCTATCAACCCATTCCCTTGATGCCACACCATCTGGCTATCTCCATCTCGGTAATAATTTTGTTGTGGATCTAAGTTCACAACACTACGTCTCCCCCTGATCACCCTTCTAGAGCTCGGTCTTGCTTCCTGCAGCCGTATAGACTTGGAGAGCACCATCTCTGAAATTTGTTCCTCATCCACTACGTTCCCCACGGATAATAAATGGTTTTTAGTAATCTAGCACACAAGCTGTTATAGTGCTTGATAATTCTCTAGCATTTCCTAGCTAACATTGCTTGGTTCATGAGCTTGTGTCGACACTATAGGCACTCAAAACCGAAATCCAAACACAAAAGCAAGTTAGCCTAGGTAAGAGGTCAAAATGTTGAACTAGGCCGAGTCTTTGTAGCATTCCAGAGACTCTGGTGTTGGGTTTGCCGGCCGGAGACTTCGGGGTTAGTGGCCGGAGACTCCTTGATCTGCGACCTGATAGAAAGGAATGTCTCTTAACTACACCCTGATAGAAAAGGAATGTCTCTGAACTATGCCTTGAGGTCAAACGAGACATTCATACCTTTGTAATTCTGTTGCCGTTGAGTCCTCCTACTGGCATCTTGAATCGGGAGACGAATTCTCGCCTGTTTGGGGTTTCTTGACCTACGCCCACCGGCAAGAACGCCTGCGCCTGTGTTGATTTCACTCAAGATTTCACATATGATTATGTGATATAAAAGCATATCAGCATCGATTTTTTCTCTTTCTTACTTCTTAGTCGCGTTTGAATGGAATAAAAATATCAGCTTGAGGCGTAAATAAGTTAAGGCTGGCTATCAAACTGTTGCCAAATTTCACATTCAATCAAGATTTATACATATGATTATGTGAACCAAAAGTAAATCGGCATCGATTTTTTAGTTTACTTACTAAGTCGCGTTTCAATGGAATTAAAAATTCTGAAGTTAATTTTCGTATTGTTAATAGTTTGGAATAACTTGATATATGTTCCTTTCGTAGCTTTGGTTAGTAGTTTCATTGCGTTGCTGAAACAAATCATACATATATATGGCTCTCTCATCTACAACAAATACAATTTCTTGTAGAGTGGAATAGAATCATTAACTTACAGCAATTGAGCAGCAGTGAGAGTTCAAACCTTTTTTCCTTTTCTAGAGGTGATGGCAAACATGAACTCTCAACATTCACTAGATAAACATGCATAGTTGCACTGCCATACATATTTGAATTTCACTCTCAATGGTTTTAGACTAATTTCACATGGTGTGGTCAACTTTATTTTTTTTCCCTTTTTGTTCAGCAGAATGCTTGGTCTTCGATGTTCTCCAGCATGGCACTTAGTTTTAGCTGATCTTTTTTAGCAAGGGGCAAATTGCTTTAACTCTGATTTATTTTCCGCATATTTTCAAGCTTGTCACAATTTTTTGCCCATCACCTTAGTTCCACATTAACTATTTGTGTACTCCCTCCGATCTATAATAAGTGTCGTGGTTCGAACTAAAACCATGACACTTATTATAGACCGTGGGAGTACCTGATTTAGGGTGACTTCTTTTGGGCTTATGCTTATGCAGAAGCCTGCTTATAGAAAACGGTGGGGAGAAACTACGGTGGGAAGAAGCTCTTAGAAATTTGTTCGTTCCATTCTTTTGGGCTTCTACAAAATTTGGCTTATGATGTAGTGAGTTGTGAAATGCTACTAATACCCTCTTTTGGGCTAGAATTGGAATCACAGAAGTAAAATATGTTTGGATTGAATTCGAGCTAGTTACAGTCGACTTTTGGGCTAGAATTGGAATCGGCAACGACTCTTTGAGGAGGACATCGATCAATCTGAGGACAAAGCAGATCCTGGAGGACGAGGTCGTTGGGGAGGACAAGCCCGAGGTCGCCGGTTGGGGAATCCGAGGTCGGCGCCCATTGGGGAAGACAAGCCCAAGGTCGCCGCCGGTTGGGAGGTCCTCGCTTGGGGAGGACGAGGACGACACCGAAGGCGGTCACAGAGACCTCGTCGGCGGCGCCAGATTGTGGATGGAGAGGTGGGCGCCGGTCCCTGCTGCTGGTGGAGAAACGGGCCACGAGGATGAACAGGGGGACGCCGCAGCGGCGGCCGGTGTGCGCTGCCAGAGGGGCGGAGGCGGTGGCGGAGCGATGACGGCGCGGAACCCTAGCTCTGCTTCCATGTGTGCGATGCGGGATTGTTCCGGGGGAGGAACGATGTGGGTTAGGTCCTGTTTGGCTGTTTGTGGGGGGGGGGGGGGGGGGGGGAGGGACGGGGTGTCACCTGATTTCATATTATTATTTGTTGCCCAAACGTTTTCTCTAGCGTGGCATTCCTGCTGTGAATATAGGCAAACAAGGGGGTAAATCTTTGTACCTATTCGGTTTCTCACGGGGAAGCTCGGGGAGCCGTCCGGAAACTGGTCCAGACCAGTTTCTCGGTATAGGAAGGATAGGAGCTTCACGGTCCAAATAAGCTCGATCGAAACTGGACTGTTCTTTTCAGCTTCAGCTGTTCTACACCTCGAAGCTGTCCAAGAAGCTAAAAAGAAGTGTGCCTTACTCTAGACATCTCATATTTGTGAATTATTATTAGTAGCGGAGTTGCTTATGCTGGTTTGTTAAACTGAGTTTCTCTTCCGTACAGTCCAGCAGATCTCCTGTTTTCAGAGCAATGCTTGACAATGAGATGGAAGAGAGCCGGAGTGGCATCATCAAAATCTATGACGTGTCCTATGATGTCCTCCGTGCTTTTGTCCACTACATGTACACGGCCGAAGTTCTCCTAGATGTGCAAATGGCTTGTGATCTCTTGGAGTTGGCTGAGAAGTATGAAGTAAAGCACTTGAAGACGTACTGTGAGAAGTTCATTACATCCAAAGTGAACAACGATAATGCCATTATCCATTATGCGTTTGCACATCGGCATAGTGCAAAGCAGCTGCTTGAGGCCTCTATGTCAGTACTTGTCGAAAGCATGCCAACACTGGCGGAGAGGGATGAATACAAGGAACTTGTTGAGAAGGACCCAAGGATTGTTGTGGAGATCTATGAAACCTATATGAGCCGGCAAGTCAATACGGCTGCTGAGAAGGAATCAGACTGCAGTTGTAGGAACTGATAATGAAGAGTAAAACAATAACAGCAGTACCTTATAACTAATCACTTGCATATTCAGGCAAGTCCAAGCGGTACTGACTTCTTCTAAATTGAAGATGCAAAACTGCTAGTTTTTGGTCTATATTTCAATAGAAGGTGTTATTATTTGGCATCTAAGTATGGTGCCCAGGCACCATACTTAGATGCCATCTGATTGCTTCAAGATGTGTGCAACTGTAATGGACATAGACACTAGCGGGTCAACCCGTTTGTATTAACTGATTTGGAATGAATGTCTATCGTTCATCAATTAATGAAATGGAAACTTATTGCCCGATCAGTTGCCTTCTTTCTTTTGCAATTCTTGACCGCTTGCCTATTTAGTTATTATGGTATTTGATGGTCCATTTAGCAATAAAGAAAGAAATAACTCCCTATTCTACAGCATGCAGCTATCTATGGTACGTGAGAGAAACTCACACTCATTACGTAGTGATCTTAAGATTGAAATGTTCAAATTTATTTCTTGCAGATGGTCTGCATGTGAACTAAAAATTCAAATATGTAGGTATGTCATAATATTAGGTATGTATGTACGAAGAAATATCTTGACTATTTTGGGGTACCCGGATATCTATAAAAATTAGGGTATGTATACCTGGATACCTGTAAAAAATAATTGAGTATGTATACTTGGATACATGTGATACCTGTAATTTTTTTAATGAGTATTTAGAGGTACCTGCATACCCGTAAATACCCTAGTGCATACGCTATAGAAAATCATGACTATTTTGGGGTATGTATACCTGGATACCTATTAAAAATAGGTATGTATATACCTAGAAATATCTTGTGCGCGTGTACCTAGAAATATCTTGACTATTTTGGGGTACCTGCATACCCGTGAATACCCTAGTTCATATGCTATCGAAAATCATGACTATTTTGGGGTACCTACATATCCATTTGCATGTAGTAAAACGAAAATCTAATGAGTATTTAATTTTAAGTTTGGTGAGCATGCTTTGAAGAATTACAGTTTAATAATTCTTAGGTATGCACTAGGGTATGTATACCTGGATACATGTAAAAAATAATAGATTATGTATACTTAGATACCTGTGATACCTGTAAAAAATCTAATGAGTATTTTGGTGTACCCGCATACCCGTAAATACCCAAGTGCATACATTGTAGAACAGCATGACTATTTTAGGGTATGTATACATGGATACCTGTAAAAAAATAGGGTATGTATATACCTAGAAATATCTTGACTGTGTGAATATCTTGACTATTTTGGGGTACCCAGATACCCATAAATACCCTAGTGCATATGCTATCGAAAATCATGTATGTGATCACGTGAAAATGTAATTTTACATATCCGTGAAAATCTTAGGTATGTAAGCCAACGCTGGAGAAGAACTTGTGGCGTCGGACCTTCGACGGAAGGATGGGGTTGGCTACATGCCAGCAGAGGAGGAGCTCCAAAGAGGGCAGCGCGGCAGGGCGGCGCAGCAAAGCAACACCAAGAGCGGAGGAGGCACCCTCGGCCCGGCCGATAGTGGTTGAGGGGGAGGACATGATATGGAGTGTGGCGACAGTCTCCCTACTCTCCGGCGACAGGCAGCACTTTCCTTGTCGAAATCCTTCAGCGACAAACTTCCTCAGTCTCCCCTCCTTTCTGACAGGGAACTACCTACGAGCATTTTGACGGAATCGACCGTGGACCTAGATGCCTTGAAGCTAGCACAACCCATTTAACATACCCGGAAATATCGAGGGTATACAGATACCTAGAAACTTGACATACTTATGAATAACTAAGATATTTTTACATACCCATGAAATTTCTTAAATATTTTTACATACCCATGAAATTTCTTAAAGAAAAGCAACGACTGGAGTGGGGGAGTCAGAGTCGAAAAGAGGATTCCTCGCTTCTTTCTCTCATGCAAAACCGTGCATGAGACTTTCATCTCGCACGGCTCCTAAGTGATAAAAGAAAGAAGAACTCGTCTTCTTTCTTTTTTGATTACCTTCCTCGCGTATGTATAAGACCAAATCCATTCTTTTTCGAAATCGATTTCGAAAAGAACTACTAATCCTTAACTTTTCGAGGAATCCTTCATCAGTGGTTGTGAATGACTGACTTTTTCAATCCTTTCGACCTTGGTTCCGGAGGAGCAAGTCAGAAAGGTTGAGAAATAGAACCATCTGATTTGATTCGTTCCCAATAGCCATGAGATGATCATCTTAGGGTGATCCTTTTGTCAACGGATAGGGCTCCTATTACACTCGTAGTCTCTGAAGGATGAGAACCCACTATGTAGCATCATACCTGGAAATACAATTTAACATACCTGGAAAACATTTCTCGGGTATATACCTGGAATATCTCAGTTATACAGTGGACTGAAAATGTAATTTAACATACATGTGAATATCTTAGGTACGTACGCACCAAATAAATATGAATACCAGGAAATGTAAATACCCCGCGGAATAACTTAATACCTGAATATCTTATGTATGCAATCGCATGAAAAAAATAATTTAACATACCCGTGAAAAGTTAGCTATGTATGTAACTGGTGTATAGGAGGCGTCGCGGAGAGCGCGTGCGTCTTGTGCGCGGACTGTCGCTCGGTGGGATCCGCTATAGCTACGAGATACGGCCAGATCTGTTGTCAATTGCTCGCCGGAGACGGTGGGAGTGCGAGCGATTTCGCGGCGTAGGAGGCGATCCGACGAGGTTGCAGAATGGGGATTTGGTACCTGATACCCCCTCCGGCCTGGGCATATAGTGCGTCGCCGGCTGGGTTTTCAGGATACACGATAAACTTTTTCGAGTCAGCCCATTTTCTGATATTTGATCGGTGCATGAAAACAATTACGATCTGCTAGCGATGCACTTAAGAATTCGTGTATGCTGATATCGTGCCAGACCAACAAAATATTTGCTTCTTTCACAATAATCCATTCCAATTCAGTTACAGGGGTACATGAAAATGTGAAACATCTTGAGCTTTACTAGTTAGTATAATGGAAATGTGAAACATCTTGAGCTTTACTAGTTAGTATAATGTGAAACATCTTAAGAAAGCCTGATTGATATGCTAGTCTTATAAGCACAAGAATTGACAACTACATTAGTTCCCATACTAATGGTGATGTAAAAGCTTGGTTTTTACTGTAATAATGAGCATCTTTTGTGTGATACGCAACATATTAAACTTGATGAGACATGAGAGGGTAATGTCATTTCGAAAATACAATACTTTTGAGAATAGTGACAGTTCGGTTACTTTCAGATCCTCCCCCATAACATAAACTTGAATATCTTAATTTCACAATGATTGAAATTGCTTTTCCTGTCAAGTCATGATCACCGAAATATTATTCTTCATCTACCCAGCAAACTAAGCACTCAAAAAAGGGTTGCACAAAATAACTTACTTTTGCTCAGATCTCTTCTAACCAGGGTAGCTCAAGATTGTTACACCTCCTTGTCCCTCCAATGGTGAAATTTCTACTCTATTTATTGTAATATGCTCTGTTCAAGTCCTCTGAACTTTTAACATAGAGCACCTTTTTTATATACTCCTTAAAACAACAAAACTTTTTCTTATAATAGAATAATTACACAAGGAAATTGAAATTTTAATTAAGAACAACATCATTTATTTAATTTTAGCAATTTGGTAGTATAACGTACATGTTAAGCACAACACCTTCTAGAGTATCACCCACTGTGTTTGCTTCTACTCAGGTGGATATACTTTATGGGTATATCAATGATATGGTCTAGATCCGGCAAGTCCGGGTGGTCCACAGGTGGTGATGTGACATGCGGCCCATCGGGCGGCCCAGTTGTTGTAGATCATGATGGATGAAGTCCAGCCAGGAGCAAGGAGCCGGATCTTAACCGACCTATGAAGGAGGCCGGATCCGTGAAGGCCCACGAAGTATCCGAATCCAGTACGACATTGATGGAAGGCGGATCCTTGACGTGCACGGCAATGTAATATTCCGTAGTTAGGCAACTTGTATTCCGGCTAGGACTCTCCGTGTAAACCCTAGATCCGAGCGCCCTTATAAGCCGGATCCTGGGAGCCCTAGAGGCACGATCACAACTCATTGTAACAACGCGAAAGCGCCCAAATAATTCCAGACAAGCAGCAGTACGCCCTATCATCGAACAGGTGTTCCGAAGCTGGGTAAATTGCGTACCACCGTCCCCAGGACACTCCGCCCTATGGCCCCTACTTCTTCTCCCCCTCGTGAGGATCCCTCCTCCGAGGCATCGTCGAATAGGCAACGACAGTTGGCGCCCACCGTGGGGCCAGCGGTGTCTGGAGGCCGGAACCGGGAGGGTTCCGCCATGGGAAGCTACGACGAATCCATCGCTGTGGGGCGTGTTCTTTACGCCGGGAATTTTCCGATCGTCCCTCAGGACGAGTGCTGGATTCCGGCTAGGACCAACCCCGCCAAGCTCTCCATCGTCCCAATTGGCGGCATTCACATCTTCATCGGTGAGACCGTCGATTCCGACGGAAACGTCCTGATAAGTAACGCTGACGCGACCGCCGCTGAGCAGGACGCAGTCGCGAAGATCCGATCTGAGATGCAGGAACTTCCCAAGGAAGATTCCGCCTTAGATCTGGAAATTTCAACGCCCACCCAATCCGCCCCTGAGCAGGAAATTATGGTGGAAGACCAATGCAGATCCGCCTGGATCTCCTAGGTGTTAGAGAAGCAAAGGTGCCACTTCGTGCACTTCCTCGCACATACCGCAGGAACCGCCCCTCCTCAGGAAGGATCTGGACCCATGCAGGTTGAAGCTACCGGAGACAGCAACCCCCCGGATCAGCAAGAGGTTGCCGGAGACAGCGAAGCCCCGAATCAACAAGAGTACAACAAAGCTCTGAAGGAGTTAGAAGATGAAGAGGAAGCCGAAGCAGAATCCGCTCTCCCTAAGCAGGTCCTTGCGACCATAATTGGGCTGGAACAGGACGCGGACGAGGAAGAAACTCCAACAAACGTAGGACTCCTAGGCCCTTCCACTTCGGAGACCCCGCCCACGCGTCCTCGTTATCGCGTCGTGCCGGATTCCGGAGAAGGACACGTTTCCGGAAGCCAGGAATACCTGTCCACAAAAGAGCTCGTCGAACAGGCAGGCCGGGGTGCTATCGCACACTCGGAAATTCTCAAAAATCCCATAACTCCGGATGACGGTGCAAATCCTGAAGCTATAGAAGCAACAAGAAAGGAGATGCTAAGCACCGCCAAGGTAATTGCCAACACTGCGGCAGCAATGCTGGAGGAAAGGCAAGATGCAGGCGAAGTAATGGAAAATTTCCTCGAGAGAATGCGAAGCCGCTAAATGTTTGGCAGAGGCTAAGAAACTCCGAGCACAATGGGAAACCATGATGGAGGGCGATAAAGAGGCAGATATAATCCGCCGGCAGGCCATTGGCCCCCGAAAGATCAACTTCGCAACCCCCTCAAACCAGCAGCCACTTGCCACTCCCAAGGACAATATGAAGAAGGCCGCGGAAATCTTGGCGAAACAAGACGAAGAAATCGACATCGCACACCTCCGCACACTGGTAGCTTCAGCAATGAAGCAACAGAGCAAGGCAGACAATTCACGCCGGTTGGAATCCAACCCGAAACACTGCGTGTCCACAGCGCAGAAGGACGCCTCCGGAGGTCATCACCGTGACGATTTATCGCGCACG
Organism: Lolium rigidum; assembly: GCF_022539505.1. Taxonomy (NCBI): domain Eukaryota; kingdom Viridiplantae; phylum Streptophyta; class Magnoliopsida; order Poales; family Poaceae; genus Lolium; species Lolium rigidum. The sequence continues at coordinate 145,449,172 of NC_061508.1, read as the reverse complement.
GATCATCGAAGCGCAGAAGGAGGACCAAAGAACATCCAAATTGAATCCCGGTTCCCTCGAAAACACCTTCGATGGACCCCAGGAAGGGAAGGATCCGATGTACACTGGAAGAGACAAGTACCGGAACCCGTCACCTCCGCGGCGGCCCCAGCCACCTCATCCGCCTCCTCGCCGTCGTAGTCCAGTCGGAACCACCAGGCCCCATGGGCCCGACGGAATCAACATCCGCGACAACATGGTCCCCCAGAGGAATCGGAACACGGAGCGTACGCCGGAACCTCGTCGGAGCCGGAATGAAGAACGTGAGCATGAACCCCGTAGGAGCCGGAACGATGGCGGCGACCGCCCTCATGGCGAAGGCAGCCATCGAAGCCAGAGCCAGCACCAGGAAGGACGTGGAGAATCTGAAGGCGGAAGCAAGAGGTCCAACAGGCCCCCTCGCAGATCTCCCTCCCCACCACCTAGTGGAGGAGGTGGAGGCGGAGGTGGAGGCCGGATATCCCGCTCCCGCTCAAAGTCTCCCCACAATGGCTCACGCGACGCAAGGGAATGTCTCAACGAGTACAGATCTGAATACATTGGCCCAAAATGCTTTGGCAGGATGATCCGAGAGGAGCCTTATCCGAAGGGCTTGAACCTTAAGCTACCCGGAAATCTGAAGCAGTATGATGGCAGTGAAAGGCCCGATGTCTGGATCGAGGATTACTTCAATGCAGTAAGCTTCGCCGGAGGGAACCAGAGAATAGCCTGCCGCATGCTTCAGTTACCTTCTTGGTCCAGCTCGTACCTGGCTCGGTGACCTCCCGAAAAACTCCATCTTTTGTTGGTTTGACATGAAGATTGCTTTTGAGAAGCACTTCAGGGGCACCTATAAAAGGCCTGCCACAACAAGCGACATGCAAGCATGGATCCAGAAGAAAGGCGAAACATCACGGAACTTCCTCACGCGATGGTTGGCTACTAGGAACGAGTGTGAGAACGTGGATAATTGCACAGCTATGCACACCTTCATCGGTGGACTGCAGAGGGGAGGACTGCTTCGGCACAAGCTCACCTGCCTGATCAATGAAAACAAATTGACATTGGATGACATGATCGGCATTGCAAGTACTCACTCCGCCGCTGATGACGATGCAGGAGGAGAACATGCCGCTACAGCCATACCCCTGCACCAGCAGAAGAAAAACCGCGATAACGGCGGCGGCAGCAGCAGCAACAAGCGGAAGAATCCCCCGATGACCAGAAGAGCGGCGGATCCGACATGGTCGCCATGGCGTTCCAACGCGGAGGTCAAGGAGGCAGAATAGGCCGCGGGCATGGACGTGGAGCCGGCAGGGGCCAACAGCGGGCTGACGAAGTCACAACTGCTGGGTTCCCTCCCCAAACTTACGAAGAGTATAGAGACATGCCGTGCCTGGCCCATATGGATCGGGCTACCGGCAAGTCCTCCCACTCAAACCGCAACTGCAAGTGGGTCAACGACCTGAAGGTCGACCCGGAAGCAGGCTACAAGCGAGCCCGAAAGTACCGCCCACGCGGCAAAGGAGGCAAGGGCAAGAACAAGGAAAAGGATGAGGACAGTTCCGAGGCGATGGATGAGGACGATGCTTCGCCGGATCCCACTGAGACTTCTGCAGCTAATAAGTCCAACCCCTTCGGCAAAAAGAGCGCCGGTGCATACCACACCTTCCTCGGAACACCAACAATCTGTGCCAACAAATCAGCTCTCCGGATCCCGAACGCCACAGTTCCGGCTGTGCCGCAGTATGTCAGGTGGTCGGAAACTCCATGTACGTTTGATAGGGCGGATCACCCCACCATCATTCTGAAGGAGTGCTACGCCTTGGTTGTAAGTCCCCGCATCGACGGGTATGATTTCTCCAAATTCCTTATGGATGGCGGAGCCAGCCTGAACATCATGTACCTGGAGACTCTCGAAAAGATGCAGCTTACCAAGGAACATCTGAAGCATAGTAACACTGAGTTCCATGGAGTGGTTCCGGGTAAAAAAGCAAACTCTTTGGGCAGCATCAGACTTCCCGTGGCCTTCGGCGATGTTAATAATTTCCGCGAAGAGATGATCACGTTTGAGGTCGTGCCCTTCAAGAGCTCCTACCACGTCATCTTCGGCAGGCCCACCTACCACAAGTTCCACGCAAGAGTGTGCTACATCTACAATAAACTCAAGATTCCGGGTCCCAACGGTATGATCACCGTATCCGGAGACTACAAGAAAGCTTGAGAGTGCGAAACAGGCGAAGCCGCCTTCGCAGAATCTGTGATATCTGAAGAGGAGCTGCAAGGCTACAGAGCCGCGGTGGATCCCAAAGAGATGCATACCACCAAGAAGCAGATCTACGAACAGAAAACTTTGTTCAAGGCCGCGATAGACACCAAGAAGGTCGACCTCAAGATAGGAGACAGTTCTAAGCGGTGTCGATCGGAGCTAGCATGTACCCCAAATAGGAAGACGTGCTCGTCAAGTTCCTCCGCGCTAACATGGATATCTTCGCATGGCAACCTTCTGACATGTCCGGAGTACCAAGGGAACTTGTCGAGCACTACCTCAACATAAATCCGGGTGCTAAACCGGTGAAGCAAGCCATGCGACGCTTTGGAGATAAGAAGCGCCGCGCCATAGGGATGGAATTAGCAAAGTTACTAGAGGCAGGTTTTGTAGTAGAAGTTATCCATACTGATTGGATCGCAAATCCCGTCCTTGTACCCAAAAAGAATTCTGAAATACTAAGAATGTGCATCGATTACTCCGGCTTGAATAAGCATTGTCCGACGGATCCATTCCCCTTGCCGCGCAATGACCAAGTCATTGATTCGGCGGCAGGGGCGGAACTTCTGTGTTTTCTTGAAGCATATTCCGGGTATCAGCAGATCCGGATGAAGAAGTCCGACCAAAAGGCGACCTCATTCATCACACCTTTTGGCACTTATTGCTACGTCACCATGCCTTTTGGTTTGAAAAATGCAGGTGTCACCTACCAATGTACGATGCAACGGTGCTTGAAGGACCAGATTGGCCGGAACGTACACGCCTACATCGACGACATCGCGGTCATGACACAGAAAGGATCCGACTTGATCAGCGACCTCACAGAAACCTTTGAAAACCTCCGACGGTACAAGATGATGTTAAATCCGCTGAAGTTCGTCTTTGGCGTGCCAGCAGGAAAACTCCTTGGCTTCATCGTCTCTCATAGAGGCATTGAAGTAAACCCGAAAAAAATCAAGGCAATCCTGTGCATCAAAATGCCAACTTGTCTCAAAGATGTGCAACGACTAACCGGTTGTGTTGCAGCAATTAGTAGGTTTGTTAGCCGTCTTGGCGAGAAGGCGTTACCTCTATACAAGCTGATTTGTCTGGGACGACGCAACAGATACAACACTTCAGGGGCTAAAGGAAATACTCACCTCCCCACCTATTCTAGCAGCTCCGGAAGAGTCAGAGCCCATGCTCCACTGCCTGGAAGCTTCCAACAAGGTCATCAGTCTCGTTATCGTGGTGGAGCGAAAGGAAGAAGGTCTTGAATACGGAGTCCAGAGGCCAGTCTATTACATTAGCGAGGTACTGAAGGAATGCAAACAACGATACCCTCACTTTCAGAAGCTAGCCTATGGTGTGTTCCTAGGTAGCCGGAAGCTGAGACACTTATTCCAAGAGCACCCCATGACAGTTGTGAGCAAGGCTCCGTTGTCAACGATTCTTAACAATGCTGACGCGACAGGACACATAGCAAAGTGGGGCATAGAACTATCCGCCTTCGACATCACCTACAAAGCCAGGACTGCGATCAAGTCCCACATTTTGGCGGATTTCATCGCTGATTGGACAGAGGCTCCGGATGACGAACTGGAGCCGGAACCTAAAACTTGGGTCATGCACTTCGACGGGTCCAAGCAGCATCAAGGCTCAGGAGCCGGAGTCACCCTGAAGTCCCCCACCGGAGAAGAACTGTAGTACGTTCTGCAGATTCACTTCGAAGCTACAAAAAATATGGCAGAATACGAGGCTCTACTACACGGTCTGCGCATCGCTAAGGTAATTGGGATCAAACACATCATATGCTGTGGAGATTCCGACCTGGTGGCACAACAAGTAGCCGGAACCTGGAACGCCAGAAACTCCGTTATGGCGGCTTACAGAGATGAAGTTGATGAGATCGCCAAGTGCTTCCTCGGATATGAAGTCAAGTACGTTAGGAGAGATGATAACACAGCGGCAGATATGTTGTCCAAGCTTGGATTCGGCAGGAAACCCATTCCTCCCGGAATTTTCCTTGAGCACTTACGAATACCCTCAGTGAAGGGCGCTAACCCGGAAAACCCAGATGTGGCAGTATCTCCGACTAAGGAGGTGATGGTAATCACTCCGGCTTGGACCAAGTCTTTCCTGGATTACCTTTTGGACCACAGTAAGTTGCCAGAGGATGAAGTCCTCGCACGACAGGTCGTCAGACGAGCAAGATCGTACACAATAGTTGATGGACAGCTCTACAAACGAAGCGCAAACGGGGTATTTCTGAAATGCGTCTCAAATCAAGATGGCATTGAAATCCTCATAGAGATCCATGCTGGTGATTGCGGGCATCACGCCGCTCCCAGATCCCTCGTTGCAAAATCTTTTCGGCAAGGATTTGATACGTCTCCAACGTATCTATAATTTCTTATGTTCCATGCTAGTTTTATGACAATACTCACATGTTTTATACATACTTTATATCATTTTTATGCATTTTCCGGTACTAACCTATTAACAAGATGCCTGATACGTCTCCAACGTATCTATAATTTCTGATGTTCCATGCTAGTTTTATGAAAATACCTACATGTTTTGTTCACACTTTATATCATTCTGATGCATTTTCCGGTACTAACCTATTAACAAGATGCCGAAGCGCCAGTTCCTGTTTTCTGCTGTTTTTGGTTTCAGAAAATCCTACACAGAAATATTCTCGGAATTGGACGAAACAAAAGCCAAACCTTCTATTTTACCGAGACGTACCCAGAGATCCAGAGAAGTACCGGAGGGGGGCCAAGGGGCCCCACACCACCTGGCGGCGCGGCCAAGAGGGGGGCGCGCCCAGCTATGGGGTGGGCCCCTCGGGACCCCTCCGACGTCGCCCTTTCGCCTATATAATCCTCCAGATGCGAAAACCCTAAATACCCCGACGATATTCCACGAAGAGTTCCGTAGTCGCCGCCATCGCGAAGACAAGTTTCGGGGGACAGAAGTCTCTGTTCCGTCACGCCGCCGGGACGGGGAATTGCCCCCGGAGTCATCTCCATCGACACCACCGCCATCTTCATCGCCGTTGCTGTCTCCCATGATGAGGAGGGAGTAGTTCTCCCCCGAGGCCGAGGGCTCTACCGGTAGCTATATGGTTCATCTCTCTCTCCCATGGTGTGATCTTTTTGTGATCATGAGCTTTGTATCACTATTAATCTATGTGCTACTCTAGTGATGTTATTAAAGTAGTCTATTCCTCCTCCATGATGTAAAGTTGACAGTGTGTGCATCATGTAGTACTTGGCATAGGTTATGGTTGTAATCTCTTGTGGATTATGAAGTTAACTATTACTATGATAGTATTGATGTGATCTATTCCCCTTTCATAGCTATTGTTGACAGTGTGTATGCTATGTTAGTACTCGGTCTAAATTGCAACGGTATTGTCTTGGATTATGATTTGATGAGGATATCCCTATGAGTGGTGTTTGTCGAGTACTTGATGAACTTTGAACAGAGCTTTTGTAGCCACTACATGATTAGTGATTCCAATAGGAGAGTAATTCAGAGTAGCACAAGTGAAGAGAAGTTATTTATTTATGTGATCATTGTTCAGAGTGTCCACTAGTGAAAGTATGATCCCTAGGCCTTGTTTCTAAGCATTGAAACACCGTTTCCAACAAGTTCGTTACATGTTTGCTTGCTGCCATTTTTATTTCAGATTGCAATTACTACTTACAATCATCCATATTACTTGTATTTCACTATCTCTTCACCGAACTAGTGCACCTATACACCTGACAAGTGTATTAGGTGTGTTGGGGACACAAGAGACTTCTTGTATCTTAATTGCAGGGTTGCTTGAGAGGGATATCTTTGACCTCTACCTCCCTGAGTTCGATAAACCTTGGGTGATTCACTTAAGGGAAACTTGCTGCTGTTCTACAAACCTCTCCTCTTGAAGGCCCAACACTGTCTACAGGAATAGAAGCGTGCGTAGACATCAAGCTATTTTCTGGCGCCGTTGCCGTGGAGGTAAGGTAAAAGGTATTCACATCCTCCGACTACTAAGCTATTTCCTAGCATTGTTGCCGGTGTGTGAGTGCTCGAAGCTATTTCCTTTAGATCCTGCAATTGCATCTTTTTGTTTCTTGTTTTTATTTTTCACTAGTTAGGCATAATGGAAAACAACAGTGAGCTTTTTAATCTTTTTCCCGAGTTAAGACATGAATTGTTTGATGCGAAAATTAAAAAACCTATGGAATCTTATCTGCATGATAGTAGCAAAGTTATTAGTATGAATGCAATTACTGCTAATGCTATGGAAAAGTCTAAGCTTGGGGAAGCTAGTTCTTATGATCTTTTTAGCTTCCCATCTTTAGGGGAGAAAATTTGCTCTGATAATACTTTATCTCCCATATGCGATAACTCTAATGATGCTTGTGATATTTTAAATCCACCTGCTGAAAGTATTCCTTTCAAGATACCTATGAAATTTTTTGAACTTGCTATGAACAATTGCTATTTTGGAGATGGGATTGTCCATCCTAGTGATCATTTACTCTTTATACATGAATTATGCGAGTTGTTCGAGAATGCATGTATTTCAAAGGACCAAGTTAAGAGGAAGCTATTCTCCATATCTCTGAAGGGCAGAGCTGCAGAATGGTATAAGATGCTGAAGAATGGTCGATCTATTGGTTGGGAGGAAATTGTCACTACAAGAAACGTTCTAATAGACAACGTCTCAAAATCGTCCGCTAAGGGGTATTTTTCGTCGCCTATGGGCCTAACCCGACGATATGGGTTCTGTTGTCGAAACTGCGTCAGGCAAAGTCCTACCACGATTTTTTCTGGTCCGTCGCGCTTGGGCGCCCTTCCGCCACGGAAAATCGGACCGCTGCGTAAGTGTTTCCGGGAGCCCGTTGACCGCCGACGTCATGCAACCGACACGTGGCGTACGCCGCTACCGCCGCGACCGGCGCTAACGGCGTTAACCGCCGAAACCCCGTGGTAGATGGTAGGCCCACACGAGGCCCGCCACGTCTTAAGCGGGCCGCCCATTAAGTTTGAGGGCCGGGCCAGCCTGACTTAGTTTGACCGGTCAACTATATAGCCGGGCTGGTCCATTAGTTACGTGGGCCGGGCCTAACCTCTAAGGTTGACTCGGTCAAAACATTAAAGTGCCGGCCCACTCAAGCATGTGGGCCGGGCCGAATGCACTCGTTTGACCGGCCAACGGGGGAAAGGGCCGGCCCACAAAACATGTGGGACCCACTTTCCCGTTATCGGGCCGGCCCATTTACCAAGTGGGGTCCACCTTAAAGCAAGTGGGCCGGCCCAAGAAGTTATTAGGCCGACCAATTAGCATGTGGGTCCCACTTTCTCGCTATCGGGCCGGCCCATTTAGCACGTGGGGTCCACATTAGATCAAATGGGCCGGCCCAACAAGCCGCTGGGCCGGCCAAAAGCACAGGTGGGTCCCACTTTCCTGTTAATGGGCCAGCCCATTTAGTATGTGGGGTCCACCATACTGCAAGTGGGCCGGCCCAACAAGATAGTGGGCCGGGCCAAAAACACAGGTGGGTCCCACTTTCCTGTTGAAGGGCCGGCCCATTTAGTATGTGGGGTCCACCATATAGCAAGTGGGCCGGCCCAACACGCTAGTGGGCCGGGCCAAAAACACAGGTGGGTCCCACTTTCCTCATAAAGGGCCGACCCATTTAGAACGTGGGGTCCACCAT
>NC_061508.1:145412174-145441086 GCF_022539505.1 Lolium rigidum | reverse complement strand
AGGGTTTAGTTAGATGTAGAGGGCAAGTAGATCTCGAAAGGTTTAAACCCGAAAGTACTCGCGAATATGAAACTAGGGTTGTGTTGACGATCAAATTGATCCTCTCTTTGTCCCTCGCTCCCCTTATGGGATGGGTAGGATTAAGTAATACCTGAGTTCTGATCCAGGAGGAGTTTCAACCCATCATAGAGATTACAAGCAATGACTCCTGTACAACTTCTAGCTTTCCTTAATACTATCTTGAGCTTAAAGTCCTCTTATTCTTCGGGTGATGGGCCTTCAGTAAACCCTGGGTACCTTCTTCGGGAGGCCCACGCACAGGTATGCCTATGTCAATGTCCGAGGATGTAGTTATTGATTACATTACGCACCATACTTAATGCAATTGTGGTATTTGCAACAATGTTTGGAAGGGTTCGGATGATAACTTCCAGAGGTGGACTTTGACATAGATGCATGTTTTGGATAGCGGTCTATGTACTTTGTCATGCCCAATTAAATCTCACTACTCGACATATCATGTATGTGCATGGTCATGCCCTCTCTATTTGTCAATTTCCCAAGGTTGTAATTTGTTCACCCAACATGCTATTTATCTTATAGAGAACACCTTTAGTGAAGCCCCCTTGGACCCCGGTCCATTCTTTATATCGAATACAATCTTTGCAATACTTGTTCTCATTTCGCAAACAATCATCATCCACACACACTATCCACATCTAATCCTTTGTTTATTAAGCCCGGTGGGATTGACAACCTCCTTTGTTACGTTAGAGCAAAGAAATACTTTAGTTGTGTTGTACGAGTTCACGATTAGCGCGGAATCCACAGTGTTGCGGCCTTTTTCATCCACTTCGCCATCAACCTTAAGCGTGCTTCTTGACTCCTCTTTGCCTATGTCAATGTCCGAGGATGTAGTTATTGATTACATTACGCACCATACTTAATGCAATTGTCTGTTGTTTGCAACTTAATACTGGAAGGGGTTCGGATGATAACCTGAAGGTGGACTTTTTAGGCATAGATGCATGCCGGATAGCGGTCTATGTACTTTGTCGTAATGCCCAATTAAATCTCACTATACTCAGCATATCATGTATGTGCATGGTCATGCCCTCTCTATTTGTCAATTTCCCAACCGTAATTTGTTCACCCAACATGCTATTTATCTTATGGGAGAGACACCTTTAGTGAATCGTGGACCCCGGTCCATTCTTTTACATCGAATACAATCTACTCGCAATACTTGTTCTATCGTTTTCTCGCAAACAATCATCATCCACACTATACATCTAATCCTTTGTTACAGCAAGCCGGTGAGATTGACAACCTCACTCGTTTCGTTGGGGCAAAGTACTTTGGTTGTGTTGTGCAGGTTCCACGTTGGCGCCGGAATCCCTGGTGTTGCGCCGCACTACATCCCGCCGCCATCAACCTTCGACGTGCTTCTTGACTCCTACTGGTTCGGTAACCTTGGTTTCTTACTGAGGGAAAACTTGCTGATGTGCGCATCACACCTTCCTCTTGGGGTTCCCAACGGACGTGTCATCTACGCGCATCACTCGTCCATCAGACCCTCTGGAATATGATATGCACGGAAAGCAGCTTTGAACTCTTGCCAAGTCACGACATGACCAGCAGGCTGCATCAACATGAAGTTTTCCCACCATGAACCAGCAGCTGCTTCAAGATGGTAGGTGGCAAAGTTCACCCAATCTGCTTGAGCAGCGTGGGCAACCTCAAGCTTGCGCTCGATGGTACGGAGCCAGTAGTCAGCATCAAGTGGCTCAGTGGAATAACTGAACACTGGTGGGGTGAGGCGGATGAAGCTTTGGATCCCCACTTGTTCCTCATGACGCTGAGCTGTGTTCTGCTCAATCCTTTCAAGGAGCCTTATGTTGTCAGCACGGTTTGCTTCATACATGGCCATAAGTTGTACCATAGAAGGAGGAGGAGGAAGGTCAGCATTCTCCTCGTGACCATCTCCACGGTTATTGCCATGGCAACGACCACGACCAACAGAACTTCTAGTACCGCCTGACATCCTGAGGAGAGAACAAAAACCATGAGAGACAGATTCACCGGAAGGATTCAACAGAAGGATAGCATGTACCGAATGCAATGAGCATGCTAGAGAACAAGACATGTAATATGAAGATATATCATCGTATCGATCATAGTAGTTAAACAAGCATACAAAATGTACACACTACTAACCGACTCACAAACCATGAAAATGGAATGCAAAGATGACATACCACCACCATGTCGATTAAAGGCAAACAATTGGATGCTAAGCACCCAAAGCAAGAATAAAGGAACAATGCTTCAGATGAACTGAGGCACTCTGGAAACTCTGAGACAAGCAACCAGATACGGAGTACTGGAGAAAAATAACCCAAACCCGTGTATCCTAGAGATTTGAATTGATAGGAAAGAAGAGAAACCTTTTTCCAATCAAAACCAGGTAAGATGACTCATCATTAGAGTGACCCCAGGTAAGGAGTAAAAAGAATCCTATTCAGAGTTTTGCAAATAATCTTTAGCTTTCAAATAGTTTTCACAACCACTAGACTCAACATCGACTCGCTTAACAAGGGTTTCCTACAGTCGATCCCGCTCGATACCAAAACCCGTGGCACCCCGGGATCGTGGTTAGACAAATACCGGATATTCGTCCGACATAAGCCTAACCTCGAGCTCGAGAGACTACAATGAGAGAATCGGTAACACAACGGTTGACTCTACGACTCAAAAGAATATATTACAACTCTTAGCAGAGTAAGATCCAAATTATTACACGCAGGTCACCGACCCAACATTCAACAAGCAACGGAAGCAAATTATGTTGTTCTAAATAACAAGATAGCAAAGGGCTTAAGAAGCCATAACATAAAGCGACGTCCCAGCCCCATAAGTCGCAGGTCGCTACCTCGGGAACCCCAAACTAACCATCGATGTTAACGTAGAAACCACCTTCGGCTGCAGCAACTTCATCTGAAACAAAAGCATGCAAAACTGAGTACAGGGACTCAGCAAGACTTAGTACAACCTTTTAGCAAAGAGGGTATGTGGGCTTTACACTAGTAGGAAAACCCTTATAGGCGGAGCTTAGTTCTGTGCCGCACCACTAAAAATGCGCCACAGAATGTTATTTTGTGGCGCACCATGCTAGGTGCGCCACAGAAATAGCTTAAATTTGTGGTGCACTACTGAACATTGCGCCACAGAAATTATATGGGGCCCACATCCTGCCACCACCAATCATTAGTGTAGGTATTTCTGTGGCGCACATGGCGTGCTGCGCCACAGAAATAACTCTTTACGTGGCGCACGTGCTTCGGTGCGCCACGGAAGTAGTTGATTCCGTGGCGCACTTGTTCGGGTGCGCCACGTAACTAATGTAACTTATATCATCGCTCGTGCCCTCCCCCACGCCTGTTCACCTCTCCCCTCTCCCCTCTCCCCTCCCCTCTCCCCTCTCCCCTCTCCTCCGATCCGCCGCGCGCCGCCATGGTCGTCGCCATCGCCGTCGCCGCCGCCTTCCTCCGCGAGGGACGCATGCCGCCACGGTCCTCCCATCCCCGCCACCTGCAGCACAACCTGCCGCTACGGCGAGGAGGGGCCGCCACGAGGAGGGGCTGCCGTCGCGTGAAGGTGGAGGAGCCGCCGCGTCCTCCTCCTCCTCCACCGCTGCCGTCGTCGTCAACCTCCTCCTCCACCCCTGTCGTCGGTGAACTCTCTCCCCTCCCCTCCCCTCCCCTCCCCTCCCTCTTCCTCTCCCGCTCGAGCACAAAGTGCTCGACGAAATGCTCGTGTGCTGCTCTGGTTGTGCTGCTGTTGCTGTTGCTCGTGCTAGCCGCCGTTGTCGTTGATGTGCTACCGGATGCAATCTATCTATCTATCCTAGCTTGATGTCATTGTTGCTGCAGCTAGATGCATGCTCTAGTTGTGTTCGCCGTTGTCGTTGATGTACTCGGCTCGTCGTTCATGTTGATCTATCTATCCTAGCTTGTTGTCATTGTTGCTCGCAGCCTAGATGCATGCTCTTGCAGCCTTCTCACCATTCCCTGGAGAACTATATTGTTGCTATTGCTTGTGTGTCCATGCTCTAAATGGTCAAATGATCATCATGTGCTAGTGATTTACTTACCGGCTCATTGCTCATGGTTGATGTACCTCGATAGTGGTTCCGGATGCATTGCAGCTACGTTGCTCCGGATGCATTGCTCGTCGTTGCTCCGGATGCATTGCCCCTAATTGTTATTGATGAACCATGTGATGGTAATGATTCAATTTAATTCAATGATGTTAATTTGATTTCCATCCTTTGTTGGAAATAAATCCATGTCCGAACTCGTACAAGGTAATGAAGATTTGCTCACTTGGTATTGCTTGCTAGTTGGACATTTGGTTGGTTTTGATGCTACTGGTTCATTTAAATGCATTAAATGCTACTATGGTATGCTACTGTGGTATCCTTGTTAAGAAAATGATGGATTCTTGTGAGCTTATGGTATGCTACTATGCTACTGTGGTATCCTTGTGAAGATTTACTTGATGGATTGTTGTGAGCTTATGGTATGCTACTATGCTTATAATGCTCTGATTAGTGGGGATGCTTGCTGGATCATGTGCATATAGTTCATATAGTTCCCTAAAAAGAAAGAATGCTCCCTGGCCAGATGCTTGATGTCTTGGCTCAGCCAATGATGCAAAGGCTAAGGCAAAAACTTGGATAAGAACAGATACTAAAATAGAGATATTCACATTAGGGAATCATGTAAATGAATGCCACTGTGGTATCCTTTGAAGAAAATGGGAAGTTTCTGATGGTTTAAAAGACTAGGTGATGCTAGGTTATTAAGTTGGTCGTCAAGGTTAGTTTTATCTAGTTAACTTGGATAGGCTATGTGTTCTTGCTTACTTATGCATATCCATCTCTACTCGGATTGACTAGCTCGAGCTTGGCCTCTCTCTTGCCAGCATCACTTGGTTACTACCAAGTGATGAATAATCCCTTATGGTACACCAGCTTTGTTTGGAACTCAACTGAGTAATGATAAATTTCTATTTCATGTTGGCTTTGATGAAAATAGAGATATCCACAGTAGGGGATCATGTAAATGAATGCCACTGTGGTATCCTTTGAAGAAAAAGACTGTTTCGATGGTTTTAAAAGGCTAGGTGGTGCTAGGTGATTCAGCTTGGCTACCAAGACTTGTCTCATCCGGTTAGCCGGGATATGCTATGTGTTGTTGCTTGTTTAGGCATATCTATCACTTACTAGATTTACTGGTTCTTGATTGGCCTCTCTTATGAAGCATCACTTGGTCTATATACCAAGTGATGAATAATCCCTTTGGAGCATCTCGCTCCATGCATGCTATGTGTGTTTGAGCATCTTGACTTATGTCACCATGGTTGCCGGTTTGTTGGTGTTTTTGTACTTGCCGATGATTAGATGGTTGGTCGATCACTCGTACACTTGGGGGTGGAGCAAGTGAGCTCTGGTGTGATGGCACAAATATCAATATTTTGTGCATCCTACCCAGCCTCACTTACTCCATCCCTGGATGTTAATATTTGTTTCGACCAACAAAGTATGAGGCATTCCATTTAGTTCATACTAGCTACTTCTTAATTGCATTGGCCTTTCTTCCATTTTAGTGCGGATGATTAAATTGTTTGGTCACTTGTACACTCCGGGGTGGGGCCAGTGAGCCCGGTGCGATGGCACAAATATCAATCTCTTGTGCATTCTACCCGGCCTCACTCACCCCATCCCGGAATGTTAATATTTCTTTCGACCAACAAAGTATGAGGCATATGATATCTAGTTGAGATACCACTTGGCTCTTTCTTCCATTTTAGTGCCGATGATTAGAATGTTTTGTCACCTATACGCCGCAATATACTTTGTAGATGGGCCCCCCTTTCCCCGGCCGCCGTTCCGTGAACGAGTCTTTGACGAGACAACAACGCCGACCTGCCTCTCCGGTGCATCACCACTTTTCTTCTCTCGCCGTCCGATGCGTGAACGAGTCCTTAATGCAAAGACGGTGTCAGCTCTCCCTAGCATCATGCCGACCCTTGTTGCCATGCTTCAGGCCGTGTCTCGAGCGCCCGCACTCTTCGCTTTTTGCCCGGTGAACGAATAGACTAATCGTTGGAATAAGGAGCCGATGACGGCCGATCGCAATTTAATCTTGCGACCGGCCGTCATCGGTTTCCCTATTCCAACGATCGGCCTATTGGTTCACCGGCAAGAAGGCGAACGAGGCGTGGCGCGGGACACACGGCCCGAAGCGCGGCAACACGGCCCGGCATAATGCTCGGGCAGGCCGGCATGGTCTTTGCATCAAGGACTCGTCTCACCGGACGGCGAGGGACCGCCGTGGTTCTCGCGCCGGAGAGGCAGATCGGCGTCGTTGTGTCGTCAAGCACCCGTTCACGGAACGGCGGCCGGGAAAGGGGGCCCTTCGCAAATTATACTCGCGGTGTATACCGCAACTATGGTTTCCGACCATAGTATTTGTGTTGACCAACAATGTAAGAGGCACTTATTCCATTTTGTCATTCCATTTGCTTTGAGATTTTCAAAATGCCGATGATTAAAATGTTTGGTCACCGTACACTCGGGGCGGCGTAAGTGAGCCCTGGTAAGATAGCACAAATATCAATCTCTTGTGCATCGGACTTGGTCTCACTTACGCCGTCCCCGAATGTTAATATTTGTGTTGACCAACAATGTATGAGGCATTTATTCCATTTCTCTTGTGCATCGGACTTGTTGGTCTCACTTTCTTCCATTTTCATCATAGTAGGAACTGGATGAAGGACCCCGATGCAAGCGAGCCTGGTGGGTAGAGATGAGGGAGCAAAGGAGGAACCGGATGAAGACTACTTTGTATCTCGAAATTGTGAATTTTGTATGAATTAAGAGTTGTATGCAAAACATTTGACACTTGCCACTATATATGTATCTCGATCGGGCTCTAAGTAATGTGATGATGATGTCTATGTTATATCTGTGCAATGTACATGATATTTATATTATATCTGAATGTTGCTGTATATAACCTGTATATCTGTATATTGCTGTCGATAAACTGCATGTGTATAGCAGGCATCACAAAATCGTGTATAATACAAGCAAATTCAGTGGCGAACTGAAAACCAATTCTGTGGCGCACCCAAAAACACGTGCGCCACAGAAACCTTAATTCTGTGGCGCACCTCCCATGCGCCACAGAATCCCTTTTTGGTGCGCCACTGATGAGGCTTTTCCTACTAGTGTTATGTAGATCTTCTTTTGCATAAAGCCAATTTTCCTTTGTAAGACAAGAGAGAGGAGAAGTTTGACTACTCAGAGTCTTTAAAAGGGGATAAGAGAGTGACATCTCTATCTCTATTGATCAACATATTGTATCCACCAATCTTCATCAGCTCGAACCACTATCCTCGGATCACCCCCTCAACACCCGGAGAAGGTATCCGTAAACACACATTGGTTGCCAAGTTTTACGGTTAGGTTTCCGTTCCCAAGTAGTCCGTAACCATGGACACGGCTTTTCGAAAAGATTCATAACCCTGCAGGGGTGCACAACTTTATCCACACGCGCCAACCGACTCTTAATGCCAATATATATTAGCTCTCTTCCTTGGAGAGCCGGCAGAGGGTGGTCGACCACGACCTTTACCTTTGTCAGTCGCCGAGACCATGAGTCACACGCTAAGGATTATTCCGCCGTAACGGGTCAAGTCCCGAAGTCGGTCCTTAACGATGTGAGCCGAGGTGGGTTTCCCCAGAGGCCGCAACCCCCAGCCACCACAACCACGCTTACCTGCCTGTTATGTACCTTTAACCCCCAAGCCAAATGCAATGCATATGACCAGGTAACGCACAAACTATGTGACTCATGGAATATACTAGGCAAGTTAGTGAGTCGAGAGGGTACCATAATAGGGCCTCGTGTGGTTGTACGCTCGGTCTTGGTTCAAGAGGTGAGAACTCGGTACCTAGGGTCGGCAGAAACAAAACAACCCACCACATCCCAATGTGGCCTCTCGTCTGAACCTTTAATCATGTTTATCATCATCTCTATACTTACCACGTCAACCTGTCATGCTAGATTCATTTCATTGTAAGGCTCCAGTCCGAAGACCGGAGTAGTAGCGTAACAAACTAAGCATAAGAGATAAAGGCTCTCGCGACGCACACATGCCAAACCTAGTTATGCTAGGAGCAGTGGATCAGGGTATCGAGGCTACGAAGCTCGGACATGCAATAGATAGGGTAACACTATCTATCGATAAAAGATAGTTGAATCGTATGCGATATGTAGAAACCACAGATAAAAGCATTTCGAAATCGTAGATGAACCAGGTTAGGGCTTGCCTTGTCCCTCAGCAGATGAGTACTATTCTTCGGTGGCATTGACGTCGGACTCCGGCTCAGATCCTGGCGCGAAGAACTAAACACCGGAAAGGGGAACATACAATCATGACATGGCATAATGCAATGCGCATACAATATGAATGATATGTCATGTTAAAGGAATTCGGAAAACCCTAAGTGCATCGTCAGATTAAAGGGCCCGACACCGGATACCGCCATATGAGAGGGGTGTATTAGGGTTTTCTACTAAGCTCCACATTTAATGGGTTCAATCATGTATGAAACATGTATAAACAAATACTCCCTCTGTTCCATTCTATAGTGCCTATAGTTTTTTGGCACGGAAATTAGCGCAAGAGTATTTTTTACATAAGACCCCTAGCTGAACGATTTGAGATCAACGTAAAATTTGGGAATCCATATCTTACTAACTTGCCATAACATATTTGGGACCTGAACGATTTGGGAGCTGAACGGGGAGGGGGTAATTGCAAAAAAAGCTAAGCTACAACCTTATATTCTGAAACAAATGCCAAAAATCTATAGGCACTATAGAAAGGAACGGAGGGAGTAGGAAATGTTTTCCTAATCAATTTGATATACAAATTTGTATTTTTCTGAATTTATATGAATTATTAACCAATTACTGGAATTAAACAGAAATAGAAATAGGAAATATGGTGTCACGCTGACGTCAGCATGAGGTCAGCGCGGACATGAGCTCTCTGGGAGCTCTGGTCGAGCTCCAATCGAGCGCACCAGCCTGCGATTGAGGCGCGCGAGGAGGGGAAAAGGACCAGGGCGACGCGGGGAACCATTTGGCCGGGGCGCCGCCCGCCAATGGTCGCCGGAGTCGGCCGGCGGCGAGCTCGCGCGGCGGCAGACGCGGGCGCGCGTCGCGGGGACGGACCAGAGGGAGAGAGAGGGAGCGGAGGGGCGCGTTAGCACCGTGAGCTCACCACGGAGCTGTTGGTGTCGACGGCGAGCGCGGGGGAGGTCGGAGCCGGCGGTGATAGGCGGTGGCCGGCGGCACGGGCTCCCTTCGATTTGGCCGATGGGGAGCTCCCCTGCTTGCGCTGCGAAGCGGGGAAGAACGAGGAGATCACGACGGAGCTCGTGGCGGTGTCGGCTGGGCGCGGAGAGGCCGGTAGCGGCGGCGATGGCGAGGTCTGGTCGAGGGTAGGGTTTGGCCCGTGGCCAGAGAAGAAGGGGGAGGAAGAAAGGGGAGGCGAAATGGGGGTTTGCTACGGCGGCGGCGACGCTTTATAGGGTTCCAGGGGCGGCGGGAGCAATCCCGGTGGCCGGCGCCATCGGGCGGCCAGGGGAGCTCCACCGAGCTGCTTCCACTAGGAGAGAGGAAGAAGAAAGGTAAATTTTTGAAAACCCCCTGCCATTTTGGGTATTTCCTGGAAAATTAAAAACAGGGCAGGATTTGGGGATTATTTGGGGTATTTTGACCCAAACTTTAAGGGGATTTTTGCACAAAATTTTGTTAGAGTAAAACTACAACATTGGCAACAATGCAACACTGGCAACAATGTTGCAAACCTTTTTAGTGCAAATTTTCTCAAATAAGTGTAAATGCATGCATGCTTATGAACAAACCAGCAACATTTATTTAATTAACAAGTTGGTCTGTTACAGCCTATCACCGCCGGTCGGAGGAGGAGTGCCGCCGTCGCCTCGGCCTCGTCATCAACCTGGATAGCGACGGCGACGTTGGCCAGTCCAGCAAGCCACGCAGGAGGCGCATGGACGCCGGCCAGGGCTGCAGCTACCTCCCGCGGACGAAGGAGGATCCCAACAACGAGGAGGACGACTACGCGGCAGCGATGAATCACCACCTAGGGCTAGGGTGTGGCGGCAACAGCGGCGGTTACTAGATTTTTAGGGTTTTTTATGTCTATGTTTTTAAATTTGTATAAATATTGGCCAAGTACGACCGAACTATCTATGAATCTACTATTTCTATGAAATGTATTATATTTTGAAAATTCAAATATTTTTAGTATAGGGCCACAACTGGCAGCTACCCGGTCTCTCTTTTTGTTTTACCGCCGGCGCCTCCATATGAGCCCTAAAAAATCTGCGTCGTAGTCCATATGGGGAGACGAGTGGAGATGCTCTAAATCGAAAAAAACGGACACTTTGGGTAAGTACCAAGTGTTCACATGTCAGTACTCGGTACTAGCTAGAAACTAAATAAGCTGCAGTCTCTCCTGTCTACGGTGGATAGATGAAGTGCATGTGGTGCCTATATTGTGATTTGTGAGAGCTTGTAGTTTAGCTGTAACCCACAGCCACTGGCAGTAGGAGGCGGACAAGTTGTTGGATGTTTTCACGTGACAAGTTGTTCCGGTTTTGTCTGACGTGTAGAGATTGTGGTCGTGTCCTGGAAGCAACCAAAGCCAGACATACCAGTGTAGAGATTGTGTAGTTTATAATATCAAGTTGGTGTAGAAATTGTGTAGAAATCAAGAATCAGCTGATATAACAGTTTTTTTTGTTTCTTCTAAAATAATAAGATTAATCATTAGAAATAGAGTAAATTCCAATTTTTACCCCCTACTTTGAAAATTTTGACGCTAATTACCTCATTTAGAAAATTTTCATCATAATTACCCCATTTAGCAAAAGTTGTGCCAATTTTTACCCCTTCTAAAATTTTGTGAGCATTTTTATGGATTGGTCCGGAGTGTTAGGCACATTCATGTGCCAATTTGTTTAATTCTGTAACTATTATTAAAAATGCAAATCAAACAATTAATCACGCTGCTATACCATAGAGTGTGCAACTACTTCTCCCATAAACACACTGATGTACTCTACAGGTCGTGTCTTCCCTCAAAGAAAGGACACCTAATGTCTTGTTCAAGCCCATCAAAATCTATGTTACGTCAAACTCAACACCACTCCTGCTCCGTTGATCAAGGAGAAGCCAATAACTCAGTTTTTATTCAACCTGCACCTAGCACACCTGCGGATAAGTTACTTAATACCCTCATAGAGTGATAGGATATATGTGCGACGGTTCATCACTGGATCACATGCATGCATGTGTATGGATTCCAGATGTAGTGTAGCATCTTGGCGAACATGGTCTACATTTCCGTCATCGCGTGAAGATTATGCCATCGGGCATCTTGTATTATTGCAGGTAGTATAGCAGGGGATGCTCTTTGCAGTCAGTAGTTTGATGGCATAGATGTACTTCCTTGGTGTTAAGTTTCTAGATTACAAGTATGCATTAGTTAACAGTATAATGGAACCACCAAGACCTCTCCATAGCGATTTGGCGCCTTGAATCGTCGGATCTTATCAACGAACGCTCCAGATCAAATATGTAATGCCGAAGGTCGCTAATCGTGTTCAGTTTGTTCGATCGCAGTAATTGGCCTAGCCCACCGTGACCGGGCTGCTACTCCGCGGATCAAGTCAGGCTTCTCCTGGTTAATCGGGTTGTAAAGCACTTATATGGGCCACACCGGTTGAGCCATTTATTCATTCATTTCTCCCCAGGGTCCGCGTGCAGTAAAAACAGAGCAATGTTATCCTTTCATTCTCTTCCCTGGTGGTGTCCCCGTTCTCCCTCTGCCCGTCCCTTTGCCTCAGCGGTGGTTAGCTCCGACAACGATTTGCGCTGAAAAGAACCGGTGAGACGATCCTATGCCTTCTACTTGTCGATCTCGCTCCGGTTTCCGTAAATTTGGAGAGGGCACCTGATTCGTGTGCTTCTTCTCCGATGTCGGCGCCAGCGCCGGCGGAGTGAGGATACGGTCCGGCAGTGTAGTGGGCTTCCTTGCAGCAGGATTGGGCTCCCTCGATTCGACCCGGCCCAACCCGGAGCAATGGCTCCCCTTCCGTTTGTACAGCTGGGGTCGTAATCATGGCGTGCGAAGTGAAACCGCCGGCGGGGTCCTAATCATGGTACTCCGTACCATAAATTTGGGCCCTGCACGGCTGCACCTCATGTAATTATGGTGATTAAACAAAGTTGGAAAAATCTACTAGGAGGCGCCGCATCCCTCATCGTGTTGTGCGACGGTTCGCGATTAGAAAAAACGCATCGCACCTTATATGAATCGGAGCAGACCCAACTGAGACCTTATCCTGACATTATCTCCTCCCCTACCCCAGATATTCGCTGGCCACACACGCACCCTCGGAGCTCTTTTTTTGCAAGAAACTGATATTGATTAACTGCAGATCTTACAGACCAGTCCAGAACAAAGAAGAAAATTACAAGAAAGACCTTCTGGACCTCGACGCCAAGGACGACGAACAAGACGCTGTGCCGGCGCGCCGCCGCACCACCTCCCTCTCGGCCTTGGAACAGGAGGCTCCCACGTACGAGCGGGAAGTCGACACTCCTCGGATCCGGAGATCCTCCACCTCGCGTCGCCGGAAGCATCGAAGCGGCAAACCACATCGGCTCGAAACTCGACTGGGCCGGAACCGCCGCTACTCGGTCGCCGGCAACGGGGAACTCGCACCACAACTCCGAAGATCGCGGCCGAGAGACGAAGCGAACGGCCGGCGACGACGCCCCGCGAGCATCACCACCGAAGAGGAGAGCCGCCGCTCCAAGAGTCCACTCCGACCGCGTCGCCATCTTCCCGACGCCGCCGGCCGGAACACGCACAATCCTACACTACAAACAGAAGAGAAACGAGGCTCCCTCGCCCTCCCGCCGCCGGAGCGGCCGGCGGAGGACGAGGGACCCAACGAATCGACGGCGTTGAGGTGGATCGGCCGGTGGATTCCAGAAATCGCCCTGCGGTTACTGTAGCGAGGGGAAATGGGTCATGCCCTTGCACCCTCGGAGCTCTGATACCAGGCCGCCGCCGGCAAGCTGCGCCACTCACTCCTTCGCCTCGCCATGCACCGCCGTCGACATCAGCCCCGCCACACGCGACCCCATGCCCGCTCGCGAACGCCGCCGCGGCGGCCCCGCCTTATCCTATGACCGCCTCGGGGAGCAGCCCGTGAAGCCGCCGCCAAGCACCGCCGCGGGTGGCCGTCCACGCGCGGCTAGCTGCGCGGGGAGCCGCCGCCGAGCACCGCCGCGAGGACCGCGGCGAGGCCGTCGAGCACGCGCTCGGGATGACAGGGAAGGCGCCATCGAGCCCCCTCCGAAAGGGAGGCCGTCGCCGTCTAGCACGCTCGGGAGGGAGACCGCCGCCGTGGAGCACGCATCGGAGAAGGCCACCGGCGCCGAGCACGCAACATGGAGCCATGGAGGCGGCCATGAGGGCGAGGCTGCTCGCGCTAGGCCCGGTGCTGCTCCGTATGCTACTCTTCGCGCTAGGCCTGGTGCTGCTGCTGCTTTGCCGGTGCGGATGCGTTTGTCCGCAGGGCCATGTCGGGTCTGCACAACGCCGCCGGCGAACCCCCCATGGTCGTGATGCCCCGACGAGTGGATTCTACCAGTATTAGAGCATCTCCAGTCGCGTCCCCCAAACCGTCCCCCAAACCGCGCCGGATCGAGCGTTTGGGGGACGTGTTTTGTTCGTGCCGCGTTTGGGGGACGTCGCTCCCCAGCCGCGTCCCCCAAACGCCGCCCCCAATCAGAAATTCAAATAGATGCATTCAAAAGAGATCGTTCCCGCCGGTTCGTCGCGATCAGAGTAGCGGCGATCGATCAAAGTACTGGGCGCGCGATCATATTACAGACCGGTGGTGCATGCAAATTAGAAGAAGGGGTTGGTCGACGGCGTCGTGTCCTGAGTCGACGCAGGCCCGTCGAGCACGACGACCTCGTCACGATCTGCCTGTTCCTGTGCATGGTGCGTACGCTCCGTCGCCGACGCGGAGGCCGACGCAGGTGTAGCGATAGAAGACGCGTCGACCTGCTCTTCTTGCCGCGCGCGGCCGCCGCCGATGCCGATGCCGCCGCCGGGGCCGCCGCGTCCGCCGCCGCCATTTTGGCTTCGATGTCGTCGAGGATCTGGCCTTTGAAGAAGTTGTGCGCCGCTCGCGTCGGGGAGACATTCCCTCTGTCGACGTTCTCGGCGGGGACATGTCGTCCCTGCGTTTCTTGAGCTCCGGCTTCTCCTCTTGCCTCTTGAGCAGCTCGGCCCACCTTTGGTCGGCCTTCTTGTCGCGTGAGATAAAGGTCGAGGAGACGTCGGCGAGGCATTTCGTGATCGACGCCTGCGTCTTCTCGGACGACGCAGCGTCGGCCAAGGCGGCCTTGGCAGCCTTGTTGCCGGTAGGGACGCCCTGCCGACGTTGCCGGCGGCGCGTCCGGATCAATGGCGTCCTTCCCCTTGGACAACGACGAGCGCGTCAACTTCCATTTCTCATTCATTTTGAGCTTGCCATAGCAATGCGTCAGCGCGAAAGACTTGTGACCATCCGAGTACTTGGCGTACAATTCCATAGCCCGATCAAACTAACCAAAGAAAGCGGAGTCATTTCATCGAACACAATGTGGGCGCTACGGATTATGGAAGAAACGGTCGTACCGGGTTGGCCGACGTCGGCGCCGCTCGTTGCCTCTCGGTCTCTAAGTCGTGATGGTACCCATGGAAGGAGTTCACCGACGCCTGGATGATGGCCCATCGCGTCGACATTGCCTTCTGGCTCCTCTTCATTGGCACTTTCCGGTAGTCGCTGTTGATCAGTTTGCGCTCATCAAACTCGGCCTTGATCCTCGCCCAATACTTCCCGCCTTTTTGGTTGGCGCCGATGATGGAGTCATGGCTCACCGTCGCCCACGACTCGCACAGACAAAGATCTTCCAGAACCGTCCACTTCGGGCCTCGTGTGCCCGACGCCTTCTTCTTCTTCTTCTTCGTCCTCACGCCGTCCGCGTCTACCTCCACGAGATCATCGTCACCGGCACCCTCGTCGTCCTCTTCCTCGCCGCCCTCTTCCTCGCCGCCCTCTTCGTCCTCAACGTCGTCCTCCTCGTCGTCCTCCACCCCGTCCTCTTCCTCGTCGTCCTCCTCCTCAACCCCGTCGTCCTCCTCGGCACCGGCGCCGTCGTATTCGAGCGGACCCCTGCGGCCGGTGAAAGGGCCGCCGTCCGGACCGGGTCCGGCTCGCGTTGCTCGTACGCCGGGGAGTAGAGGTTGTTGGGGTTGAAGCCGCCGTGCGGCAGCGCATCCTGGTAGTGCGGCGACAAGTTAGGCGTCACGCACCCGGGAGTGGCGGAGGGGCCGTCGTTGTAGAAGGCGGCTTGCGACGGAGAGAAGACTCCCGGAACGTACACCGGCACGTTCGTACTATATGGGCTCGCGTTGGTGGCGGCGATACACCCGGCGATTATGCGGCGTGGCCGGCGCGCCGCCGAGCCTTCTTCTCCGGCTCCGCCGCCCTCCGTCCTTTCCGCTCCGCCGTCGATAGCTTCGGCGCGGAGCAATCTTGCTGCCATTCATCTTCGGTCATGCCTTCGGGCTTCTTCTTCGCAGCCGGCGCCTTCCGCGGCCTCGCGAACGGCGCTTTCGCCCCTATCGTCGCATTGCCCGGCGGCTTCTTGGCCGCTTTCTTCGCCATCTTTTTGGGGGCTGTCGGCGGCGCCATGGAATGGGGAGAGGGTAGCGGCGGCGGCGGGTGCACGGCGGGAGGGAGAAAGAAATCGGCGGGATAGGAGAAATGAATCGGCGGCGGGATATGTTTTGGGAGGCCCGTGCGCGGCGGTATAGGCGCGATTTGGCGGGAGCGGCGGGATTTGGCGGGAGTGTGAGACGAATTTTCCCTGTGCCGCCGACGGGTCGGGCCCGCGTCGGTTGGCCTCGCTTTCGTTGTGTCCGGCGTCCCGGTGCGTCCCCCGTGGGACGGGGACGGGCTCGGGGCGCCGGACACCGTATCGGGGCGCGCCGGACAAAAAAGGGCTTTGGGGGACGCGGCTGGAACGCTTTTTTTGTCCGGCGCGCCCCAAATCCCTTTGGGGGACGGTTTGGGGGACGCGACTGGAGATGCTCTTAGGCTCTGTTAGATGAGCTAGCTAGCTGGTTGTAATCCCAGATGCTAGTGTAGTTGTTTTACTACTCCTAACTAAGTTGCACTTGCCAGAATAGTTAGGAGTAGTTGACATATTAACTGCCATAGCTGCCATTTTTACTGATTAACAGATTAATTTAGTAGTAGTTCTCATTGTTTAAAAATAATGTGATAGTTGGACGAAAATAATATGGTTGTTGTATTAAAAAAATGTGGTAGCTATTTTCAATAAACCTAACTGATAGTTATATCAAATAACCTGATAGTTACTTGCGGTAAATCCGTCAGCGTGTTGAAATAATCTGGTCGTCGCTTGGTAGAATGTGGTAGCTACTCTCCACAATCCAAACTGATAGTTGTACCAGCAAAATATGGTAGGAGTAGTTGTTTTCGACAACCTGATAGCCGTATTAAAGTAATCTGGTAGCTGCATGAAACAATGTAGTAGCTGAATTTTAACAAACCGATAGCTATATTATATGTCACAAAAAATGGACAGCTTGTGTTGACTTGTGATTCGATTCTATGCATGTGCTGGCCTGCCTGCCAACCTGCTGTTGTCCCAACATTTCTCTGAAGCCCAACGTTTTTGCGGAAGGCCTGCCCATGCTCTTTCGGTCATTGCTGATTTTGTATCCGCCGCACGGAACTAGCTAGCGTGCGGCGCCGCCGGCTAGTCTGGTCCAACAAAGTTTTATTGTCAGTTTCTTCTGTCCTTCATATACTGTCCTACAGCCATGGTATCTGTCCTACAAAGTATGTGCAGCGAACAATCATCTTTCTCTACACCTTCCATCACGCCTTCGATCTCCGATTGTTCGTCAGCAATGTTGCTTGCTTATGGTGTCTTCTTTGTTTGCCCGCAATGCTCACCCTTCTCTGTAATATCAAGGATGCCAACATTAGGTAGCAAACTGAACTACTGCTGTTTGTTTCAGGGATTGCCGATGCTCATTCGTTTGGGATTTGAAACCACGAACACCTCACAACTGTCTGACCTTCATTTCCTACCATGGCTGCTGGACAGGTACACCCATTCATGAAATTTTACCACTTTTTACTGATTCGTTGTTTATATTTTTTACTTTATTGTTTACTTTTAAAATTTGTCTACTGAGTGCAACTTCTTGGATTTGCGTGCATTTGTTTCCTTTTCGTTTACTATGACACAAATTGGCTTGCTATATTTCATTCTATATATTTCGTAACCTGTGTATATACATTACGGGAGAGATGTTGTATGCCGACGGCCGCCAGCCGTCGGCACAGCCAAGAAGGCCGTCGGCATAGCGTCGTCGGCATAGTTCTGGTCGGGGACTGCCCGATCACCGTCGGCACAGACTGGCCGTCGGCACAGATTGTTGTGCCGACGGTAAAACCGTCGGCATAGTATTTCAAAATTTTCAAATTTATTTTCGAAAAAATATTCAAAAAAATTTGAAAAAAAAAAATTACACTTAATCTTAGGTCAAATTGCACTTATGGTCACCCATCCTCACATTACTCCCGCCCCGGCACGCTTAACTTCTTGGTTCTCTTCGGATGAGATTCCCTGAAAGAAATGACACCTTGATGTTAATATTACCATATCTATCATATTAACCCTTTGACCGTGATGTCACACCTCTATATTTTTAAATTCTAAACAATTATTTAAGTAAACAACAATGAATATATATAAATAATAATAATATAGAATTTGAAAAACAATTAAATGATTTTATTTTTTTGTTTTTTATTTAATAAGGAATAATTAATATTAGTAAATGCGAATTTGGCAAATAATATGTCTAAATTGATCAGAAAAATGAGAGGAATACAAATATGACATCCATATCATCTTTTGAACCTACAAAGTTAACTTACCCAAAAATCATGAGCATTAGATCAAGTACCTCTAGTTTGAATTTGACTGACTTTATCGAAAATGAGGTGGGAAACGGCCTCGGCATGGCATAGTTTGTCGAAACAAGGTCATATTTGGCACGTGTGTGGGCCCTAGGATGGGAAGTAAGACCCCGGACGCGCATTTCAAATCCTATCCACGGTCGGCCATCTTTTCATTTTTAGCGTGCCCAAACGGTTTTTATTTGTGAAGCAGCTACATGAGGCGCATTTTAGTATGAAGTGAAACCTCCGTGCGATGATAGTAGACCACCTACGCATCACCTATCACATGACATGTGCACGCGTTAGCTTTTTGGGAACCCGTGCGGCTTCCGGCGATGTCCCGCTATATCCGCTGGAAACTGACCGAATTTGAACTAGAGGTCAACTATCCGTCGCTCCAGAAATTCCGGAAAAATTGTTTTTAGTTCAACGACGCATCATTATATGTGCTAATTTTTGTCCGTTTAGTTTGTTCGCGAATGGGTGCACCCGCACGCCCGGTACGGCGATACCGCATGTCTCAGGGGTCCTCTTTTGGCCAGATGGCAATTTGAACGAACTCAAGAAAATCCCACAGTCGCGTGACGTCATTTTATATGTCATAGTAACTATTTCATTTGTTAAAACTGGGATACGACAATTATTTTGAAAAACCCTTCACGAAAAGGGCTATCACGTCCGGAGTTCTATGGATTTCAAGGAAAATGAGGTGGGAAACGGCCTCGGCATGGCATAGTTTGCCGAAAGGAGATCATATTTGGCACGTGTGTGGGCCCTAGGATGGGAAGTAACACCCCGGACGCGCATTTCTAATCCGATCCACGGTCGGCCATCTTTTCATTTTTAGCGTGCCCAAACGGTTTTTATTTGTGAAGCAGCTACATGGGGCGCATTTCAGTACGAAGTGAAACCTCCGTGCGATGATAGTAGACCACCTACGCACCACCTAGCAGATGACATGTGCACGCGTTAGCTTTTTGGGAACCCATGCGGCTTCCGGCGGTGTCCCGCCGTATCCGCTGGAAACTGACCGGATTTGAACTAGGGGTCAATTATCCGTCGCTCCAGAAATTCCAGAAAAATTGTTTTTAGTTCAACGACGCATCATTATATATGCTAATTTTTGTCCGTTTAGTTTGTTCGCGAATGGGTGCACCCGCACGCCCAGTACGGCGATACCGCATGTCTCAGGGGTCCTCTTTTGGTCAGATGGCAATTTGAGCGAACTCAAAAAAATCCCACAGAGTCGCGTGACGTCATTTTATATGTCATATTAACTATTCCGATTGTTAAAACTGGGATACGGCAATTATTTTGAAAAACCCTTCACGAAAAGGGCTATCACGTCCGGAGTTCTATGGATTTCAAGGGAAATGAGGTGGGAAACGGCCTCGGCATGGC
Organism: Lolium rigidum; assembly: GCF_022539505.1. NCBI lineage: Eukaryota > Viridiplantae > Streptophyta > Magnoliopsida > Poales > Poaceae > Lolium > Lolium rigidum. The sequence continues at coordinate 145,421,447 of NC_061508.1, read as the reverse complement.
ATAGTTTGCCGAAAGGAGATCATATTTGGCACGTGTGTGGGCCCTAGGATGGGAAGTAACACCCCGGACACGCATTTCTAATCCGATCCACGGTCGGCCATCTTTTCATTTTTAGCGTGCCCAAACGGTTTTTATTTGTGAAGCAGCTACATGGGGCGCATTTTAGTACGAAGTGAAACCTCCGTGCGATGATAGTAGACCACCTACGCACCACCTATCAGAGACATGTGCACGCGTTAGCTTTTTGGGAACCCATGCGGCTTCCGGCGGTGTCCCACCGTATCCGTTGGAAACTGACCGGATTTGAACTACGGGTCAACTATCCGTCGCTCCAGAAATTCCATAAAAATTTTTTTTAGTTCAACGACGCATCATTATATGTGCTAATTTTTGTCCGTTTAGTTTGTTCGCGAATGGGTGCACCCGCACACCCGGTACGACGATACCGCATGTCCCGGGGGCCCTGTTTTGGCCAGATGGCTTTTTGAACGAAGTCAAAAAAATCCCACGGAGCCGGGTGGCGTCATTTTATATGTCATAGTAACTTATTCCGTTTGTCAAAACTGGGATACGGAAATTATTTTTAAAAATCCTTCATGAAAAGGGCTATCACGTCCGGAGTTCTATGGATTTCAGGTGAAATGAGGTGGGAAACGGCCTTGGTATGGCATAGTTTGCCGAAACAAGATCATATTTGGCACGTGTGTGGGCCCTCGGATGGGAAGCAAGACCCCGGACGCGGATTTCTAATCCGACCTACGGACGACCATCTTTTCATTTTTAGCGTGCCCAAACGGTTTTTTATTTGTGAAGCAGCTACATGGGGCGTATTTTAGTATGACATGAAACCTCTATGCGATGATAGTAGACCACCTACGCACCACCTATCACAAGACATGTGGAATCGTTAGCATTTTGGGAACCCATGCGGCCTCCGGCGGTGTCCCGTCGAATCCGCTGGAAACTAATCAGATTTGAACTAGGGGTGAACGATCCGTCGCTCCAGAAATTCCGGAAAAATTGTTTTAAGTTCTACGACGCATCATTATATGTGCTAATTTTTGTCCGTTTAGTTTGTTCGTGAATGGGTGCACCCGCACGCCCGGTACGGCGATACCGCATTTCCCGGGGGTCCTGTTTTGGCCAGATGACAATTTGAACGAAGTCCAAAAATCCCACGGAGCCGCGTGACATCATTTTATATGTCATAGTAACTATTCCATTTGTTAAAACTGGGATAGGACAATTATTTTGAAAAACCCTTAACGAAAAGGGCTATCACGTCCGGAGTTCTATGGATTTTAGGGGAAATGAGGTGGGAAACGGTCTCGGCATGGCATAGTTTGCCGAAACGAGATCATATTTGGCACGTGTGTGGACCCTAGGATGGGAAGCAAGTCCCCGGACGCGGATTTCTAATCGGACCCACGAGCGACAATTTTTTTCATTTTTGGCGTGTGTGAAAGCCATGAAACCTCGAACCATTTCTAAAAAGATTTGTTTAGGTATTTGAAATATTCCATTTTTTTATTTTTCTATGATAGATCTTGTTTTTCTGCAAAATTTGATATATTATACTTATTTTTCTCAATTAGAATGATTTAGTTATGCTTTTTTTTAAGATTGTCGTGCAGAAATAGAAAAAAGCTATGCCGACGGTATAACCGTCGGCACAGGTCTGTTGTAAAAAAAATAAAAAAAATGTTGTACCGACGGCCAGACTGGTCCTGTGCCGACGGCCAGAACTGTGCAACCGGCTTGTGCCGACGGCCATTTTAACGCCGACGGCCATCTTTGTCGCCGCGATCCGGATGCTTCTGTGCCGACGGCCCCGATATTTGGCCGTCGGCACACATGGCGGCCGTCGGCACATCTGTGCTCTCCCGTAGTGATAACAAGATATACCTCTATAGAAAAAAATGTCAAAGGAACAGACCAACCATAAAATCATCATCATCCATGGATCCTGCAGATATGATGCACTGCAAGTATCACCCGTACATGATGATCAATCAGTCTGACCTGATTCAGTAAAGCTTGGTTTACAAACGAATTTATACAGGAAAGTTCCTTACGGATGTGGCGTGCATCTGTTTCTCCAGGGCTGAATTTTCGGAGCAACCGTGTAAGTCTGCCCCAGTTACCTGATGCCACGACCGCACCCGTAAGTTGTTTCCGTACACCCTGTCCGTCCATGTAGCATTACTGGACCTGAATATGCTTTTAGTACACAAAGGACACTTAAAGATTTTGACTTGTTGCTCGAAACGTTGGCATTGCAGGAGCTGGCACAAGAGCTCGGGGTATACATTGTGAATTTGATCAGTCAGGCCACTGGGTTTCTCTTATAAAATTTCCTTTTAGGTTCACAGAAATAATTGCCATGAAAACAAATGCAAAGCCTTGGTTTTTTATATTGCAATTGTTTCTCCTATGTTTGGCATGGTTCGTTTAGGTTGTCCTTGGATTTAAAATAGAATGTGGCATGCTTTGAACTGATTTAGACACATCTTGTACATCTCAATTTGATCACTTAACTGCAATGGGAGTTGCATCATACAAGTCTAATTTTCCTACCATTTATTCCATACAAAAATGATGGATATTTCTATAATTTATATGCGGTTCATTTTCTTTTTGCTTAATGTAGAACCTGGGTGCAAGCTGTATGGAAGAAAAAAATCTTGGATCAAGATACTTGTCTGGCTTTAAAGTCATGAGGTTGATCTTGCAATATTGAATATACATTCAACAAGGGTGCAAGATCAAACTCTAAAGTAGGCATAACTGTGGAGGGTTCCCACTAGGCAGTTGTTTTTGCTGCTGATACAGTTTTTGGTGGCGAGAAATGGCATAGTATGTAGGTAAAAGATTGCTTCTTCCAAAAAAAATTAAAAGCTTATATTCTGATTTCTCTTTAACATTTTCTGGTGCTATTAGCATTTTGATAGTCTAACTATGAGGCCATGAACGAATAACATTGATTATTTGATTCTAGCATAGTTTTCGAAGGATGTGTTTGTGCTCAGCTCTGGACATCTGTAGTTTTGGTGTTGCATTTTGTAATGACATTCAACTTCAATAATCAGAATAATTTAGAATTGAGGATATATCATTTTGGTATGAAAGGTCATATGTTTCAGCAGGCTAGGGCTTCACTTGAATAGGTGCATCTTAGTATCTTGTTCACGGAAAGACTGCTCATTTCTTTTCATGACTTATTAAAAGTTCTCATTTGATTCATTTTCCAGTAAATGTTTATGCTCCTTTAGAAAAGGAACTCCTTTACTTGTGAGGGGCATTCCACATGGATTGTTGACTGATGGATTTGACCGTTCTTGCCTTGATCAAATGCAGACTTTCTGATCTTCATTAAAAAAATAATCTCGTTACAATCACAAAAGTATATCATATGTAGTTGATTTTAGAATTTGGTGATTTACTCTATACAGACTTGAGAAGATAACCAATTATATTAATGTAAGAGTCCAATTCTCAAGAACGCGATCCTCCTATGAGTTGAATTGCTGAATTCTTATCAATATAGAGTCCAAGATGCAAGAGTTGTATGTATTTGCTCTATCCATTCTTTGCATCTCCTTCCCCATGAAACAATATGGAGAAAATTTCAAAAGGAAAGCAGTTATGTGATTCTGTTAGTTGTGACTTGTGACTTGATATAATTCTATTCCGGCTATCAATTGTATCACTGCATTTTAATCGGACTTTTTCAAATTTAGCAAATATTTCTATTGTCTAAAATTGTTTTTGTTCTTTTCTCAAAATGGATGGGCGCAGCAACGCGCGCTTTTATGATCTATTGTCTAGATCAAGTGGAGTCAATTAATTTGGATCAGACACAAAAATTAAAAAGGGTAAAAAATGGCACAATGTTTACTAAATGGGATAATTAGGAAGACAAATTTTTAGATGGGGTAATTAGTGTCAAAATTTTCAAAGTAGGGGGTAAAAAAAAGGAATTTACTCTTAGAAATACTCTGTACCAATATTTAAGCCCAGGTTAAGTAGACGGGTGCTCCAATTTCCATTTGAATTATTACTATGAAAATTCATTAACTGAAGCCAAGCAAAGGCAAAGCTCTTATTCGGTGTTATACGACGCAAAAGTATCTATAATTTTTGATGCTCCATGCTTGTTTTACACCAATTCATATATATTTTGCTCATACTTCGTTGCACTTTTATATATTTTCCGGCACTAACCTATTAACAAGATGCCACAGTGTTAGTTCCCTGTTTTCTGTTGTTTTTGTATTTCAGAAAAGTTTTACAGGAAATATTCTCGGAATTGGACAAAACAAAAGCAGAAGTCAATATTTTTCCGTAACGAAGACAGAGTCCAGAGGGGAGACAAACAGGAGCCACATGGGGGCCAAAGCACCCCTTGGCGCGGGGCATGGCCTGGCCCAACCAGGTGGCCACCGACATCGCCCATCCGCCTATTTATTCACAATCTCGGGAAAATCCTGGATACCCGAGCCTCCATCCACGAAAAGTTCCGTCGCGACCGCCATTGCAGAACCCATCTCGGGGGTTCTGAAGCTCTTCCCGGCACCCTGTCGGAGGGGGGAAATCATCGTCGGAGGCATCTACATCGCCATGCCCGCCTCTGAAGTGATGCGTGAGTAGTTCATCCCTGGACGATTGGTCCATAACAGTAGCTAGATGGTTGTCTTCTCCAATTTGTGCCTCATGTTTAGATCTTGTGAGCTGCCCTACATGATCAAGATCATCCTTATGTAATCCTACATGTTGTGTTTGCTGGGATCCGATGAATATTGTATACTATGTTGAGGTTGATTATATATTCATGTCATATGTTATTTGTGATCTTACATACTCTCCGTTGCTAGTAGATATTCTGGCCAAGTAGATTCTTGTGACTCCAAGAGGGGGTATTTATGCTCGGTAGTAGGTTCATGCCTCTAGTAATCTGGGAGAGTGACAGTAACTTCTAAGATTGTAGATGTGTTGTTGCTACTAGAGAGAAAACAACAATGTTTTATCCAAGGATAATTCTATTATTTACTTTACACACATTCTTAATGTGATAATATGTTGCTTGCAACTTAATACTGTAAGGGGTTTGGACGACAACCGGAAGGTGGATTATTAGTCATAGACGTAGTTGGATTAAGGTCTATGTATTATGTTGTAATGTCCAAACAAATCTCATAGTAATCATCTTGTCATGCATGGTCGGTATTGTGCACATTGCTTAATGTGATAATCTGTTGCTTGCAACTTAATACTGGAAGGGGTTCAGACGATAACTGGAAGATGGATTATTAGTCATAGACCCAGTTGGATTACGGTCTATGTATTATGTTGTAATGCCCAAAAAAATCTCATGGTAATCATCTTGTCATGTATGGTCGATATTCACCCAACATGCTATTTATCTTTATGGAGAGACACCTCTAGTGAACTGGGACCCCGGTCATTTCCTTTACACTGATAATTTCAACCGCTGCAATCCTGCTCTGTTACTTACTGACATAGGCATCCCAAATGGGCCTGCCGAAGATAGTACCCGGGGTTTACTGAAGGCCCACTACCCGAAGAATAAGAAGATTCGGGAGCCCAAGATATATTAAGGAAAGTTAGAGTTGTAATAGGAAGTGCTATTTGTAATCTGGCGGGATAAGTTAGAAACCGTCCCGGACTCTGTAACTTGTACAAAACGAAACCCTCGGCTCCGCCTCCTATATAAAGGGGAGTCGAGGGACGAAGAGATCATCGAATCATTGTCTACAAACCCTAGTTTTCATAATCGTCGAGTACTTTTCGGCTGAAACCTTCGAGATCTACTTGCCCTCTACTTCTAACTAGACCCTAGCCTACAATCCATAGGCATTGACAAGTTGATACCTTGTCAATTGGCGCCGTCTATGGGAATTAGAGGCGACAAGGAGCTGATCTCGATGGCACGTTCAAGATCGTCGACTTCATCAGTAGCAAGCAACATCATGGACAGAGGTAAACAGATCGAAACTGGTCTTGTTGATTTTGTTCCTCACCCGCCCTCCCGTTTGGATGCATATGCGTATCTGGAGGAGCCAATGAAGGTGACGTTCGGAAAATTCGACTTCCGCGTCGAGAAAGAAGGAGTGTATCGTCTCGAAGTTCCGATCTCGTCGGGATTTTCGTCGGGTGGTTCTGATCTCTCAAACTCAGTATCATCCGTCGAGTCCAGCGATAAGGAGATTTCGTCGCCACGCTTCATCGACAGCAGGGCAAGTGAAAAACTCGCCAGAATCTTCAGCGACATGTCCTTCGAATCATCGGCGGACTCTTATATAAGCGATGATTCAAGCGACGCTGACAGCTTCGACTTCATCAACAAGTCCACCTCTATTGGGAAGGTCTTCACCAAACTCTATGATGGTGTCACCGAACCAAGCAAAGTAAAGACTCCAAAATATCATCAAGTTTTCGCCATTGGAGATGCAAGTCGCGATCAAGAGGAAACATCAGAGGCTTTCGACGATTTGGGCAATCCCTATGTCGATCCCTCAGATCTAAGGAGAGGTATGGGCACTAAATATGTCGGGCCCACACCACGCGTCAGAGTTCAACTTCCACAAACAGCCTGGGATAGAGCTGCAAAAGCTTTAGATGGTTCGGAGCCCATGACGACAACTGCTACAGTCCAAGAACTACAAGCTTATCAATATAGACTCGCCAGAGCTGGAAGAGAACTGGAAAAACAGACAGAAGCTTTAAACAGAAGAAAGGAGGCAGCTTCCGCGTCAAGCAGACGAAGGGCGAGCTAAGTCGACAATCTGGAACCTCGGGAGATAGCCATAGAGAAGCTCGGAACAGAGCAAGGTCCAGATTGCAACACATACCCGAAGGAGAAAGAGAGTACCTGGTTCAAAATCTCGACATGTCTTTTATGTCGATAGACACAAGAGGGAATATTATCCCTAAGACACCAGAAGCGGGATATATGGCGACACAAGCCTTTATCCTTGCATCCGAGCCACCTCCGGGAGATCCAAGGGAGGCTTTGTACAACATGGCAATAGCGAGGAGCTGAAGCCATGGGAACGGCGTTTGTATCAACACCGCCAGAAGGAGCTGCAAGGCAAAATAGTCCACGACCTACGGCAGCAGCAGCAGCAAATGTCGAAGGAACAAGTGGAGCAAGAGATACGGCAGCACAAGCAAGGGTAGATAGAGCGCGGCAAAGCAGAAGGGATCATCGGCAATCTCCGGAGCTTAACGACGAAGATATGTGCGGTTTGCCGTGCTTCACGAGGAGAGTCCGAAAAACTCGAGTCCCCTCAGGATTCAAGTTACCCGACAACTTCAAGAAGTTTGACGGCCTTCAAGATCCAGATGATTGGCTAGTTGATTATCTCGAGACAGTGAAGCTCACAGGAGGAACCAGGGCAACAGCTATGCAAAGCATCCAGGTGCATTTGAGTGGAGCCGCACGATCTTGGATAAAGAAACTCACTCCAGGATCTATCGACAGCTGGGAAAGTTTCGAGGACGTATTCGTCAAGAACTTCAGATCCACGTGCAAAAAACCTGCGTCGTTAGAAGAGTTGAGAGCATGTCGACAAAAGCCAGATGAGCCAATGATAAAGTACATCCAAAGGTGGAACATCATCAAAAACTCGGCAGAAAATATATCTGACGAGAGAGCAATAGATGCGTTTGTCGCAGGAATCAGGCGTGGAGATTTTGTCGAGGACTTGGGAAGGACCAATCCAAAGACAGTATCCGCGTTAATGGAGATAGCAAACAGATAGGCAGATGGAGAAGATGCTGTCCACAACAAACGGCACAGGTCGCCACAGGAGGACCGTGGTCGAAATTACCAACCGAGGCGATGATTTCCTCGGCAGTACCCGAACTATGACGCCCCAGGGCAAATTTCGGCAGGTTTTCGGGCAAACACAAGAGGAAACAATAGAGATGATTATCAGAGAAGCAGTGAGCAGCGAGGCGATAACAGGGACGACTCTTGCAACAAGCAAAATAGCGGGCCTAGGTTCCCAAGGCCTTTCGTGTCCCCCGAAGAAATGATGAACGGACCGTGCCAGATGCATTTTTTCCTCGACGACGAACGGAAAAAGACGAGTCGTGGCACCTGCAGAAGACCGTCGAAATTTTCAGGCAATGTTAAGGTATGCAGAGCACGCTAACGCTCGAGCAGCACAGAGAAATCCTCGGGAACCCAGGAGCGAGATTCACCTGCCACCACCTCCCGCGATTACAGACGACAATCGGCATCAGCTCAGAATAGCGGCAGCACCTCCACCACCACCTTATGTCGATCCTAACTCAAACGGAGCGGTGTCGATGATTCGGAAGGGAAGGCCGTCCAATAGAGCTCGGAAAGTAATCTCACGACGGTGTTTATGGCGAGAAAATGCCTCCACCAACAGGTTGAGTATCTTAATTGGTCGGGACAAGACATTGGCTTCACCATAGCGGATCATCCGCAGCAACTTCCTCGACCAGGGCGATCGAGCACTTATTCCGCCGACGAGTTATTGCGGGATTTTATGTTTCTCGAGTGTTCATAGATGGCGGCAGCAGCTTAAACCTTATGTATGCGAGATACATTGAGGAAGATGAACATATCCTTAGCAAACTTGAAGCCAACAGACACAAGGTTCCACGGCATCACACCGGAGAAACCAAGTTATCCATTGGGGAAGATCAATCTTGACGTTCAGTTTGGAACCCGAGAAAATTATAGAATCGAGAAGCTGGAATTTGAAGTCGTGGATTTTCCATCGCAGTTACCACGCTTTGTTGGGACGACCGAGCATATGCTAGATTTATGGCGGTACCACACTATACATACTTGTTGTGGAGATTGCCTAGACCAAAGGGACCAATCACGGTTAAAGGAAGCTTCGCCTTAGCCGATAAGTGCGACAAGGATTTTCATCGCTTATCAGAAACTTTCGGGATGCAAGCTGAGTATTTGGCGTCAAAAAGTATGATTGTCAACACCCGGATTTTTAAGTCCGGATGCCTATTATGTCATTCATCGCAATCCCGGGATAATGTTGTTGCGAGACATAATAGTTGAATATCACAAGTCATTATTTATTACAAGCCATAATGTCTTACAATCTTGAATCACATGATTCATATTACACAAATAGTTGATCTCACAATCAACAACATACATAAGTTCATACATAGCGGAAGCGTAATAGTAACGGGACTCTCTAGTCCACGGGCCAACATTTGACGTCGAAACCCCTAGTTGTCGTAGGCGTC
>NC_061508.1:145313685-145412074 GCF_022539505.1 Lolium rigidum | reverse complement strand
CTTAGAGTGCACGACGGATCAACATAACCAAACCAAGTACTAACATAGCATGCACACTCGTCACCTTCACGCTACGAAAGGAGGCATAGATCACATCAATACCATCATAGCAATAGTTAACTTCATAATCTACAAGAGATCACAATCATAGCCTACGCCAAGTACTACACGATGCACACACTGTCACCATTACACCGTGCGGGAGGAATAAACTACTTTAATAACATCACTAGAGTAGCACACGGATATATTGTGATACAAAACACATTGCCATCATAAAGAGATATAAATAAGCACTTCACTGTGCCATTCATAACGATGAATAAGTATTCTGTGAAATATAGCCTAAGAGACCCACACGGTGCACACACTCGTCACCTTTACACACGTGGGACAAGGAGTCTCCGGAGATCACATAAGTAAAATCCACTTGACTAGCATAATGACATCTAGATTACAAGCATCATCATATGAATCTCAATCATGTAAAGCAGCTCATGAGATTATTGTATTGAAGCACATAGGAGAGAGATTAACCACATAGCTACCGGTACAGCCCCGAGCCTCGATGGAGAACTACTCCCTCCTCATGGGAGACAAGCAGCGTTGATGAAGATGGCGGTGGTGTCGATGGAGGAGCCTTCCGGGGGCACTTCCCCGTCCCGGCGGCGTGCCGGAACGGAGACTCCTGTCCCCCGGATCTTGGCTTCGCGATGGCGGTGGCTCGGGAAGGTTTTCTCGCGGTTTCGTCGAACGGGCTCGAGGTTTTAGGTCAGGGACGACTAAATAGGCGAAGAGGCGGAGTCGGAGGGGCCACGGGGTGCCCACACACTAGGGGGCGCCCCCCCTTGGGCCGCGCCGCCCTGTGGGGTGTGGCCCCCCTGGCTCCCCTCTCGCCTCTCTCCGGTGCTCTGGAAGCTTCCGGGAATTATAAGATCTTCGGTGTTGATTTCATCCGATTCCGAAAATATTTCTTTACTATGATTTCTGAAACCAAAAACAGCAGAAAAAAGCAACTGGCCTTTCGGCATCTCGTCAATAGGTTAGTTCCAGAAAACGCATAAAAACGATATAAAGTGTGAACAAAACATGTAGGTATTGTCATAAAACAAGCATGGAACATCAGAAATTATAGATACGTTGGAGACGTATCACATAACTAGGTTTGGCATGTGTGCATCGCGAGAGCCTTTATCTCTTATGCTTAGCCATGCTTAGTTTGTTACGCTACTACTCCGGTCTTCGGACTGGAGCCGTACAATGAAATTAATCTAGCATGACAGGTTGACCTGGTAAGTATAGAGATGATGATAAACATGATTAAAGGTTCAGACGAGAGGCCACATTGGGATGTGGTGGGTTGTTTCGTTTCTGCCGACCCTAGGAACCGAGTTCTCGCCTCTTGAACCAAGACCGAGCGTACAACCACATGAGGCCCTATTATGGTACCCTCTCGACTCACTAAGTTGCCTAGTAGATTCCATGAGTCACATAGTTTGCGCGTTACCTGGTCATATGCATTGCATTTTGCTTGGGGGTTAAAGGTACATAACAGGCAGGTAAGCGTGGTTGTGGTGGCTGGGGGCCCCGGCCTCTGGGGAAACCCACTGATGTCTACGGGTGCTTCTATTCTTGTAGACAGTGTTGGGCCTCCAAGAGCAGAGGTTTGTAGAACAGCAGCAAGTTTCCCTTAAGTGGATCACCCAAGGTTTATCGATCTCCGGGAGGAAGAGGTCAAAGATATCCCTCTCATGCAACCCCGCAACCACAAAGCAAGAAGTCTCTTGTGTCCCCAACACACCTAATAGGTGTACTAGTTCGGCGAAGAGATAGTGAAATACGGGTGGTATGAATATATATGAGCAAGTAGCAACGGCACCGGAAAAGTGCTTTGCCCAGGACGAGTAAACAAGCGGTAGTAACGTAGCAGTAGTAACGCGATAGAAACAAGTAAACAAGCAGCGATAGCGATATTTAGGAACAAGGCCTAGGGATTAGACTTTCACTAGTGGACACTCTCAACGTTGATCACATAACGTAATAGATAAATGCATACTCTACACTCTTGTTGGATGATGAACACATTGCGTAGGATTACACGAATCCTCAATGCCGGAGTTAACAAGCTCCACAATTCAATGTTCATATTTAAATAACCTTAGAGTGCATGAAAAATCAATTCGACTAAACCAAGTACTAACATAGCATGCACACTATCACCTTCATGCTATGTAGGAGGAATAATACACATCAATACTATCATAGCAATAGTTAACTTCATAATCTACAAGAGATCATAATCATAGCATAAACCAAGTAGTAACACGGATGCACACACTCGTCACCATTGCAGTCGCGGGAGGAATAAAACTACTTTAATAACATCACTAGAGTAGCACATAGATAAATTGTGATACAAAACACATTGCAATCATAAAGAGATATAAATAAGCACTTCACTATGCCATTCATAACAGTGAATAAGTATTCTGTGAAATCTATACCTAATAATAAAGAAAATAAAGTTTCTTGTTCGTCCGTCAGTTATTGCCCCTATTTTTGATAGAAATTACAGCATTGCCACCGTTTAAGTGAAAAACGATTCGTTTCGTACGCGTCCTCACGCCTGGCCGCTATCCGCCCGAAGTGGGCCATTAACTTTCCCGAACGCAGCCCAGCCCATCCATCTGCACATCGTGTTCTAGCTCCCTGTCCACGCTGCCCCGGATGGCCCATGGCTTTGCTTGCCAAATTCATCCCGGCATAAGGAAATTTTTGCAAGAAACGCCTCGATCGCCCTCCCGTCTCCGGTACGAACACTGCTCAAACACGGGCTGTGCTCGACCGCTCCAACAGGACTGTGCTCGTCATAAAAAGAACTCCAGCGGTCCAGCCCCTCAACCGAAATCGAAACCTCAGCTCGAAATCCTGCCGGGGTTGCTGAATTGTTGTTTGAGATTCTCTGTTTTTCGGCCAGATAACTGGGGATTTAGAACTCGGAATAATCGAAATCGAAGCTCGAAGTCCCGCCGGAATTGCTGAATTGCGGTTTGAAGTTCTCTGTTTTCCGACTAGATTACTGAGGATTTAGAACTCGCAATTTGTGCTCAATTGCTGGGGATTTACTAGCCATGGCCGCCGCCGCAACTCCGCCTAAGACGGCGCTCCCCGCGTTGGATGGCTTTGGTGACGAAGACGTGCCGGAGGAGGAGGAGCAGTGCTGCACTCCTGCGACGCCCACTCACGCATGGTGGCCTTCCGGAGCGGTGCCCACGCCTTCTGCCTCCAGAGAAGCTCACGCCGCTCATTGGCGAACTACTGCTCCCTGACGAACCAAGGAATCGGAGATAGTTTGGTCTACAATGGCGATGTCAGGCCATGGTTCATGGAGTCCATCGTGAGCCAGCCAGATTCTCTACAGTAGTGGTCTTCAGTCATCCTAATAAAATTTCTAGGATTAGCGTGTATTGAGAATTTGAGATGCACGGAAGCACGACAAGTTGCCTCAAAGAGTCAACAAGCACTGTGACAGACAACGCAAAGCAAAGAAATCACCCTACGTTTTTTAAAGAAATTTTAATAGAGTCGGTCTAGACACTGGCTTGATCGGAAAACATTTACGCACCTTGCAAATAGGCTATCGAGTGACATGAGTTGTGGTCAAAAGCGCTTACAATACTCTTGTACAACTGCAACTTATAAATCCCAAATAAATGAATATATGAAGGAACAATGCTACTGCACTTCTAAAAAAAAGCATAACAATTCCAAGTACAATTAGTTTCAGAAAGTCACATAGACCGTGTATCATAAGTTCATAGCACCATCGTATGCGAGTGGAGCGAGAAGCCGGGGGACAATATCACGACGTCAACGCTTCAGCAGATGGCTTCTCCTTATGGCAAAGTAAGAAGATCACGCGTATTCAAAACAAAAACAAATTGTAAAGCACAATTGAAAAAGGAAAACCATGCATTTTCACTTACAATATTTGCTTGTAGGCGATTGTGAAGGCGAGAATATTTTTTTCATGATTAACTTAACTTGAGGCAACACAAAAGCACGTCAAGGAGACCTTCGATGGAAACCGCTCTACAGGCTTCCACAGAAATCCGTCGGCCCATGATCCAATCGTGTCGGCAAGGATGATGACCGATGTGTTAAATGTTGCAACAAACGCTAATTAGGTGAAATGGTTCGCCGTTAATATGTGCGGTGAAACAATTTGCCACAAAGAGACACCAATACGATGACCCCGACAGCGAGATCACGACCACCTTCTCATAGCAAGAGACATGGGAAAAGTAACACATATGGAAATCTCGCTTACAGTTCGGACTAGACAATGATGGGTAGGCATGCGATGACTATGGGCTCATCTTGGACGAAGCAACCGACTTTGTAAAGTCTAGGGTGCATGTAGACGCCTATGCCTATCACAATGGAAGAACTGGCCGCCGCCATGGACGCGAAGGTCACACCGCGAGGACAAGAGAAAAACCTGCTAATGTATAAGCTTAACAATGGAGACGAGTGAAGACGGAAGCACAACTCAGCCCGTAGCAACGCACGGGCAATTTGTCCTAGTATAGCCTAAGAGACCCACACGGTGCACACACTGTCACCTTTACACACGTGGGACAAGGAGTCTCCGGAGATCACATGAGTAAAACTCACTTGACTAGCATAATGACATCTAGATTACAAGCATCATCATATGAATCTCAATCATGTAAGGCAGCTCATGAGATTATTGTATTGAAGCACATAGGAGAGAGATGAACCACATAGCTACCGGTACAGCCCCGAGCCTCGATGGAGAACTACTCCCTCCTCATGGGAGCAGCAGCGGTGATGAAGATGGCGGTGGAGATGGCAGCGGTGTCGATGGAGAAGCCTTCCGAGGGCACTTCCCCGCTCCGGCAGGGTGCCGGAACGAGACTCCTGTCCCCCGGATCTTGGCTTCGCGATGGCGGCGGCTCCGGAAGGTTTTCCGTATCGTGGTTCTTCGTATCGAGGTTTCGCGACGGAGGCTTTAAGTAGGCGGAAGGGCGAGTCGGAGGGCTGACGAGGGGCCCACACCACGGGCGGCGCGGGCCCCCTCCGGCCGCGCCGCCTTGTGGTTTGGCCACCTCGTGGCCCCACTTCGTATGCTCTTCGGTCTTCTCGGAAGGTTCGTGGCGAAATAGGCCCCCGGGTCTTGATTTCGTCCAATTCCGAGAATATTTCGTTACTAGGATTTCTGAAACCAAAAACAGACGAAAACAAGAATCGGCACTTCGGCATCTTGTTAATAGGTTAGTTCCAGAAAATGCACGAATATGATATAAAGTGTGCATAAAACATGTAGGTATCATCAATAATATGGCATAGAACATAAGAAATTATCGATACGTCGGAGACGTATCAAGCACCCCCAAGCTTAGTTCTGCTCGTCCCGAGCAGGTAAAATGATAACAAAGATAATTTCTGAAGTGATATGCCATCATAACCTTGATCATACTATTTGTAAACATATGTAGTGAATGCAGCGATCAAAACAATGGTAATGACATGAGTAAACAAGTGAATCATAAAGCAAAGACTTTTCATGAATAGTACTTCAAGACAAGTATTAATAAGTCTTGCATAAGAGTTAACTCATAAAGCAATAAATCAAAGTAAAGGTATTGAAGCAACACAAAGGAAGATTAAGTTTCAGCGGTTGCTTTCAACTTGTAACATGTATATCTCATGGATAATTGTCAACATAGAGTAATATAACAAGTGCAATATGCAAGTATGTAGGAATCAATGCACAGTTCACACAAGTGTTTGCTTCTTGAGGTGGAGAGAGATAGGTGAAATGACTCAACATAAAAGTAAAAGAATGGTCCTTCAAAGAGGAAAGCATCGATTGCTATATTTGTGCTAAAGCTTTTATTTTGAAAACATGAAACAACTTTGTCAACGGTAGTAATAAAGCATATGAGTTATGAAAGTTATATCCTACAAGTTGCAAGTCTCGTGCATAGTATACTAATAGTGCCCGCACCTTGTCCTAATTAGCTTGGACTACCGGATCTTTGCAATGCACATGTTTTAACCAAGTGTCACAATGGGGTACCTCCATGCCGCCCGTACAAAGGTCTAAGGAGAAAGCTCGCATTTTGGATTTCTCGCTTTTGATTATTCTCAACTTAGACATCCATACCGGGACAACATGAACAACGGATAATGGACTCCTCTTTAATGCATAAGCATGTGGCAACAATTATTATTCTCATATGAGATTGAGGATATATGTCCAAAACTGAAACTTCCACCATGGATCATGGCTTAAGTTAGCGGCCCAATGTTCTTCTCTAACAATATGCATGCTCCAACCATAAAGGTGGTAGATCTCTCTTACTTCAGACAAGACGGACATGCATAGCAACTCACATGATATTCAACAAAGAATAGTTGATGGCGTCCCCGTAAACATGGTTATCGCACAACAAGCAACTTAATAAGAGATAAAGTGCATAAGTACATATTCAATACCACAATAGTTTTTAAGCTATTTGTCCCATGAGCTATATATTGCAAAGGTGAATGATGGAATTTTAAAGGTAGCACTCAAGCAATTTAATTTGGAATGGCGGATAAATACCATGTAGTAGGTAGGTATGGTGGACACAAATGGCATAGTGGTTGGCTCAAGTATTTTGGATGCATGAGAAGTATTCCCTCTCGATACAAGGTTTAGGCTAGCAAGGTTATTTGAAACAAACACAAGGATGAACGGTACAGACAAAACTCACATAAAAGACATATTGTAAACATTATAAGATTCTACACCGTCTTCCTTGTTGTTCAAAACTCAATACTAGATATTATCTAGACTCTAGAAAAACTAAATATGCAAACCAAATTAGCAAGCTCTAAGTGTTTCTTCATTAATGGGTTTAAAGTATATGATGCAAGAGCTTAAACATGAGCACAACAATTGCCAAGTATCAAATTATCCAAGACATTTTAGAGTTACTACATGTAGCATTTTCCAATTCCAACCATATAACAATTTAACGAAGAAGAAACTTCGCCATGAATACTATGAGTAGAGCCTAAGGACATACTTGTCCATATGCTACAGCGGAGCGTGTCTCTCTCCCATAAAGTGAATGCTAGGATCCATTTTATTCAAACAAAACAAAAAACAAAAACAAACCGACGCTCCAAGCAAAGTACATAAGATGTGACGGAATAAAAATATAGTTTCGGGGGAGGAACTCGATAATGTTGTCGATGAAGAAGGGGATGCCTTGGGCATCCCCAAGCTTAGACGCTTGAGTCTTCTTATAATATGCAGGGGTGAACCACCGGGGCATCCCCAAGCTTAGAGCTTTCACTCTCCTTGATCATATTGCATCATACTCCTCTCTTGATCCTTGAAAACTTCCTCCACACCAAACTCGAAACAACTCATTGGAGGGTTAGTGCACAATAAAAATTCACATGTTCAGAGGTGACACAATCATTCTTAACACTTCTGGACATTGCATAAAGCTACTGGACATTAATGGATCAAAGAAATTCATCCAACATAGCAAAAGAGGCAATGCAAAATAAAAGGCAGAATCTGTCAAAACAGAACAGTCCGTAAAGATGGATTTTATTAGGCCACCAGACTTGCTCAAATGAAAATGCTCAAATTGAATGAAAGTTGCGTACATATCTGAGGATCATGCACGTAAATTGGCTTAATTTTCTGAGCTACCTACAGGGAGGTAGACCCAGATTCGTGACAGCAAAGAAATCTGGAACTGCGCAGTAATCCAAATCTAGTACTTACTTTACTATCAAAGACTTTACTTGGCACAACAAAACACAAAACTAAGATAAGAAGAGGTTGCTACAGTAGTAAACAACTTCCAAGACACAAATATAAAACAAAGTACTGTAGCAAAATAACACATGGGTTATCTGCCAAGAAGTTCTTTCTTTATAGCCGTTAAGATGGGCTCAGCAGTTTTAATGATGCACTCGCAAGAAATATTATTTGAAGCAAAAGAGAGCATCAAGAGGCAAATTCAAAACACATTTAAGCCTAACATGCTTCCTATGCATAGGAATCTTGTAAATAAACAAGTTCATGAAGAGCAAAGTAACAAGCATAGGAAGATAAAACAAGTGTAGCTTCAAAAATTTCAGCACATAGAGAGGTGTTTTAGTAACATGAAAATTTCTACAACCATATTTTCCTCTCTCATAATAACTTTCAGTAGCAACATGAGCAAACTCAACAATATAACTATCACATAAAGCATTCTTATCATGAGTCTCATGCATAAAATTATTACTCTCCACATAAGCATAATCAATTTTTTTAGTAATAGTGGGAGCAAATTCAACAAAGTAGCTATCATTATTATTCTCATCATCAAATATAGGAGGCATATTGTAATCATAATCAAATTTATCCTCCATAACAGGCGGTGCTAAAAGACCAATATCATTATAATCATCATAAATAGGAGGCAAAGTATCATCAAAGAAAATTTTCTCCTCAATGCTTGGGGGACTAAAAAGATCATGAAAACCAGCTTCCCCAAGCTTAGAACTTTCTATATTATTATCAACAATGGTGTTCAAAGCGTTCATACTAATATTACTACCAGCATGCAAATAAGATTTCATAGGTTTTTTAATTTTCGCATCAAACCATCCATGTCTTAAATCAGGAAATAGAATAAGAAGCTCATTGTTGTCCATTATGCCAAACTAGTGTAAACAAGAAACAAAAAGATGCAATTGCAGGATCTAAAGGAAATAGCTTCGAGCACACACACAACGGCGCCAGAGAAGTACTTTACCTGAGACCGGAGTATGAGTGTCTTTTACCTTTCCTCCCCGGCAACGGCGCCAGAAAAGTGCTTGATGTCTACGGGTGCTTCTATTCTTGTAGACAGTGTTGGGCCTCCAAGAGCGAGAGGTTTGTAGAACGAAGCAAGTTTCCCTTAAGTGGATCACCCAAGGTTTATCGATCTCAGGGAGGAAGAGGTCAAAGATATCCCTCTCATGCAACCCTGCAACCACAAAGCAAGAAGTCTCTTGTGTCCCCAACACACCTAATAGGTGTACTAGTTCGGCGAAGAGATAGTGAAATACAGGTGGTATGAATATATATGAGCAGATAGCAACGGCACTGCGAAAAGTGCTTTGCCCAGGACAAGTAAACAAGCAGTAGTAACGTAGCGTAGTAACGCAGATAAAACGAGTAAACAAGCGAGCGATAGCGATATTTAGGAACAAGGCCTAGGGATTAGACTTTCACTAGTGGACACTCTCAACGTTGATCACATAACGAGAATAGATAAATGCATACTCTACACTCTTGTTGGATGATGAACACATTTCGTAGGATTACACGAATCCTCAATGCCGGAGTTAACAAGCTCCACAATTCAATGTTCATATTTAAATAACCTTAGAGTGCATGAAAGATCAATTCGACTAAACCAAGTACTAACATAGCATGCACACTTGTCACCTTCATGCTATGTAGGAGGAATAATACACATCAATACTATCATAGCAATAGTTAACTTCATAATCTACAAGAGATCATAATCATAGCATAAACCAAGTACTAACACGGATGCACACCACTGTCACCATTGCACCGTGCGAGGAGGAATAAAACTACTTTAATAACATCACTAGAGTAGCACATAGATAAATTGTGATACAAAACACATTGCAATCATAAAGAGATATAAATAAGCACTTCACTATGCCATTCATAACAGGTGAATAAGTATTCTGTGAAATATAGCCTAAGAGACCCACACGGTGCACACACTCGTCAACTTTACACACGTGGGACAAGGAGTCTCCGGAGATCACATGAGTAAAACTCACTTGACTAGCATAATGACATCTAGATTACAAGCATCATCATATGAATCTCAATCATGTAAGGCAGCTCATGAGATTATTGTATTGAAGAACATAGGAGAGAGATGAACCACATAGCTACCGGTACAACCCCGAGCCTCGATGGAGAACTACTCCCTCCTCATGGGAGCAGCAGCGGTGATGAAGATGGCGGTGGAGATGGCAGCGGTGTCGATGGAGAAGCCTTCCGGGAGCACTTCCCCGCTCCGGCAGGGTGCCGGAACAGAGACTCCTGTCCCCCAGATCTTGGCTTCGCGATGGCGGCGGCTCTGGAAGGTTTTCCGTATCGTGGTTCTTCGTATCGGGGGTTTCGCGACGGAGGCTTTAAGTAGGCGGAAGGGCGGAGTCGGAGGGCCGACGAGGGGCCCACACCACGGGCGGCGCGGGCCCCCTCCGGCCGCGCCGCCTTGTGGTTTGGCCACCTCGTGGCCCCACTTCGTATGCTCTTCGGTCTTCCGGAAGGTTCGTGGCGAAATAGGCCTCCGGGTCTTGATTTCGTCCAATTCCGAGAATATTTCGTTACTAGGATTTCGAAACCAAAAACAGCAGAAAACAGCAAGCGGCACTTCGGCATCTTGTTAATAGGTTAGTTCCAGAAAATGCACGAATATGACATAAAGTGTGCATAAAACATGTAGGTATCATCAATAATATGGCATAGAACATAAGAAATTATCGATACATCGGAGACGTATCACCCACCTCGGCTCACATCGTTAAGGACCGACTTCGGGACTTGACCCATTACGGCGGAATAATCCTTAGCGCGTGACTCATGGTGTTGGCGACAGCAAGGTAAAGGTCGTGGTCGAGCACCCTCTGCCGGCTCTCCAAGGAAGAGAGCTAACATATATTGGCATTAAGAGTCGGTTGGCGCGTGTGGGTAAAGTTGTGCACCCCTGCAGGGTTATGAATCTTTTCGAAAAGCCGTGTCCACGATTACGGACGACTTGGGAACGGACGTGGAGATCATAGAGAACATGAACCTAACTGTAAAACTTAGCAACCAATGTGTGTTTACGGATACCTTCTCCGGGTGTTGACGGGGTAATCCGAGGATAGTGGTTCGAGATGATGAAGATTGGTGGATACAATATGTTGATAAATAGAGATAGAGAGGTCGCTCTCTTATCCCCTTTTAAAGACTCTGAGTAGTCGAACTTGTCCTCTCTCTTGTCTTACAAAGGAAAATTGGCTTTACACAAAAGAAGATCTACAGAAAGCCCGCATACCCGCTTTGCTAAATGGTTGTACTAAGTCTTGCTGAGTCCCTGTACTCAGCTTTGCATGCTTTTGTTTTAGATGAAGTTGCTGCAGCCGAAGGTGGTTTCTACATTAACATCGATGGTTAGTTTAGGGTTCCTAGGCAGCAGCCTGCGACTTATAGGCTGGGACGTCGCTTTATGTTATAGCTTCTTCAGCCCTTTGCTATCTTGTTATTTAGAATAACATAATTTGCTTCTATTGCTTGTTGAATGTTGGGTCAGTGACCTCTGCGTGTAATAATTTGGATCTTACTCTGCTAAGAGTTGTAATATATTCTTTTGAGTCGTAGAGTCACTGTTGTGTTACCGATTCTCTCACTGTAGTCTCTCGAGCTCGAGGTTAGGCTTATGTCAGACGAAGATCTGGTATTTGTCTAACCCTGATCTCGGGGGTGCCACATAGGCCACGCTCCACACCTCGGCGAACTCGTCCGTCACGACGAAGGACTCGAGCTGGGCTTGGCGCAACCCCGAGAACTCCTCGGGGTCGTCCTCCGCCTTGACGATGGACGCCGCCGCCTTGTACTCCGGCGGTGGCGTCCACTCCAGCTAGCGGCGGAGATAGTTGGCGCCGCCTGCGGATGACGTCGCCGCCAAGGCGCCGCCTGCGAGCAGTAGGAGACTCGTTCGGCTCGTCCTTCACCGTCGCCAAGAAGCGCGGCGACGGTATGTTGTAGGGTGAGTACCTAGTCGAGGAGCCACACGAGGAGGAGGAGCGCGATGACGACGAGGCCTGGCATCGTGCCGACCACTGGCCGTTGCCGTGCGGGGGTGCAAGCTACAACTGCCGTGGTGGCATTTGCAGCGACATGTCGTTCCCGTCGGTGATGTAGCTAAGGAGCCACGCGAGGGTCCTCCTGGGCGCGCTCCACCACCGCTGCCTTCCACTAGCGTTGTAGTTTGCCGATGGATCGACATAGGCAGCGAGGCGGTCCTCGCGCTCGCGCTCGAAGAAGGTTGTCCAGGCGTGGTCGTTGTCCGGCGACCAGCACGGGTTGTTGCGCTCCTCTGTCGTGAGATGGCCCAGAAGTGGTCGTAGATCGCCACGGCACGCGCCGACCCCGTCGGCACCAGCGGGACTGGCAGGCCACCGTGGCTGAGCGCCCATCCCCTCGGACAACGCATACCTGGTGGGATGGGGTAGTGTGCATTCAAGAGGGCGCGCGTCTCGGCGACTTGAAGACACTGGCTGCTGAAGCCGTTCGCGGTGGCGCCTTGTTGCTCTTGGCGGTCCATAGTGAGGGCGTTGGTGAAGGTTTGGAGGAGATGGCAAGGGCTGGAATGTGCGGCAAGGGAGCGCGAGCGGGGGTTTATATGGCGTCGAGGGGGCATTGGCGAGCATTAACGTAGGCGCTGAAGACGAGCATACACTAAAGGCGAGCAACATTAACGCTGATGCGGAAGGCGAGCAGGCACTAAAGGCGAGCATATGCTGAAGGCGAGCAACTTTTGACGGAGGAGGAAGACGAGTCCACCGACACTTACGAGGCGGGTCCAAAGCTAGGAGGCGTTTCCCGCGCCTTCTTCGTGCATCGTTCCTGCCAACACGCAGCGCACTGGCGCCCCCGCTAGCCTCCCTTTCTATTGGGTTCGGCCTGGAGGCGCCGGATAGATAGTTGGGCCGCGTAGGCTGAAAAACTATTTTGGGGGCCACAGTTGGATGCAATTTTGGGCACAGGCACTCCCCAAATGCCGATAGGAGGCCTTGGGGGGACGAGGGGCGAATAGCTCCTATGCGACATAGTTGAGGGAAATGGACTGAAATGCAATGACGTTGGCCAAAATAGCTCCCATGCGACGCTTCTGCTAGTTGAAATAACTCATATACGACATTCGTTCATTAGGCTTAGAATGGGCCATTAGTCTAGGTGGGACCCACAACTTAACCAGCTCAACGTGGGACCGGTGACTTATCCAACTCAGCGTGGACCCCAAACACTCATGCAGATCACATTTGGTGGAGACGGAGCCCGAGCGAGCCCGTGCCCGCCATTCCTTACATCTCATCGTCCCCTACCGTTTCTTCCGGCCCCCTTTTCTTCTTCTTCTCCGGCGACTCAGCGGCGTCACCGTCCGACGAGAGATGCATAGCTCCACCTCGCCCGCCGTGTCCTGCCCATCGTGGCCTCGATACGGTCGAGTGCCGCTGACCCGCGGTCCTGACTGCCCACGAGTTGAGCCGTTGAAGCGGTTGACCTGTGTGACGGAGAAGAATGGCAACGTCGGGCGCAATTTCGTGAAATGTGAGAGCTTAGCACAGCCGGGGCAAGTTAGATCTCTTTTCTGTCGCATCCATTTTCTATGATTTTTTCAATTGCGTTTCCCCTTTAAATTTTGGATCTAGGGTTCATGTTGAAATTGGGGAAATTTGTAGAATCTGAAACATTGCGGCCATTTCGAGTGGATTGATGCATATATTCGTAGGATTGAAAAGGATGGCATGTTTACGACCGGTGCCATTACGGGGTGCAGAGATTTGGGACCCGATTTAGGGGCAGTGCAGAGTTTGGGCAGTGGAGATGATGAACTGAAGGGGAATTGAAGAAGATAAATAACAAGCTGAAGAAAATGATGGATTTGAAGAAGCAGTCGAACATGATATTTGGAGCATTTATTGTTGTATCGTTGGTCACTTTTTCTTTTATTTGCAGCAGAAATAGTTGTGTCATGTAAGTTGGGTTTGTTAGTGCAGTTTAGGTAGTGAATGAAATTGTAGAAAATGATCAATTTGAATAAGCAGTGCATTTTGTGTTTGAATGAAATGGTAGAATATTTTAATTTGGGTTTTCAGTTCTTCAATTTGGATTTGGAGAAGAACGCATGCATATAGAAAATTATCTGCGCCGGCCCATGTGGTAAAATAGATGTTGGGCCCAAGTTGAAACAAGCCTAGTCCAATCAACACCACCTGCCGCCTTGGACTAAAATGTTTTGGACTCAAATTGTGGTTAGTTTTGCAGTAAAAAAAATATTAGGGTGTGTTTTTGTTTCTTTATGTAGTGCACGATCCAAAATAGACTGATTGAGCACGAACTATAAAAACATAGATAGATAGGGGTAGATAGTACCAACCTTACATAGGAAATTCATCACACACACGATACAAACGCACACAACAAACCCCGGGCCCACAAACCCCACAACAAGACATAGATAATAAAAGCACTCATGAAACTAGAAAATCAATAAAACATGAGACAACCCCGGGTCCTCCTTGGCTTGCTCCTCCTTCGCTCCTCTACTCCTCCCCCTCCTCATCGCCGACGTGGCCGTCAATGTGGAAGCGGTAGGGGAGGCAGTGCATGTTGAAATGGTTGGGGCAGATGACGTGGAAGTTGGTGTAGATATTGTACGCAGTGAAAGCGATAAACTCGCAACCACACTAGAACACCTGCCCGAGGAGGTGGTGCGCGTTGAAGAGGTTCGTGAAGTGGACGAAGAGGCCTATCTCATGGTTGTTGTTGCCGTCGAAGTGGGACTCGATCGTATACATGGGCGGAGAGCCTAGAGGGAGGTTGAGGTGGTGGTAGCCCTGAGAGAGGAAGAACTCGGCTAGCGCCATGGCGCCCCTCCACCTCGATATCGCCCAGATGCGCAGCTCGTTCTGCACGATGACACCCACCGGGAACTCCTGCTCTCGCACAGTGGCCGGGAGATGGTAGGATGGGCGAAGGAACTGCATGGTGGTGGCTAGGGTTTGTTTAGAAACGATGGCTAGGGCATGGATGCGATGGCAGATGGAGGGAAGGAGAAGAGTGTGAGATGTGTGAGAGAAGAGGAAGAGGAGGTGCCCTTATAGCCGGGGGAGTTAGGGCGGGGAGTTAGGGTGAGTTATGGGTGGAGCGTGTGAGAGAGAAGAGGAAGTAGTGGTGCCCGTAGTGGTGAGTGGACCGCTTCCTCTTCTGGTGCTTGGAAGTAACGAAACGTTGGACAATGAGACCGCGCGTGACTATAAGGATTACACATAAAATGACAGTACAAAAGATGCTTCGAGTTTCACTTTAAAGAGAAATGCACAAATGACACATGAAAAAATAAATGCTAGCAAAACTAGAAAAGAAAGATGGTGGCAAATTTCTCACTACAAGAAATCCGGTCTATTGCAACAATAATTATTGCAACAGCTAGTTTTTGTTGCAATAAAATGCAATATTACCACGAAATTTGTGTTTGTGGTAATAGCCTCCACATATTGCTACAATGCAGTTTTGTCGCAGTAATTACATTTTTTGTTGCAATAGAGGACACGTATTGCAACAAAACATAGAGGCGTTGTAACATGGTGCGTCTATTGCGACAATTACACTTTGTTGCGTTAATTTGTCACCTTGTTGCAATAGAGAGTAGCTAATGCAACAAAAGCAAAAAAATGTGGTAATATTTGCAAATTTATTGCAACATTTTTCCATGTTGCACTAAGTATTCATATTGTTGCAAAAAATTAGCTTGTATTGCAACAAAATACTTTTTTGTCGTTATACCAGTTTTTTGCCTCAAACCCATTGTGTTGCAATAATTACTGCATATTGCGATAAGTTATGTACCCATGGCAATATGTATAAGGTATTGCAACAATCATGGTTTTTTCATTTTTTCTATTTTTAATCGCAAACTGATTAAAAAGATGCAATAGTTTTAAAAAATAGGTATTATAACCGTTGACTAATTCTTTTTTTTCTTTTTATTATGTGGATAAAATTTAATTGCCAATCGTAGATTTCGAACCTTCCACCTATGGCGACGCGGGGTAAACTACCGCCGCCGCCGGCCTGATCTCCCCTTCCGGCCTCCTCTCCCACAACCGGGTCCAGATCCTGCATCGCCTGCTCGTCCTCTCCCCTCCGAGCTCGGCTTCATCCCGGTGCTGCTCCTAAAGCTCCGCCCTGACGTCCACCGCCTCTTCCCACTAGTCCGCCGCCAAAGCTTGTCCTCGTGCGCCGTCAGAGCTCGTCCCCATCGCAGATCCTCGTCGGCCGCCCATCCTCGCCCTCCACGACCGCCGGTCTGCTCCACCCGTGTGCAGCATGTAGCTGATGGGGCTGCACACGGAACAACGACCTTGGAGGCGACGGTGGACGTCATGCCGGCCATCTCTGCCTTTGTCGCGACAAGCTCCGGCCTCACCTCGACGTCCTCGCTCCGTGCTCGCTCCGCTACCCTCGTTGTGTCGCCGCTCGCCGCCGTTGCTTTACTGGATCCGTAGTTGGTTGACAGGTGTCTCCCAATGCCGCAGGCTGTATTTTTCGGCCCGGCATTGGAGTGTCGTGTTGAGTGTTTGTTGCTGTCTCCAACACCAGAATCTCCCACCGTCCGCTCCACACCATCCCCATGAACAAAAAGTGGGACCACCACCACCACCACGTTGCCCGTCGTAGAGCCACCTGTGCAGTCCACCTTCCGGGGCTACCGCCCAGGCATCCCACGAACTCAAGCCCGTGACTTGATCAGCACACCGCAACGCGAATTGGACAAGGTAGAACGACACCATAGCAGGGATGACCCGGAGCGAGCCAAGCATTTTTTTCTCAATTTCATAACACTCTGAAATATTATTTTTAGCAGCATATATATATTACATATTGCTCTAGAATATTATTTTCCTAATTTATTCATTATTGTAAAAATTCCCTCCAAAAGAATTACTTTCCCACCACCTAAATTAGCGCCTAAGAATTACTTTCATAACACTCTGAAACGTGGATTGTTGGTAGATGTTATTGCCACAAATGTCTGTCGCCACAAACGATCAATTGCCACGTTTAGTTCGCATGTTGCATTAAGTTATCTCCACAAAACGAAATTGTGGAGATAAGTGAGTATTGCCACGGAAAAAAATGTGGCAACTTCACGGATGGTTGTTGCAATATAATACTTTATTGCCACAATTGTGTTTTCGTTGCAATAGCCTATTACCATGTGTCTAGTTGCAACGCTTCCCAACGAACGTTATTTCGTGGCAATAGGTACATATTACCACAAAACGGCATATATTGCGACAATTTTTTCCGTTGCAATAGACCCGAATCCTTGTAGTGTCTAGTTTCACTTCAAAGAACAATTGCATACATGACACTTGAAAACAGAAATGGAATCAAAACTTGAAAATAAAGATGTTAGCAAACTTCAATTTAAAGAAAAATGAAGAAATGGCCCCTTGAAAAGAAGATGGTAGCAAAATTCACTTGAAAATTTCACACAAACTTCACTTTAAAAAAATGCATACATGACACTTGAAAAACAGAAATGCAAGAAAAACATGAGAAGAAAGATGGTAGCAAATTTCAATTTAAAGAAAAATGCAGACATGACCCCTTAAAAAGAAGATACTAGCAAAATTCACTTGAAAAATGCACACATTTCACTTTAACAAAATCCACAAATTACCGTGATACCAAAACCGATTCCACGCTGCTTGATGGCATGCTGAGACGATGGCACCCTCTGAGACGATGGCAAAGTTCTGAAACGGTGGTTGGCGGGCTGGTTGGCATGCATGAAAAGGTGGTGAGCTGCCCGAGGGCTTGTCACACGCGGAATTTAATAGCCTGCATACGACGCTGCATGGCGCATGCATGTAAAGGTGGTGAGCTGATCGAGGGCTATACCATGCAGAGGTAGGTCTAGACGGGCCAGTTGGAGTAGCTTTGACTCGCGAGACGGACCAACGGTTATTTCTCTGTCTTCGTACAGCCGTATGCGAACGAGCAATCACGTTGAAGAACACGGGCTGCCGTGGATCGCTCGCCAAACCTTCTAGTATAGAAGTCCAGATCGCACAACGCAAGTTAAGCCGAGTAGCGGCGATGAACGGTGTACGTTGCGAACAGAGAAACCCACGGACAGGGTTGGTCGTTACATTGGTCGTTAGGGTTAGCCTAGTCAACGAACGGGGTTTTGAGGGGTTCTCACTTGTCAATGTTGTTTTCAAAAATTTGCCATTTGCAATAGCTTCATTTTGGAGTGACTAAGAAGGATCCAGACTTACTTTTTATTTTCATGTTTTAAACTTGTTTAAATCTTGGTCAAACCTAGAATTTGACCAAGATTCAAATGGGCATAAAAAATTCAAAAAATTAAAAAAAATGAAAAATGAAAGCACATAGTCTTCTTATGTCATATAATAAGCATTCAAGTTGATAAACAAGGTCTAGACATATTCAAACCTGAAATATCATGTACCTACCCCCTAACCCTAAACTCGGTCGTATGAAGTCAAGGATGAAGAGAAGTGGCTTTGGGTTTCAAACATGGAAATTTTAAAAACCTCCCAAAAGCTTCATTTTGGAGTGACTAAGAAGGATCCAGGCTTACTTTTTTATTTTCATGTTTTAAACTTGTTTAAATCTTGGAGAAACCTAGGATTTGACCAAGATTCAAATGGGCATAAAAAATTCAAAAAAAATCAAAAAAATGAGTAATAAAAGCACATATTCTTCTTATGTCATATAGTAAGCATTCAAGTTGATAAACAAGGTCTAGACATATTCAAAACCTGAAATATCATGTATCTATCCCCTAGCCCTAAACTCTATCGTATGAAGTCAAGCATGAAAAGAAGTTGCTTTGGTTTCAAACATGAAAATTTGAAAAAATTCACAAAAGCTTCATTTTGGAGTGACTAAGAAGGATTCAGGCTTACTTTTTCATTTTCATGTTTTAAACTTGTTTAAATCGACCAAGATTCAAATGGGCATAAAAAATTCAAAAAATAAAAAACCAAAGCACATAGTCTTTTTATGCCATATAGTAAGCATTCAAGTTAATTTTGGTTGATTTTGACTAGTTGGGAAAAACTTACTTAGAAATGGGGTTGTTTACCCTCACTTGGAGCCCTCTTTGAACACATCTTTCATGAAAATGATGAAAATGATGAAAATGACTTTACTCTACAAATGACAAGTTATCATTACAAATAGCATCACACAAATAGGAGTAACAAGTTTTCAGTTCAGAACACAAGTACCAAATTATTACAACAACAAAGTCTATTTCTTTTGCTTCTTCTTAGAACTCGATTTCTTCTCTTTCTTACCACTTGCTTTCATCTCCTTCTTAGCATGTACATCACACAATATGTTGATGCTCCTCCTTCTCTTACCATAACTAGATGGCCTCCCCACAACACGTTCAAGTACCTGCTTCACCTGCTGCAACTCCTCAACAGCAACATCTAGTTCAGTTTGTACAACTAGGTCTAGAATAGGTTGAGTTTGTACTGAATCTGTTTGTTCCAAAGCCTCCACAACAAATTCAGAGAGTTCAGTTTGCTCCAAAGCAATGTGAGTTTCCCGCACAGCAAATTCAGATAGTAGCGCAAGTTTAGTTTGCTCAAAATCAGTGTCAGTATCCTGCACAGCAAATTCAGATAGTGGAGCAAGTTTAGTTTGCTCCACATCAGCACCAAACAATATGTAACATCCCAAATTTCCAAATAAAGAAGAAAATGAATTTCCTTTTCCAAAAATTGGAACCAACAAAAACTTTATTTGAGTTCTATAATGTGCATAGTGCTCATGCCCAATTGTTGTGAGTTTTGCCATGATGCTTGTGTGAAGTATTTTTTGAAATTTTCTAAACCCTAAACCCTACCCTTCTCAAAACCAAATAGGAACCAATAAAAAGAAAATAAAATAAAAGGTGAGGCATATGTGGGCTTATGGCCATTTCACGAATAATGGCCTATGCCCTATTGACCTTACCAAATTGGTTGTGAACTATTACTAAACTTAACCTCACACTCAATGAACTCAAAACAAGGATTTTGGGACAAAGAAAAAGAAAAATAACACCACATATGGGCCTATGGCCATTTTTGCAAATCTTTAACCTAGGCCATTCTACCTTGTGGCAATGGTTTGGAAAGATTACTAAACTAATAAGAATCACTTTTGAGTCAAAGAAACCCAAATCAAATCAAAAGAAATATCAAAACCAAGTTACATGTGATAATGGTCACATGTGGCAATTTTAACATCTTACCCTCTTTGAGCCCCTGTATTAAGAATTTTCTAAACCAAAGTCTCCCAACCCTTTGCACCTCATCCAAGACCTCATCAAGTTGAACACTTTTGATGTTGACCACTTTGACTAGTTCCTTTTCTATTGCTTATTATAAGAGTGCCAAGTTGCAACATCAAATCAGATCCTAGATCATACCACATTTGGTATTTCTCAATTCAACTTCTCTTGGTAAACCAAGACCATCAAAGTGTGCCAAATATGATTTGAAGCACAACCCTAAAAGGATTTGCCAAAATTCAAATTTAATTCTCTTTCGGCCATTATATCAAACACCTTGTGTGCATAAATCAGAATTGATCATACACTCTTATATCCAACAGATTTTGGACTACATCATCACTTTTTGTCATCATTGACTTCCTATTACACCCAGTAAACAAGGCCAAGCTTTGGTACCACAGTACCATGAGAGAAATGATCACAACAAGTCCATGCCGAGCCCTATGGCATCATCATGCCACTCCTCACCACCTGCTCTCTCTGGTCACCCTCACCTTGTCAAAGAGGCTTACCACACTCCAGTGAGCACGCTCGTACCCTCACTGGTCGAAGAAGAGATGCGCACAGCCCTGGCCAACCCGCGCCCACGACGCCCAGACCATGCCAGAGCACGCACGGGCACACTCTGGACACGACAGAGCACTGCGTCGCCACGTCGCCTCCGTCCTCCGTTTGACCTCCGCGTCTGCACAGCACCTCGCCACGCCACCAGGAAGACGCTAGACATCCCCTTTTCCTCGCCCGTGCTCCGTCGCCATCGCCATCATCACCAACCTTCGCCACGGTACTGCGGAGACATGGACGTCACCCGCACGCCCTCGCCCTCCATTTGCTGCGCCATCACGCTCGTCCTACTCGCCATGATGCCAGCGACCTCACGCCGACCTTGCCTTGCCCATTCGCAGCCCGTAGCACCGTCGCCACCATGCACCTACCCCCACCCCCTCGGCCACCTCGCGCCCCTATAAATAGAGCATGCCCCGACCCTTCTCCAGCACACCAGCTCGCTCCCCTCACATCACTGACTCTCCTCGACCTTCTCCCTCTCCACATTACCGCCGGTAGCCAGTCAATTTCTCGCTGGAGCCCGCGGAACAGCCGCAGACGAAGCCGTCAATTGGAGCCACCTCAGGCGACGCCGCCAGTACCTGGAGCTTCCTCATCCTCCGCAACGTCGCCCTGCGTCAACGCCGACGATCGCCGACCACCGGTGAGCTCGCCGACCCCCTAGCCTCACCGCCAGTAACCCTGGCTCTTGTCGGAGACGACGAAGGTCGTGCACCGTAGAATCTTGTTCTAATCGTGCGGCCCGCGTTAGATCATACCGCTTCGGGTTTAAATAACCGCTGACAGGTGGGGCCCTCCCTGTCAGGCAGCCCACTGCGCACTAGCGCGTAACTGGGCCGGCCAAGCCCACCAGTTCAAATGGGATTTAATTCTTTTGGTTTAAATTCCATACTGGAGCCAATTTCAAAATCAAATAAAACCAAATCCACTAAGCCAAAATTTATGAACTTTATATTTCTGAAAATCTTATAAAATCCTCTATCCAACTACACTGGTCTCAATCCTAGATTCCTTGTAGAACTCATGTAGTAAAAAGAACAAGTCAGTACCTTTTTCAAATTCAAACAATTATTAAAAATCAACCATAAGTGATTTTGAGGTGATTCCACCTCTCATAATTCACATTTCAAATACCCTAATTGTTTATGTAAAAACATAGCATAGTTGTTTGCATGATCATGGGCTAGAGCAAAATAATGGCTATGTGGCCATTTCTAGTCCATTTAAATTACCCAAAATTATTTATTAAATGGTATGACAGGTTTCCTCTCATTTAAATCTTTTTCTCAAGTAATTCAGTATGAGGAAACAACTTTGGTATAAAGAACCTCATATTTGATTATTTGATGATATTAAATTGCTCCATAGTAGTGTTTAAATTGCATGAGGTGTAATACCTCATTTAAATCATTTTCCCAAATGGTAAATGTGAAGTGTTGACCTTGTTCAACATAATCCCACACTTATTAATTGAGGAGATTAAATCTTAATAATTTTTCAATGAGAGGAAATTATTTCTCCTTACAAGTTTTTCTTAAAAGAAAACAAAGTCAACCACCTTGTTATTAATGTGTGATGATAGGGTAGCTTGTGTGAACCATTTGTGTGTTAAGTCTAGTACTTAAGCTTTGTGTGGTGATTGTATACCTCGTATCCGTTTATAGATGCTAGTACCAAGGACTACCAGTAGGAGGAGGCCTTCTACCAAGAAGAAGAAGACAGCTTTGATCACTGCACCAATCAAGGCAAGCTATACTCTTGCAAGTTACCCAAGTGCAAGGTCTACTTGAGAAAGGCACCAATACCATACTACTTTGTGTTTTATTTTCCAAGTCCCAGTTTTTATCTTACAAAGCTTTTACTTTGATTATCAAGGTTTACTTTTATAGTTATCTTGACTCTAGATATGGAGTAGTACAAGAACATCAAAGTTAGCCTAGAGAGCTACAAGTTGGTTAGCACCCCTCATGACTAGTTGCTAGTGCTAAAACTAAAATTTGACTACTCTAGCTGGGAACATGTGAATCTTTGACTTTGAAAACCTTATAATGATGAGTCATTTTATTGAAAGATTTTGAAGGTGAAGGTGACTTGAATGACATGGTGATTTTGATAAAAACTGATGATTGGGTTCGGATGCGATACCATTCCATTGTTTGAGTACCCCCACAATACCTGATTATGGGTAAGGCTTTAGCTAGAAATTTATGTGTCTTAGTATGGGTTCCCTCTGAACAAGCGTCATAGGGGTTATGCCGAGGCTGCCTCCATTGAAAGTGAAATGACGTGAAATGAGGTGACTGTCCTACCCAAGCCCTGTGCAGTTCCCAGGTTGGCGGTTTGCTATCACTGGGAGGTCAAACTCATGGGGAGGTGCCTATACTAGGATGTGTAAGTGAAAGGTTAATGTTTGATGATCCGCATACTGAGTTATGATTATTCAGGACTATCCCTGACGGATGTAATCAAATGTTGAGGCACAAGTGTGCAACCTCTGCAGAGTGTAAACCTATTCGAATAGCCGCGTCCGCGGTCATGGACAGTTGGAAAGGCCATACTGTTCCGTCATCATAACTTTTCAAAATGTGACTGGTGACTTGTGACTTAAATTTTGAAATGTGACTTTGACTTTTGAATCACAACATAGTTGTGGGAATGACACTGATGTTCCCACTTGAGTTAAATTAGGTAATTGAAGAGTCTTTGTTTACTAAATGCTTCTCAAACCAAGCTTTGAATCTGCTCTGTTTGCGCCTCTCCCAGCCTTTCTTGTAGTGATTGGGGGACACAATGTAAATTCTATCTCCACTTCAGGCCACTGAGATTGGTGAGTTATTGCTGGAATTGGAGTTGCATATGCAGCTTTGAATCTTTATACTGAGTAATACTCATGCAAATATGGGTGCATATTTAACTTGGGTTTAGATGCCAAAAAAGTATGGCATGCTCACATGGTTTTCCAGTATGTTGCCACTCTTGGCAAGTGCACTCATGCAACTCAGTGTCTACAACACGCCTCCTACCACTCTTTGTATCTCTAACTTCAGCACCCCACAAAGAAGATCTCTCAACAGATAGATGTGAAAGCTTTCTGCTCCTGTTGACCACCTGTTGTACCACAGATGGAAGCTTGTCCCCTTCCAAAACATCAGCAAGTACTCTTCTCAATTCCCACAAGCGCATGATCATGATCCTTATTTGGTCCACCATGACATGCATAGGAAAGTCTTTCAAGTCCTTCACTTCGTTGTTGAAACTTTCTACCAAGTTGTTGTTGATATGATCACACTTTATAGCAGTATTAAAACTTGATCTATACCATAAAAGAGAATGGTAGGTCTTCAACCATGTAGCAAACTCATTGTCAGCACATGCTGCCATGATCTTACCAATTAAGGTGATAGGAATATGTCTCTGTGGTTTAAGATCTTGCTGCTGGCCACATACGCCCAAATTCATCTCCTCTGATTTTTTTTTATCAGATTCATCCACAGATATCCAAAGCACTCCCTCTGCTCAGCATGGGGGAAACCAATTTTCACTGCATTTTCCAACCCTGTACATGCATATGTGTGGATGGCCAAAGGTGATACATGCCCTATGCATATTTTAAGTTGCATCATGAACCATGTCCATGATGCTTGTGTCTCTAATTGGAACATTCCAATTGCAGTAGGAAACATCCAGCTGTGTCCATCAAGAGCATTGCATGCAGCCAACTGACCACTCTACTTTCCAGTCAGGAAGGAGGAGTCTATGCTCAAATATGGACGACACCCCGCTTTGAATCCATCTATGCAAGGCTTTAAACACATTTTTTTGCTGAAATAAACCTTGCCATCCTCTGTTACCTCGGTATCTATCTCTACCACACTTCCAGGTGACCTCTTCTCCACCTCTGCTTTAAAACTATACAACATCCTAAATGTATTTTCCCAGTCACCATACAATGATTTCATTGCCCTTTGTTTTGCCTTCCACACTGTGCTATATTTCAGCACAATGGGGTATTGCTTCTCCAAGTCAACTTTAAGCCTCTTTGCTGTAGTGTTTGTTGTCTTGGCTAAAATTGGAGTAATCTTCTCTGTAACCCGAAGCTGTGATGTCATCTTTAAACTCTCTGTGAACTGGTCATACATGTATGCTGGTGTGGGATTTGATTTACCCTTACTATACTTCCATCAGGTTGTCATATAGCAGATATGTACCATTTGCACGGATTGCCACCACCATCATAACCTTTGCACCGAGCATAAAATTTCTTGCGATCAGTCCACATAGTCTTGGTATCAAACTCTTTTTTTCACTGCATAGGTCTTGAAAGACATCCTAAAATCATCCATTCTAGGCCATGTCTTCCCCAGTTCAATAATTGGGTTCTCTTTGTCATACAAAGACACCAGCTCATTATCATCTGCATCATCGACATCATCGACATGATCTGCAGCCTCTCTCATCAGCTCTTCTTGATCCACATTTTCAGTGGTTGCATTTGTGTTACCATCAGCAAGCAAAGAATTGTCATCTTTCTCCTTATTTATGTCATCAACTGGAATTCCAAACATTGTGGCCATAGCAATGTCAGATATTGGTGCAATGACCAAGTCTGTACTTTGATTCAACTCTACAAAATTCCAAACAACAACAAAGTTTCTAGCCCATATTTCTTCACCTAGCACTATCGGCTTAGTAACCATTGGCACAATTTGCTTTTGTGCAAGCCACTGATCATCTACCATCTGTGCAGCCATCTTTGATGGCACATAACCAACTTTGGAATCATGGTTCAAATCAACTAGCTCAGCATAAATAGTTACTTATTTGCTTGCCTAGCCTTCTTGTTGATCAATTTTATCAACCAGCTGCTCTCCATCCTCAATTCTAACATATTCACCCGGCCAATTATCGAACCGTAGCAATGATACCTCATGGTCTGGACCCCAAAAAACAGTCTCCCCAATTCTCTAAACCAAATTCTATATGACCTTCTCCTCCATGCTATGTAGCTCTTGTGGATCAATTTCGGAACAATTTGCATCCAACAGCACTGTTGTACCTCTTTCAATATCTCTGACACTACCATCAGCAAGCCTGGCCTTACAAAGAAAGAAATCTACTTTAATTTTGAACCTATTGTCTCCTCCCCTGTTTCAGTCAATGGCGGCATGTCAGCGAGCGTTGCAGGAGGGGGCAGGGTCGAGAGCTAATTCAATTACATGTGGTGAGCGGGCATTACCGATTTGAAGCAATGTCGTCTTGGCTGCCATCTCCTCCCTCTGTCTCACTCAACCTCTCTAGCACAATCTACAATTCAAATTGGCGGAAATCGATTCGAGCATTAGGCCGGGCCACATATCCGTGAAATTGGGGCGAAAATGACTAGGGTTGCGAAATAACTCACCAGTGATAGCTCTGACGCCGCCGCCGAGAAGAAATCCTTGACTCTGCCGGAGAAGGGGGTCCGCTGGAGAAGAGGCACAGGGACGGCGCCGCTCGAGTCGAGCACGGTCTAGCTAGGGATAGATGACTTGGTTCATTGACTAGGCCCCACCTGTCGGTGCACAAACACCCCTGCCCTAACGTAATCTTGCCCTAAATTAACAGCCATCCAAAGGTTTTAACCGATTTTCGTGCCATGGCTATTGTGGTCCTCAAGTACGTCGCACTTGAGCTATTATTGCGAACAACGATGCTCCAGAGACAATTCCACTCAACTGTGTCGCATAGGAGCTATTCGCACGGGGACGAGTTGAGATGCTCTTAGATCGTGCCGCAGACCATTTGAGTTGGCTTGTCCTGCCTGTCCGGAACAATGCCACAGCGGGGCGATCCAATTTGTCCTACTACTACTTTGTATTTTTTTCTCACGCCCAACCAGCGCCAGATGCATCCTTGCCGTTTCACGCAGCTCTATCGTCCGTGCTGCCTCTCTGCAGCAGCCATTCGGCGCCGGTCCAAGGAAGACATGCAGAGGAGCTCAACCTAAATGCTCCGTCGCCCACACAAGCGAGCCGTCCGCTAGTGCCAACTTGATGTCGCCCATGCCGATGGAAGTCAGGTACAACGCCGCAAAGAAGATGGAGAACTGCTTCCTGGTGGCCTACGGGCATGAGATCTCCTCGCACGATGCCAGACGCATCGGTGAGATCCCAGCAAACAGGGTGAGCACCACCAGGCCCTGCATCCACCAATTACAAGATTTTCATCTCCAGCTGCTTGACAGAGTCGAAGGGGATGGATGATTAAGAGGAGGATACCGACGACGAGGTAGAAGAGGAGCGAGGCAACAATGGTGTTGTACTTCCCCTAGCAGTTGTCGGCGTGGAAGGCGCCAATGACAGGCACGATGAAGGTGGTCCCGTTCCAGGTGTCGACGTGGGCGGCGTTGAAGGCGGTGGATTCCTTCCTAGCGGGGCGCTACTAGCATGGAGGAGGGGCACGACCGGCCGAGCAAGAGGGTGGCGGGACGCTATAGGCGAGGAGGAGAAGCACGACTAGACAGGAGAGAGAAAGAGGAGGGCGGCGGGGCGCTGTCAGCGAGTCGAGAGCATGAGAAGATCGTGGACAAATATAAACACGGAAAAATGGGCCCATTTGGTAGCCTGGGCCAATTTGTTGCATCACTGCGCCAGTTTGAAGAACGCCCCTGCGCGTTCTAGATGGGTCACGGGCCAGAAACAGCCTGTTGTTTGGTCGCCTGGGCCACCTATTTCTGCACCGGGTAGGGAAGTGAGGCCTCATTGTTTGGTTCCTTGCATTATTTTCCTAGCCTCTCCTATATAGCAACATGATGACCTTACCTCACCTATCACAAGCATTGTCACGTAAGTGACCACCATGGCACCACTGTTCACGCCAGTCACAAGCATCACCATGTCGCCGACCACGAAGATGAAGACAACCATGACACACCACCGGTCACAAGCATGGGCATGTAGTTGACCACGAAGATGAAGACCACCATGGCACCGTTGTTCACACCGGTCACAAGCATCGTCACGTCGCCGACCACGAAGATGAAGAACAACATGACACCTCCGGTCACACCGGTCACAAGCAGCACTGCGCCGCCAACCACGAAGACAAACACCACCATGACACCGATGTTCACGCCCTTCACAAGCATCACCATGTCGCCGACCATGAAACTGAATACTAGCATGAACCGTCGGTCACGCCGGTCACATACATCACCATGTCACCGACCACGAAGGTGAACAGTACCATGCCGCCACCACTATAGATTATCACCTCTCACTTCTCACATATCATCATCACGTCGCCATGCATGAAAATGGCAAGCGAGAAGTTGAGCAAGAGTACTCCAAACTATACTCACACATATGTACACATTACATTATACTAGTGAGTCATTTATCTATTCGTGTATGTACACCAAAATAAAAACCTGTCAACATGAAAGTCATGCAGAATGGTGAGATGAACCTACTCCTCAAAAGAAATTTAAAACGGTTAAGCGTGTGCGACAAATTTGAAAAAATTCGCTTAAGACTTCATGAACGAAATTAAAGATTTACGATTGACGAAACTACTCGTAACCGATTGTCGGAGTTTATTCATATCAGCGACACACATCTTTTTCATGTACCTTATTTTGATCCGGACTATGTTTGTGTTTATTTGAAGAGAGGATGTGTGGAGTAGTCTAAAGGAGAGTGAGCACGTGCAGTGGTTGCATCCGTCTAGCAGAGGAGTCATGAGAACGGGACAAGCCCGATAAAAACTGTTGATTCGGGCGTTCCTCCAAAACCTATCTCGAGGGTGTTTTGAAAATTGGTTGGGCCACAACGCGGAGGCTTTCCGGGCAATCAAACGGCCGGTTTTGTTTCTCCACCAATGCAAAAAAGCCTCTGCATGCTTGCAAAGGCTCCCAATATGTTTGACTGACAACTGGGCCACGCTGGTGGGAGGGAGGACATGCTAGATGTCCTCGCATGTCCGGCTCGACCCATCCATGTCCCAAATTTGGCCCACGGATGGATCGAGCGGATAGTCGGTCCGTTTAGCTCTTTCCCTTGGAGCCTTTTTTTTTTCTCGGATGTCCAGCTGGACAAAAACAGACAGCGCGTGACTGATTGGATCTCCCCGGTGGAGATGCCATAATTACACTGCATTCAGTCTATCTCCGTCCACCCGATCCACCCCTTTCCACACACCAATGTGTTTTTTTATCGAGCCGAGGACATAAACTTGACCTTCTAGCCCTTGATGTTCGTTTGGGACGAGGGCTGTCCTAGCGGGCTAACACATTGTGGTCTGCCATGTCCGTATGGATTTATTTTATCTCTATTTCCCAAATATGCCAATATATTTGTAAAAATCCACAAAAATTGAATACAGTGCAAATAATCATCACTAATTATGGAATCACATAGTTCACACGCAATAATACCGACACAAGCCGTAAAAGGACACAAGTTTTATGCGCAATAGACAAAGTAGGATAGATATGTGTGGAAGATCATACATGACGTTGGCGGATGATGGCTTGCTTCTTCTTGACCCAAGTCCTTTGTTCCGGATCCACGTGGCTCAACTCGGTGAATATGATTCGGTTCTCCTCGGCGAGCAACTTGGCCTTGGCCTCAATGGCATAGATTTTCATAGATCTCTTTGAGAGAGATCGATGAGGGTAGCACATGTGGTCTCTTTCTACATGCATGTAGGCCTCTTAGTCCTCGGCATAGTAGGCCTATGGACAATTGGGCATCACTGGCCGTTGTCAAATGAAAATGGACGAGTTAATAGATGATCACATGCATACCTTGTCACCCAGTGTAGAGAGCGTGGCATTCCCTCAAATAGCTTGTGGGGCACCTACCGGCGCGGTCACCCGTGTCATCTTGATTGGAGCCAGGCGCAAATCGCAGGGAAAATGCGTTTGTTTGAGGTCATGGACATGCGCCATGAGGTCACCAGGAAGAACATGACCTTCGACGACAACGATCGCGACCCACCGAACCGGGAGGGCGGCACACCTTATAGTGCTGGACGGGGCATAGCATAACTGGCTGTAAATGGTGTGGTTGTCGTTGCAAAGGCGGCCTGGCGACCTAGGAGGTGACCGAGCTCGTCGAAGAGGTGCCACCGCCTGGTTGGACAAGACCGAGCATCTCGCCCTTGATTGTGGGGATGGCACGTGCGATGGTTATGCATGTGAAGAGCTTGATGTTGGCGTTGGCCTGAATGGCAATGACCAGTTTAATTAGCATTGGTCTTGGCTACGACGTTGGCTGCTGCCTACGCCTTATTTGCCTTCGCGGCGCTACGTTGGGCTCCGCACTTCTTGATATCAAGCGTCTGCTCCGCCAGCATCAACTCTTTCTTCGAGGTATTGACCTTGATCTTGCTGCCAGTGGTAGGTGTGGTGGTGGGGGCAGTAGGAGCGGTGGTCCATGGCGGCATTCCCTGCACAAATTTAGGCCTGAAATGGGTCGACGCAGATACCTCGGTTCGCTTGCATTGGGCCGCTGGGCTGGGAGTTTTCTATCCTCCCGCCCCCACGAAACAAGATAGACAGCCGTTTTGGTCGGGCACTGGAGATGGCCTAAATATAGTGTATTCCCTTCTTAGGTTGCATGCAATAAATGGGAGCAGAGCATTCATTTCAGAGTGTATTGCTATAAGTTGTACTCCCTCCCATTTATAATATGTTTTAAATATTCAAATAGTAAAAAAATATATACGTTTAACCATCTTATATTTACTAATTGGAGGCACCGTAAAAGCCTCCACGTTAATCCACATCATCAGAATAATTAAGACAATTAGATCTAAAATTTGTGGTTATGATTAATCTAAAAAATAGCAATTTATAATGTACCATACGAAGTCACGTAGTCACGTTTGCACATCATACGGTTGTTTCCAGTTTCTTTTTATAGCACGTCATTGATTTAGATGAGTCGTCCTCTCCTAGGACTCTCTCCGTTTCCTACCTTGAAAGAAGATAAAACGAGTTTTTCATCCATAATATGTGTATGAGAGTCGTCTCCTCCTAGATAAATCAAGTTTGTCATCCATAATTATCCTCCGTAATCTTCTTTCCTTGACGTTTCTCCTCAAGCTGCAGGTCATCTAGAAATCCCTAGCGTAATTGTTTCTCCGTGTGCCGGCATCATCTCTTCGTGTTATCTTCAATGTTTTACCTTTGCAGATAAAATCTTGAAGAAGGAAGATAACAAATCCAGCCCACACCGATCGCCTTCCAATGAATCTAGCATCTCCTTCAGAACGGTCAGTGAACCAATTGGTAAGTCGGTACAGGGTTGATGCAGTAGAACAAATTGCATCCGAGGAAAAAGAATCTGAAGCAGATCGAGCGGCCGGCATCGCCGGCGAGGCTGTCGATCCCAAGCGGCCGAGCTGCAAGCCCCGCAATGTGCAGGCGAGTAACCATCTAACATGCTAAACTTTAGTGGATCAATTGACAAGTCGGTACAGGTTGTGCAGCAGAGCAGATTGCATACGGGCAAAAAAATCTGAAGCGGGGCAAAAAATCTGAAGCGGATCAACCTGCCGGCATTGTCGGCGAGGCTGCCGAGCGGCCACTGCACAATCAAGCAAGCATATAACCTTCTCAAATTTTCCTGTTCGTACAATTCATCAAGAAGGCTCCACCAACCGGCTTCATATCTAATGTAGAAAAACGAAATAAATTTGTGAGTTCATCAGCTGATACTCTTGATATAATTATGACCCGTAGGGTCAGAAAGTGACTTGGTCGGCCTCATGTCCAGCATCACCAAAGAAATCTTTGTAGTATGACTGTGTTCCCTGCATGAACAAGTCAATCATTGCTCCTTGATGCCGCTCACATTGATGTTCTCAGCCAGATTTACAAACTTTGTAAGGAGTAGTAGGATTCCCACGGCAAGTGTGTTTCTTGCCAACACAGACTAAATCTCTTTCTTCATGGTATATATCCCTTCCGCCCTTCAACATGAAACGAATATATGATGCTTAGACTCTGAATATTCAATAGAGTTGTTGACGTCTAACTTATAATTACGTCCCATATTTTTTTGACCCATCCAAAATTTATCTAGCTGCATACAGTATTTGAGCTGTTGAAGTTTTAACAGAAAAATCATTAGATGTGTTTCTATCACGATATTCTGATTGTTTATAATCCATAAAAATCTGACATAGTGCTAAATCATGTAAACTGTTTGTGCCATACATTTGGCTTCTATTTGTAAGATCAATTGAATAAAATGTGTATAAAGTGGTTGTAGCAGTATGTTTTTCATACACACATACATTTATTTTGTTGTAGCAGTATGTAGATTGTTAATTTTACGTGATATAACTCACGGGTAGAATTATCTCTTTCATTTTCTCACAAGACAGAGACAAATAGCATTCGCAGTTTCTCACCATATATAGATGTTATATGTACAAATGTGTGATAGTGATAATTAATTGCTTCTTGAAATGCTCACCATGTTTTCTGAAATATTTCAAACAATAGTTCCTAATATACTATTTTCTACGCATAGTATCGTTAAATACATTCATGTGTATTAGTTTATGTTTTAAGAATTCCTGATCTACAAAATATCCATTGTTATTACCAAGATCCTTTAAATTGCTCTTTAAGTTTAACGAAATGTGTTAGTATTCGGTATTATGTAGGAACCTATAATGATATCAAGTGTATCTGAAATTTGAACTTTTGGCAACAACTATATATGTACAATCTGCCTTAATATCAGTTATCAGACCGGTGACTTTTAAGCCATGGAATGTGAAATAAACGTTGATTAAACAAATTTCTGCTAGAATGAGATTAATAGCATGATTCCGTATTTTTTGGCACATGTATGCATCACCTACAGTCATTGTTTCATTATTTCATGTATATCAATACCAGGCCACATGCAAGCAGCAGTCTCACTGCCTCAATCTCACAAATAGCTGTCCAAACATTATTGAACTTAAATTAGGAATTTACGAGCTTAGATTAATATTAACACTTAATTCTTACTCAAATTCATGAAACGATCTTCATTTTTAGTTATTCTAAAGTTTGCTAGCCCGTGCGGGTGCATGGGTTGACGACTAGTGTTAATAAAACGAAATAAAAACTTTTACATTATATTTTTTTTTGAGTTTAGCTAGGCTGTTTGATACCGTAAACAAACAGCAATCACGTTAAAATCCATCATATTTAGACCGTATGGATAACTTCACAAAAAAAAATCACCAACGTCGATCTTTCATATTACCAGAGTCTCCACGTTAATTCCAAGTATAATTCCACCGGATCTACCGATCGGTGGAAGTCTAATCCCCCTCAACCGGACCGCATCTGCTACTGCTAGTGGTTGTGCCTCTTGGATATTCTCATTTTCTTTGTGAGATGACTACTGCCAATGGTTGGTTCTGCGCATCCAGTGACATTATACCTTATCTTGTGACTAGTAGGCACACCTCGTGCTCGTGTACTTCATCTCCAGAGAGAAACTGCAGCTTCTTTCTAGCTAGTATACTGACATGCGAATACTAGCTAGTAGGTTGGCTAAATATACTGCTTGCTATTTAGTCTTGTCATAGTGATTCTTGGTGCCATCAACTAGTTTTTCGTTCTTGCCGACATGTAAAAAGCAACCAGACGATTTTATACATTTGATGAGAAACAACTTGACCAAGAGGCCATCGGCGAAGACGGCAGATGTAAATGCAGCCTACGTACCAAACATCAAATACATTGCACCAAGCCACTCAATGTCATCCACAGCATCTAGGTTGGTGTCGTTTCTGTTAACGTATGCATAATAAAATCTTCCTATGATATTTTGCACTGGTGGAAAAATGGCCTTTGGTCGCGGTTCGCAACTGCCATTAGTCGCGGTTGCGCAACCGCGACCAATTAAGCGCGACTAAAGCCCCCCCCCCTCCCAGTCGCAGTTAGTTACGAACCGCGACTAAAGGCCCGTCCACGTGGGCGCCAGGCGATGGTCGGGGCGGAGGACCTTTAGTCGCGGTTCTTGTGGCCAACCGCGACTAAAGGCCGGCCGCAGGTTAAGGGTTTTAGCCCCCCCCCCCAACCAAACCTGGTTTCTTTTTAATTTGTATTGTTTTATTTCTTTTGTGTTTTATTTTAATTTTGAAGGAGTTTCACATATTCTACGGTACTACATACATGCATATGAATGTACAATTTCAAACAAATTTGAAATTAGAACCAAAGAGAATTCAAGAGGAATATACAATATATATTCAATATCGAATGACCAGCATATACAATTTTGAACAAGTTTCCATACATAATTTAGTGCATATGAAGTTCTACGTCCTCTACATAGTGTTCTCCTTTAGGATCGACGACTTCCCTCGCGATCCATCCAGCTAGTTCCTCTTGAAGTGGTCGGAAGCGAGCTTCTGGACTAAGCATCTTTCGGAGGTTATTGCTCTTGATATTGTTCTCACACGGAACCCGCTCAGAGGTGTATCTCCGGATCATCTCACAAACATAGTATCCACATAGATTGGTCCCCGGTGGCTGAATATCCCCAGTCCCACTCACTGACCGCATAAAATGTAGCTCTTTTTTGAACTCACCGACCTTGGCATCTACGAACCGTCTCCAAACCCTATGAACAAGAGAGTTATTAGTTACTTGATATTAGGAAATGAACGAAATAGACCGATCGATATAGAGCGCAAATGAATGAAAATAATTACTTCTGCATCATTTTTCTCATGTCGGCCCAAAGCTTTGAATCCATATTCAGAGAGTCGTGGACGAGAACCGTGGAGTCGTGAAATTTAATTACTAGCAGAATCCAGTGGAACCTGCGGACACGATACATGCACAGTCATGCATAACTCATCGATTAGCCACATACCATGCATGGAGTAAACAAAAGAGAATGTACGTGCTCAAGACAGAAACACTCACCCAAAATGGTAAGGAAATAGAATATCACTTTTGAGTTCCTGCTTTGAAAGAAACCGCCACAGGTCTTCCTCCACGTCGGCGGGGTGATGTTCTAACACATATCCATTAACGATTTGTGGGTCAATGAACCCAACATCATGGATATTTCTTATTCTGCATTCCTTAATCTTCATTCTGCATAATAGCGTACACAAAAATATAGTTAGGACATATATATAGTGCAGGCAATGAACGAGATGGGGTCGAAATAAATCACTTACAGAACGTAGCAACTGATGATAGATTTGTCGAGCTCGTGCAGATTGAAAAGCTGGAACAATTCACTCAGATGAATTCTTACATAGTAATGTTTGAAGTGATGCTCATGTCTAACTTCCGCATAAATATATTCTTTGACGTTTTTATTTTTTATGTAACCCTTGTACCAATTTAGCAGATTTTTCATTTGTTGAGGTAGATCCTCTTCCTGCGCAGGCTCGACGAGGGGCCCATTCCGCACATATGTAATTACTGGTTTACTCATTGGCGCCTCCTCAAGGCCTAACACTGCACGAAGAGTCATACCTAAGTTGGCCTCTTGTTCTCTGGCACTCGTTACAGTCTATCCCTGTGCTGCCGCAGCTGCTATGATATCGGGGGCATCCGGACCGGCGGCTTTCACTATGAGCGGATCAATCGATTGTTTACATTGTTCCCCGAGCTGGGCAACTCGTTTCCCGCTTTTTTTACTTGCTAATTCTTTCTCGGCCTCCTCCAAGGCTTTCTTCTCCGCCAGCTCTTTCTTCTCCTTCAACATGAGTGCCTGCCTACGAAGTTCACGTGCATAGTCGTCGAGCGCGATTCTTCGCGGCTTGTGACGGTGTGCTCAAAAATGACTTAGCCCACTTCTTTTGCTCATCAGAAAATACTGGCTTGGGCTCGGGCTCTCT
Organism: Lolium rigidum; assembly: GCF_022539505.1. Taxonomy (NCBI): domain Eukaryota; kingdom Viridiplantae; phylum Streptophyta; class Magnoliopsida; order Poales; family Poaceae; genus Lolium; species Lolium rigidum. The sequence goes on along the minus strand of NC_061508.1, from coordinate 145,376,444 downwards.
TTTCTTCTTGCAGTCCGCCTTCCATTTCTCATAATCAGCAGTCGCGGCCGCGTCGACTTCCTCGGTACTACGTTCCCAAGGCCTTCTGGGGAGAGGCTTCAGTGATGGCTCCAGTACCTTTGTGGTCTTAGGTACATAAGGGTCCGGGTTAATAGTCCAGGACTGCTTCTGCTTCTTCGCCGGAGGTGGATTGGGGGGCGGCGTCTGCTTACCCGCCCGAGACGGACAGGGGGCGGGGTCTGCTTACCCGCCCGAGGTGGACTGGGGGGCGGCGGCTGCTTACCCGCCCGAGGTGAAGGAGGTGTAGGTGAAGCACCACCACCACCACCACCGCCACCGCCACCACCACCGTAGGGGGGTGGACTTGTTGGCCTTGGCGCCTCGCCTGGAATCTTGATAAACTTCTTTTGCCATAGAATGAACTGGCGCTTGACATCTCCAAGTCTTCTCGCCCCTTCGGGTGTAGCAATGTCAATCTCCGGGTCCTCAAACCCGGGACTATGTCCTCCACCGTGACACGAGCATAGCCATCTTGAATGGGGTTGTTGTGGTGGAGTGCTCCAGGTTCACATGGTAAAGCACTTGCCGATGGCTACCTTCGTGGACATGTTCCCAATTGGATAATGCAGATGAAATTCTTTCATCTCCTTTACATCGTCCACGGGGTAGCGAGGAGGCTCCGGTGCAGTAATATCGATCACCGGTGCATTAGCAGTAGCCGACGGGGCCTCAGTGGAAGCCACGCTGCTTCTCCGCTGCTGGCTTCCGAGATCCGCTGGATGATCTTCATGCGTCCCACCTGTCGATCTTTCTTGTACTAGTATATTCACGGTTTTCTTCATCACATCGAATTCCGACTAAAGGTATTTTCGCCCCATTCCAGCGGTTCCCGCGCGAAACACCTTTAGTCGCGGTTGGCCAGGCCAACCGCGACTAAAGGTGTTTTTTTCAAAATTCTTGTAATTTCTGAATGTTAAAAATGCACTTAATATATCAAAAAATTTAGAGAAATAAAACTAATTCATTTCAAAATCTGAAAAATATAAATAATACTCCCTCCGTTTCTTTCTATAATGCCTATAGATTTTTGACATTTGTTTCAGAATATAAGGTTGTAGCTTGGCTCTTTTTCAATTACCCCCTTTACATGCGTGAAAAAAATCCATACAAAAAGGAAACAATTAATTGAGATTCCTAATGCATGACCCCAACGATTCCTTAGATTTAGGAAGCAATGTTTTTATTTCCTTAATATAACCTGGTTGCACATATATGGAGAGTCAATCAGAGAGATTTGTGGGATTTGTTATGTTAATTTAGGAAGTTACCGATTTTCCTCATTTTACTGTGATCTCAAATCGTTAATCTAGGGGGTCTTGTGTAAAGAACACTCTTGTGCTAATTTCCGTGCCAAAAAACTATAGGCACTATAGAATGAAACGGAGGGAGTATATCAAAAAATTCAGAAAAATAAAACTAATTCATTTAAAAATCTTAAAAATACAAATAATATATCAAAAAAACAGAAAAATAAAATTAATTCAATTCAAAATCTTAAAAATACAAATAATATATCAAAAAATAAAGAAAAATAAAACTAATTAATTTAAAAATCTTAAAAATAAAAATAATATATAAAAAAATTCAGAAAAATAAAAATAATTCATTTCAAAATCTGAAAAATACAAATAATATATCAATAAATTCAGAAAATAAAACTAATTCATTTCAAAATCTTAAAAATACAACTAATATATCAAAAAATTCAGAAAAATAAAACTAATTCATTTCAAAATCTTAAAAATACAAATAATATATGAATAAATTCAGAAAAATAAAACTAATTCATTTCAAAATCTTTCCGCCTCTGTCTTCCGAAGATGTCGTAGGGCGTGTGCACCGAACGACATCTTCGAGAAGTTGCGCCACGGGAGATTTTCCAACCCTTTACCCAACATCGTTAGAGGAGATGAAGTTTTTCACGGGCTTGCAGGAAAATTTTCCCGAGGAGCAACTTCCGAAGATGTCGTAGGGCGTGTGCACCGACGACATCTTCGAGAAGTTGCGCCACGGGAGATTTTCCATCCCTTTACCCAACACTGTTAGAGGAGATGAAGTCTTTCACGGGCTTGCAGGAAAATTTTCCCGAGGAGCAACTTCCGAAGATGTCGTAGGGCGTGTGCACCGACGACATCTTCGAGAAGCTGCGCCACGGGAGATTTTCCAACCCTTTACTTCATCCATGGGGATGAAACTCTCCCTACCTGCTAGGTTGGCTTGTTGGTCTACTTGCCAAGGCGTATCGATGCTCCTTTTATAGGCACGGCACCGCTTCGGCTTTGGCTTGTTCCTCCGACAGGGCGTCGTGCGCTACATGCTTTATCTCATCGAGCAGTGCGTCCACCCACGCGTTATTATCATGCCGACAGCTTTAGTCACGGTTGCACCCTCCAGCCGGGACTAAAGCTTACCCAAACATCCTTATCCCACCGTCAGTTTTCATAGATGACACGAAAACCACCTTTAGTCCCGGTTGCACCCACAAGCCGGGACTAAAAGCTTACCCAGACGTCCTTATCCCACCGACAGTTTTATTAGATGATACAAAACCACCTTTAGTCCCGGTTGCACCCACCAGCCGGGACTAAAGATTAGATGACCAGCTCTGGATTCCTCTTCTTCCCGCCATTTCTTCCCTGTCTTCCCGCCTCTTTCTTCCAGCCACTTTCTTCCCGCCACTTTCTTCCCGCCTCTTTCTTCCCGCCACTTTCTTCCCGCCTCCTGTCTTCCCGCTCCCATTTTTCCCGCCATTTCTCACTACATATATGTAGCCCGGCTTGGCCAGCATTATCACATCTCTACAATCTCTCATCACTCTCTCATGGCTTCCACCGCACCTACTCTAACCTACCAGCAGGTGGAGGAGCTTTGCGCCTCGAACTACCCTTGCCCACCGGGCTACCGCGTCCCCGCCGGCTGGAGCCTAAGCGCCGGCGGCGTGCCGGTCCCTCCCATCCCTCAGGGTACTGCGCGCCGGGCGGCCATCACGAACCACTACTACCTCGACCTCATGCCGGAGCAGCGGATGAATCCCCGCTGGCATCCCGATAACCAGCATACTTGGGATGCCTTCTTCATCAATCGTCGTGAGAGGGCGCTCACCAGGTATGAGGAGGACGGTCTGCCTCCTGGGAACTTCCACGAGGCCAGCCGTCGGCTATGGTGGTACGGCCGGACTCTGCAGAGCGTCTGTTATCACCAGAATTTGACCGAGTCAGAGGTGGGCCGTCATCAAGATGGGTTTGAAGATTATATACAGAAGAAATACGTGAATCGGCCTTATATGCAAAGTTTGGGCTAGTTTGCCCTTGTATCTGTAACATAGTAGGTTACGTGTCGGTTAGTTCGAGTTTGCCTCGTGCACGGTTGGGATTATTCCCACGTTAGAAAGTCTATGGACTATAAATATGTATCTAGGGTTTATGAAATAAACAACAACCAACGTTCAACACAATCAATCTCAGCGCATCGCCAACTCCTTCGTCTCGAGGGTTTCTCCTGGTAAGCACCATGCTGCCTAGATCGCATCTTGCGATCTAGGCAGCATAAGCTTTATTTACGTTGTTCATGCGTTGCTCGTGCCTGAAGCCTTTTTGATGGCGAGCAACGTAGTTATCTTAGATGTGTTAGGGTTAGCATTGTTCTTCGTATCATATGCTGTCGTAGTGCAACCCTTATACATCTAGCCGCCCTTACACCTAGCTTAGGTGTAGGGGCGGCACCCCGCTAGATCTTTGTTTAGTAGATCCGATCCGTTACGGTTGCTCCTTGTTCTTCAAGGATTAGTTTAATATCCGCAATAGTTAGGCCTTACAAAGGGTTGGAGGATCCAGCGGTGTGTAGGGTGTAGTTTGCTAGCCCTAGACAGGATGTTCGGGGATCAACCTCGTGTTGGTTTTTAGGCCCTGTCTAGGATCGGCTTACGATCACCGTACGCGAGCGCGATGCCCAATCGTGAGTAGGATGATCCGATTATGCGGTGAAAACCCTAAATCGTCGTAGATCGCTTTAGCTTTATCTTGATCAAGCAGGACCACCATATATTCGTACACCTCATACGAATCATGGGTGGATCGGCTCTTTGAGCCGATTCACGGGACAACCCGAGAGCCGATCGAGGCTCGTATTTAACGTTTACGTGTATGCCATGCAGGAAACTAAGCGAGGCATCATCCAACACCTTCCCGACCGGGTATAGGTCGGGTGGCACGCCCTTGCGACAAGCATCGGACGTGTGACCGGAAGGCTTTGCGGGCCGTCGCTCCGAGGGACCGGGGCCAGCCGCAGCCCCGAGTTGTTCCCGGCTCTACGGTGTTGCCGGTCGCTGCCCGCCGGTGGGTTTCCGACCGCAACACATTCTCGGCACGCCCGGTGGGACAATCTTCGACATCCAGCGCATCGCCATCTACATCCAAGATGGCGGAAAGCACTCCGGTCAAGTACGAGGATCTGACTGACGAGCTCAAGAAGAAGCATGACGAGATCAAGGCAGTCCTCGAAGCCGACCTCATCGGCTCTTTCCACAGAACCCGCTCCCATGGCATCAGGTGGAAGGGGTTCTCACCGAAGGCGCGCTCGATGGAGTGGACCTGTCCGCCCCGTCAGAAGAACGCACCAGGTCGCTGCGTCAGGAGATCAACTTCATGGTGGCTCATTCGCTGCACCGCCACTCTGAGAGCCTGGTGAACACTTTGGAGCGTGTCGCTCTGCGCGTGATCCAGGAAATCATGAGCCATCGGTATTCTCCGTCGGGACCAGCTCTGGGGACTTACAAAGGAGAGATGCCACTCCAGTCCCGTCCACCGCTGCCGTTCGCGTTGGCAGCACCAGAAGTGCCGAACTCATCGGCATACGTCGTCTACAAGATTGGTGGTGACCCTAGTGACTACCAATTCCTACCTGAGGCGCCCAAGGAGATCCCGCACGGATACACGTGTGCATACGTGCCAGACTGCAGTACCTGGGCACTCTCGAGCCAGGCTGCAACAGCAGGGGCCTCTGGAACAACAGGAGGGACGTCGGGGGCAGACCTTGAGAAGCAAACGTGGTTAGCTAAGTACGCCACTCCGACAAACCTCCAGAGCTCAGCTCCTGCAGTTGGCTCAGAACTGGAAAAGCAAGCATGGCTGGCTAAGTATGCCACTCCGGCGAATCTTCAGGGTTCGACACCTTCAGCCATCACCGCGGATCAGATTTGTACAATTCTGAAAGATCAGTTCGGCATGATGCCGAAAAGGAAGACATTCGGCTATACCAAGCCGTACCCCAACGAGTACGAATTGATCCCGCTACCACCCAAATATCGGCTCCCTGACTTCAAAAAGTTTAGTGGATCAGATGGTTCCAGCTCCATCGAACATGTGAGCCGATATTTGGCACAGCTGGGCACGATCTCAGCATCAGACGAGCTGCGTGTGAGGTTCTTCGCACAGTCCCTCACAGGATCGGCTATCGGGTGGTACACATCGCTGCCACCGAACTCAATCCGGACTTGGAAGCAGTTGGAGGAGCAGTTCCATGAGCAGTATCACTCAGAGGCTTCCGAGGCTGGCATTGCCGATCTAGCACAAGTACGACGAAGCGCGGGGAAACAATGTCGGAATACATCCAGCCGCTTCGAGACCGTGAGGAACCGATGCTATTCGGTTCACGTAAGTGAAAAAGAAGCAGTCGAGTTGGCGGTGGTGGGTCTCTCATCACCGATCAAGGACGTGGCCTCCCAAGCAGACTACCCTTCATTAGCGCACATGGTGCAGAAGCTATCAGCATATGAACAGCGCCACCCAGATGTTTACCAGGACAAATTCAAGCGTGCGGTGGTCCTGGTTGAGGCAGACGAGGATGAAGGTGCTCGCGGGAGATCAAGAGGTAGCGGTGGCTGAATGGGCTCGGGCGGCAAGCCCCGTGTCCTGCAAGTGGGTTAAGCCACAAGGCCCTCCAAAAGGGTTCGACTTCGACGTGACCAAAGCTGAGCAGATTTTCGACCTCTTACTCACGGAGAAGCAGCTGAAGGTACCCGAAGGCCACAAGATCCCCACGGTGCAGGAGCTGAACGGAAAGCCAAACTGCAAGTGGCATAACACGTTCACCCACACCACTAACGACTGCAGGGTGTGGCGTCAGCAGATCCAAATGGCGATAGAAAAAGGGGGACTAATTTTCAACCAATACGCCATGAAGGTCGACACACACCCCTTCCCCGCCGTTAATATGGCGGAGTATACTTACCATGGAGGGTGCCAGCCAGATTTCTCGTGCAATATCAACATGGTGGGACCTGGGCACCACTGCGGTAAGGACGGAGATGAGGGCAGCTGCTCTCATAGCAAAGACACGAGAGGAAGCCGCTCCACGCGATCGGCTCTGCCACGACGGCAAGCGCTACGTCACAGAGGGAGAAGTGAAGAACATAAGATATCAGCGACCTCTCTCTGATCACCTCCTCAACAAGTATGTGGGTCAATACGACCAACGCCGGCGATACGACGACGATGATGAAAAAGATCGTCTGGCTAGGGACGACAGGAGACGTCGTCGGCATGATCACGACGAGGAGCGACATGAGCGCCACGCCAAGGAAAAGTCAAGGGAGCAAGACGACGAGGATAGGCACTGGGACTGCCCCTTCTTCAGACACTGCTAGGATTCAGGAATGAGCCGATTGCCAACAATCGGCAATTGCCCAGAATGTAAACAAAGGAAGAAGGATGCAGCTAACGTGTCCGTGTTCAAACGTCTAGGGCCTCTCCCGCCTCGGAACAAGCATGCTGAGTCCGCTCGGGTGGAAGATCTCGAGGAACTAGAGGACGATGATGAAGAAGACAAGTATCATCGCCCAAGGTGGTGCCCTGATGGGCTCAGCCGTTCCCAGAAACGAAGGGTTCAGCGTCTACGTGGGTTGGAGGAAGCTGAAAGGTTATACCTGCACACGTTGAGGAAGGCACGGCCTGATCTGACCGCCAAAATTCAGCGAACCCTGGACGAAGAAGGTCGGCCACAAAGAAAAGAGTGGCGCCCCAAGCAAAAGAAAGCCGATGATGAGACATCAGCTGGCACAAACATGGTGCTCGTCCTTTCAACGGAGTTTGGTGCTCCAGGATTACACGAGGCACCCAAGTTCGACGATTGCGAGCGCATCAATGTGACACAGGATGGGACTAGGTTGGTCTTATCCACGGGCCCGATCGTGTAGCAAACGCAGCGTCTATGGACAAACGTGGCGATGCCGATCCAGGAGATCGGCCCCAAGGATTTATGGAGGAACATTATAAAACCTTCATTGAGCAATTCAACGTGGAGGCCGATTCCAGCAATCGGCCAAAATTATCCTCACTGTACATTCTACCTGGGTTCAACATTCGATCCAACAGGGAATACCTGAAGAGCCGATACCATCAAGTCCCTTGAAAGAATCGGCTCGGGGGGCACTGATACGTCTCCGACGTATCGATAATTTCTTATGTTCTATGCCATATTATTGATGATACCTACATGTTTTATGCACACTTTATGTCATATTCGTGCATTTTCTGGAACTAACCTAACAAGATGCCGAAGTGCCAGCTCTCGTTTTCTGCTGTTTTTGGTTTCGAAATCCTAGTAACGAAATATTCTCGGAATTGGACGAAACGAAGACCCAGGGGCCTATTTTTCCACGGAGCTTCCAGAAGACCGAAGAACATACGAAGTGGGGCCACGAGGTGGCCGGACCACATGGCGGCGCGGCCAAGGGGGGGCCCTGTGGTGTGGGCCCCTCGTTAGCCCCCCGACTCTGCCCTTCCGCCTACTTAAAGCCTCCGTCGCGAAACCCCTGATGCGAAAAACCACGATACGGAAAACCTTACTGAGACGCCGCCGCCGCCGATCCCATCTTGGGGGATTCTGGAGATCTCCTCCGGCACCCTGCCGGAGAGGGGATTCATCTCCCGGAGGACTCTACACCGCCATGGTCGCCTCCGGAGTGATGAGTGAGTAGTTCACCCCCGGACTATGGGTCCATAGCGGTAGCTAGATGGTTGTCTTCTCCTCATTGTGCTTCATTGTTGGATCTTGTGAGCTGCCTAACATGATCAAGATCATCTATCTCGTAATTCTATATGTTGTGTTTGTCGGGATCCGATGGATAGAGAATACCATGTCATGTTAATTATCAAGTTATTACATATGTGTTGTTTATGATCTTGCATGCTCTCCGTTACTAGTAGAGGCTCTGGCCAAGTTTTTGCTTTTAACTCCAAGAGGGAGTATTTATGCTCGATAGTGGGTTCATGCCCGCATTGACACCGGGACGATGACGAAAAGTTCTAAGGTTGTGTTGTGCTCGTTGCCACTAGGGATAAAACATTGGCGCTATGTCCGAGGATGTAGTTGTTGATTACATTACGCACCATACTTAATGCAATTGTCTCGTTGCTTAGCAACTTAATACTCGGAGGGGGTTCGGATGATAACTCTGAAGGTGGACTTTTTAGGCATAGATGCGGTTGGATGGCGGTCTATGTACTTTGTCGTAATGCCCAATTAAATCTCACTATACTTATCATGTCATGTATGTGCATTGTTATGCCCTCTCTATTTGTCAATTGCCCGACTGTAATTTGTTCACCCAACATGCTTTTATCTTATGGGAGAGACACCTCTAGTGAACTGTGGACCCCGGTCCATTCTTTAATACTGAAATACAAATCTGCTGCAATACTTGTTTTTACTATTTTCTCTGCAAACAATCATCTTCCACACAATACGGTTAATCCTTTGTTACAGCAAGCCGGTGAGATTGACAACCTCACCGTTTCGTTGGGGCAAAGTACTTTGGTTGTGTTGTGCAGGTTCCACGTTGGCGCCGGAATCTCTGGTGTTGCACCGCACTACATCCCGCCGCCATCAACCTTCAACGTGCTTCTTGGCTCCTCCTGGTTCGATAAACCTTGGTTTCTTTCTGAGGGAAAACTTGCTGCTGTGCGCATCATACCTTCCTCTTGGGGTTGCCCAACGAACGTGTGAAATACACGCCATCAAGCATATTTTCTCGGCGCCGTTGCCGGGAGATCAAGACACGCTGCAAGGGGAGTCTCCACTTCTCAATCTCTTTACTTTGTTTTTGTCTTGCTTTATTTTATTTACTACTTTGTTTGCTGCATTATATCAAAACACAAAAAAATTAGTTGCTAGCTTTACTTTATTTACTTGTCTTGCACTCTATATCAAAAACACAAAAAAATTAGTTTACTTGCATTTACTTTATCTAGTTTGTTTTATTTACTACTGCTAAAATGGCCAACCCTGAAAATACTAAGTTGTGTGACTTCACTAGCACAAATAATAATGATTTCCTATGCACACCTATTGCTCCACCTCGCTACTACAGCAGAATTCTTTGAAATTAAACCCGCTTTATCGAATCTTGTCATGAGAGAGCAATTTTCTCGGTGTTAGTTCCGATGATGCTTGCTGCCAATCTTAATAATTTTGTTGAACTATGTGAAATGCAAAAATATAAAGATGTAGATGGTGACATTATAAAATTAAAATTGTTCCCTTTCTCATTAAGAGGAAGAGCTAAAGATTGGTTGCTATCTCTGCCTAAGAATAGTATTGATTCATGGACTAAATGCAAGGATGCTTTTATTGGTAGATATTATCCCCTGCTAAAATTATATCTTTGAGGAGTAGCATAATGAATTTTAAACAATTAGATAATGAACATGTTGCTCAAGCTTGGGAAAGAATGAAATCTCCGGTTAAAAATTGCCCAACCCATGGATCGACTACTTGGATGATCATCCAAACCTTCTATGCAGGACTAAATTTTTCTTCGCGGAATTTATTGGATTCAGCTGCTGGAGGTACCTTTATGTCCATCACTCTTGGTGAAGCAACAAAGCTCCTTGATAATATGATGGTCAATTACTCTGAATGGCACACGGAAAGAGCTCCACAAGGTAAGAAGGTAAATTCTGTTGAAGAATCCTCTTCCTTGAATGATAAGGTTGATGCTATTATGTCTATGCTTGCGAATGATAGGACTAATGTTGATCCTAATAATGTTCCATTAGCTTCATTGGTTGCCCAAGAAGAACATGTTGATGTAAACTTCATTAAAAATAATAATTTCAACAACAATGCTTATCGGAACAATTCTAGTAATAACTATAGGCCATATCCTTATAATAATGGTAACGGTTATGCTAATTCTTATGGGAATTCTTACAACAATAATAGGAATACACCCCCTGGACTTGAAGCCATGCTTAAAGAATTTATTAGTACACAAACTGCCTTTAACAAATCCGTTGAGGAAAAGCTCAATAAAATTGATATTCTTGTTTCTAGAGTTGATAGTCTTGCCTCTGATGTTGATCTTTTGAAATCGAATGTTATGCCTAATAGGGATATTGAAAATAAAATTGTTACTACAGCAAATGCCATCCAAGTTAGAATTAATGAGAATATAAGATTAATGGCTGAACTGCGTGCTAGGTGGGATAGAGAAGAAAATGAAAAACTAGCTAAAAGGAAAATGTAGCTAAAGTTTGGACTATTACTACCACTAGCAATGCTAATGATTCACATGTTTCTGCACCTCCTACTATCAATGGTCAAATAATTGGTGTTGGCAATGCTTCTACTCCTAGTGCAAAGCGCGCAAAATTACCCGAAGCTGCTAAAGCTACTGAAACCGCTTGTGATAAAACTGCTGAAATTTTTTCCAACCTTGGGGATGATAATCCCATTGCTTTAGATTGTAATGATTTAGATTTTGATGATTGCCACATCTCTGAAGTTATAAAGTTCTTGCAAAAACTTGCTAAGAGTCCCAATGCTAGCGCTGTAAACTTGGCTTTCACAAAACATATTACAAATGCTCTCATAAAAGCTAGAGAAGAGAAACTAAAACTTGAAACTTCTATTCCTAGAAAGCTAGAGGATGGTTGGGAGCCCATCATTAAAATGAGAGTCAAAGATTTTGATTGTAATGCTTTATGTGATCTTGGTGCAAGTATTTCTGTTATGCCTAAAAAGTCTATGATATGCTTGACTTGCCACCATTGAAGAATTGTTATTTGGATGTTAATCTCGCCGATAATGCTAAAAAGAAACCTTTGGGGAGAGTTGATAATGTTCATATTATGATTAACAATAACCTTGTCCCCGTTGATTTTGTTGTCTTGGATATTGAATGCAATGCATCTTGCCCCATTATATTGGGAAGACCTTTTCTTCGAACCGTTGGTGCTACTATTGATATGAAGGAAGGTAATATTAAATATCAATTTCCTCTCAAGAAAGGTATGGAACACTTCCCTAGAAAGAGAATGAAGTTTACCTTATGATTCTATTATTAGAACAAATTATGATGTTGATGCTTCGTCTCTTGATGTTACTTGAGATACACTTTCGCGCCTAGGCTGAAAGGCGTTAAAGAAAAGCGCTTATGGGAGACAACCCATGTTTTTACTCCAGTACTTTATTTTATATTTGTGTCTTGGAAGTTGTTTACTACTGTAGCAACCTCTCCTTATCTTAGTTTTATGTTTTGTTGTGCCAAGTAAAGTCTTTGATAGAAAAGTAAGTACTAGATTTGGATTACTGCGCAGTTCCAGATTTCTTTGCTGTCACGAATCTGGGTCTATCTCCTTGTAGGTAGCTCAGAAAATTAAGCCAATTTACGAGCATGATCCTCAGATATGTACGCAACTTTCATTCAATTTGAGCATTTTCGTTTGAGCAAGTCTGGTGGCCTAATAAAATCCATCTTTACGGACTGTTCTGTTTTGATAGATTCTGTCTTTTATTTCGCATTACCTCTTTTGCTATGTTGGATGAATTTCTTTGATCCACTAATGTCCAGTAGCTTTATGCAATGTCCAGAAGTGTTAAGAATGATTGTGTCACCTCTGAACATGTGAATTTTTATTATGCACTAACCCTCTAATGAGTTGTTTCGAGTTTGGTGTGGAGGAAGTTTTCAAGGATCAAGAGAGGAGTATGATGCAATATGATCAAGGAGAGTGAAAGCTCTAAGCTTGGGGATGCCCCGGTGGTTCACCCCTGCATATTATAAGAAGACTCAAGCGTCTAAGCTTGGGGATGCCCAAGGCATCCCCTTCTTCATCGATAACATTATCGAGGTTCCTCCCCTGAAACTATATTTTTATTCCGTCACATCTTATGTACTTTGCTTGGAGCGTCGGTTTGTTTTTGTTTTTTGTTTTGTTTGAATAAAATGGATCCTAGCATTCACTTTATGGGAGAGAGACACGCTCCGCTGTAGCATATGGACAAATATGTCCTTAGGCTCTACTCATAGTATTCATGGCGAAGTTTCTTCTTCGTTAAATTGTTATATGGTTGGAATTGGAAAATACTACATGTAGTAAATTGCTATAATGTCTTGGATAATTTGATACTTGGCAATTGTTGTGCTCATGTTTAAGCTCTTGCATCATATACTTTGCACCCATTAATGAAGAAATACTTAGAGCTTGCTAATTTGGTTTGCATATTTGGTTTCTCTAGAGTCTAGATAACATCTAGTATTGAGTTTTGAACAACAAGGAAGACGGTATGGAGTCTTATAATGTTTACCATATGTCTTTTATGTGAGTTTTTGCTGTACCGTTCATCCTTGTGTTTGTTTCAAATAACCTTGCTAGCCTAAACCTTGTATCGAGAGGGAATACTTCTCATGCCTCCAAAATCCTTGAGCCAACCACTATGCCATTTGTGTCCACCATACCTACCTACTACATGGTATTTCTCCGCCATTCCAAAGTAAATTGCTTGAGTGCTACCTTTAAAATTCCATCATTCACCTTTGCAATATATAGCTCATGGGACAAATAACTTAAAAACTATTGTGGTATTGAATATGTACTTATGCACTTTATCTCTTATTAAGTTGCTTGTTGAGCGATAACCATGTTTACGGGGACGCCATCAACTATTCTTTGTTGGATATCATGTGAGTTGCTATGCATGTCCGTCTTGTGCCGAAGCAAGAGAGATCTACCACCTTCATGGTTGGAGCATGCATATTGTTAGAGAAGAACTTTGGGCCGCTAACTAAAGCCATGATTCATGGTGGAAGTTTCGAGTTTGGACATATATCCTCAATCTCATATGAGAATAATAATTGTTGCCACATGCTTATGCATTAAAGAGGAGTCCATTATCTGTTGTCCATGTTGTCCCGGTATGGATGTCTAAGTTGAGAATAATCAAAAGCGAGAAATCCAAAATGCGAGCTTTCTCCTTAGACCTTTGTACAGGCGGCATGGAGGTACCCCATTGTGACACTTGGTCAAAACATGTGCATTGCAAAGATCCGGTAGTCCAAGTTAATTAGGACAAGGTGCGGGCACTATTAGTATACTATGCATGAGACTTGCAACTTGTAAGATATAATGTACATAACTCATATGCTTTATTACTACCGTTGACAAAATTGTTTCATGTTTTCAAAATAAAAGCTCTAGCACAAATATAGCAATCGATGCTTTCCTCTTTGAAGGACCATTCTTTTACTTTTATGTTGAGTCAGTTCACCTATCTCTCTCCACCTCAAGAAGCAAACACTTGTGTGCTGTGCATTGATTCCTACATACTTGCATATTGTACTTGTTATATTACTCTATGTTGACTATTATCCATGAGATATACATGTTACAAGTTGAAAGCAACCGCTGAAACTTAATCTTCCTTTGTGTTGCTTCAATACCTTTACTTTGATTTATTGCTTTATGAGTTAACTCTTATGCAAGACTTATTAATACTTGTCTTGAAGTACTATTCATGAAAAAGTCTTTGCTATATGATTCACTTGTTTACTCATGTCATTACCATTGTTTTGATCGCTGCATTCACTACATATGTTTACAAATAGTATGATCAAAGTTATGATGGCATATCACTTCAGAAATTATCTTTGTTATCGTTTTACCTGCTCGGGACGAGCGGAACTAAGCTTGGGGATGCTTGATACGTCTCCGACGTATCGATAATTTCTTATGTTCTATGCCATATTATTGATGATACCTACATGTTTTATGCACACTTTATGTCATATTCGTGCATTTTCCGGAACTAACCTATTAACAAGATGCCGAAGTGCCGGTTCTTGTTTTCTGCTGTTTTTGGTTTCGAAATCCTAGTAACGAAATATTCTCGGAATTGGACGAAACGAAGACCCGGGGGCCTATTTTTCCACGGAGCTTCCGGAAGACCGAAGAACATACGAAGTGGGGCCACGAGGTGGCCGGACCACATGGCGGCGCGGCCAAGGGGGCCGCGCCGCCCTGTGGTGTGGGCCCTCGTTAGCCCCCGACTCTGCCCTTCCGCCTACTTAAAGCCTCCGTCGCGAAACCCCGATGCGAAAAACCACGATACGGAAAACCTTGCGAGACGCCGCCGCCGCCGATCCCATCTCGGAGGATTCCGGAGATCTCCTCCGGCACCCTGCCGGAGAGGGGATTCATCTCCCGGGAGGACTCTACACCGCCATGGTCGCCTCCGGAGTGATGAGTGAGTAGTTCACCCCTGGACTATGGGTCCATAGCAGTAGCTAGATGGTTGTCTTCTCCTCATTGTGCTTCATTGTTGGATCTTGTGAGCTGCCTAACATGATCAAGATCATCTATCCGTAATTCTATATGTTGTGTTTGTCGGGATCCGATGGATAGAGAATACCATGTCATGTTAATTATCAAGTTATTACATATGTGTTGTTTATGATCTTGCATGCTCTCCGTTACTAGTAGAGGCTCGGCCAAGTTTTTGCTTTTAACTCCAAGAGGGAGTATTTATGCTCGATAGTGGGTTCATGCCCGCATTGACACACGGGACGAGTGACAGAAAGTTCTAAGGTTGTGTTGTGCTTGTTGCCACTAGGGATAAAACATTGGCGCTATGTCCGAGGATGTAGTTGTTGATTACATTACGCACCATACTTAATGCAATTGTCATGTTGCTTAGCAACTTAATACTTGGAGGGGTTCGGATGATAACTCTGAAGGTGGACTTTTTAGGCATAGATGCGGTTGGATGGCGGTCTATGTACTTTGTCGTAATGCCCAATTAAATCTCACTATACTTATCATGTCATGTATGTGCATTGTTATGCCCTCTCTATTTGTCAATTGCCCGACTGTAATTTGTTCACCCAACATGCTTTTATCTTATGGGAGAGACACCTCTAGTGAACTGTGGACCCCGGTCCATTCTTTAATACTAAAATACAAATCTGCTTGCAATACTTGTTTTTACTATTTTCTCTCGCAAACAATCATCTTCCACACAATACGGTTAATCCTTTGTTACAGCAAGCCGGTGAGATTGACAACCTCAGCTGTTTCGTTGGGGAAAAGTACTTTGGTTGTGTTGTGCGGGTTCCACGTTGGCGCCGGAATCTCCGGTGTTGCGCCGCACTACATCCCGCCGCCATCAACCTTCAACGTGCTTCTTGGCTCCTCCTGGTTCGATAAACCTTGGTTTCTTTCTGAGGGAAAACTTGCTGCTGTGCGCATCATACCTTCCTCTTGGGGTTGCCCAACGAACGTGTGAAATACACGCCATCAGGCACCTAGGTGGATAAAATACGAGGATATGAAGTAGGAGTATCTTTCAAATGCCCAGCAGCCCAAGATATTCTTTGATGACGGGTATTGAAGTATGGGGGCTGATACATAAATCGGCCGTAAAAAATTCAAAAAAAATTTAGCACAGCCGATGCGCAGACATCGACTTAAGGATAGAAAGCCGATGCGTGGCCATCGACTCCAGTGGTACAACTGTTATAAGCAGAGACTCAATGGAATGCCTTCTTGCAAGTACTCGAGTCCGCAATATCAGCTGGGGCGGTTTGAGGGATCATGACCACGACCAATGCCAAGAGCAGCACTGGACGTGCGGATCGAGGTTAAGGATGGGTTTCGACCGTAACGGATCCGCCAAAGGAAAGGAGCCGATCTGACCTGCAAGGCGCGAGAAGTGGACTGAAGATGCTCGGGGGGCAGCTCACCCTGAAGGTTCTCCGCTCTGGGGAGCCGATTTTGTTGAAATCGGCTGGCTCTGCATTATGACTTGAGGCCAATGGCGGCACATTTGGCTGACTCACTACCTTTCTCGCCTTGACTGAGGCTCGGGGGGCAGCTTGTCCTGAAGGACCCTTTGCTGTAGGGAGCCGATTTTGTTGAAATCGGCTGGCTCTACATCTCAGCTTTTGAGGAATAGTTGCTGCGGGAAAAACGGAGCGAGGAGCACGTCTGAGAAGTATCATCTCCAGCCTCTGGGTTGAGTTAGCAATGGTCTCAGAGAGCCCCTGAAAGCAAAGGGGATTTGGAAGAAAAGGGTCTGGCAGGAAAATGTCTGAAAACCTGAGGTTAAGGCCAGGCATTATTTCAGGGGTTTTGCCGTTGAAATCCAACACTACGCTCGGTGACTGCGTATTGGACCTGTTCGGTTGGAAGTTTGGTGATCTGAATTTGAGCAGGTTTCGCAGGTTACCGATGCGTTGCCATCGGCTTATTGAGCGGTGATCAAATTAACAATCGGCCAAGTCAGTACGGAAAGAAATCGGCAGAATCAAGTTAAGAGAAATTCTTCATTAATATTGGGATTTCTTACAATGAAGAGCCGACTGCTCAAAGAAGAAAAAAGAACAAAAGGAGAGCCGATTGCTCAGGGATTGCTAATCCTACGTTGCTAATCCTCGCTAGCATCATCGTCGGTATCGGAGTTGCCGCCGGCGCTACCCCCGGAGGATTCCTCGTCGCTGCTGCCCCAGTCCTCGGCCGGACCTTCTTCTTCCTCGTCATCATCATCATCCTCGCTGTCCGCCCAAGCGCGGAAGCGCTTCGTCGGCGGGTACCCAGCGGAAGAGGAGGAATCATCCTCCTCCTCCTCATCTTCTCCTTCCTCGTCATCATCCTCGTCCTCGCTGTCCGCCCACATGCGGGAGCGCTTCTTCGGCGGGAGCCTGGCGGAGGGGGAGGCCCCTGTCTTCTCTACTTCTCCTTCTTTCTCCTCTTTGTCGGAGGAGATGGGGTTCGCCCCGGAGTAGAGGTCGTCTTCATTCTTGCTTTTCGGCGAGGATGGGAGGGGGAGGCCTGAGGGGGAAGAGGAAGAGGAAGACATTGCTACAGGGGAAGAGGGGTTTTTGGCGCTGGTGGACAGAACAGAGCAAGGGGATGGAGTGGCGAACCGTTCGGCACAGATAAATAAAGTGGAGGTTTAATGCCATGACGGTTCTCGAGGACGTTATGCCGAAATTATCAATTCGTGCAGAGAAGCCCAGGAGGCAAGGCGAAATGATGGAAGATTCTGCGGCAGTTCTGCTCTGCCACGACATGACCCGACGAAATAAAAGTGTAATGATTTTGGAAATGTCATTTCCAAAACCAGGGGGGCATGTGTTATCACCAGAATTTGACTGAGTCAGAGGTGGGCCGCGATCAAGATGGGTTTGAAGATTATATACAGAAGAAATACGTAAATCGGCCTTATATGCAAAGTTTGGGCTAGTTTGCCCTTGTATCTGTAACATAGTAGGTTACGTGTCGGTTAGTTCGAGTTTGCCTCGTGCACGGTTGGGATTATTCCCACGTTAGAAAGTCTACGGACTATAAATATGTATCTAGGGTTTATGAAATAAACAACAACCAACGTTCAACACAATCAATCTCGGCGCATCGCCAACTCCTTCGTCTCGAGGGTTTCTCCTGGTAAGCACCATGCTGCCTAGATCGCATCTTGCGATCTAGGCAGCATAAGCTTATTTACGTTGTTCATGCGTTGCTCGTCGCTGAAGCCTTTTTGATGGCGAGCAACGTAGTTATCTTAGATGTGTTAGGGTTAGCATTGTTCTTCGTATCATATGCTTGTCGTAGTGCAACCCTTATACATCTAGCCGCCCTTACACCTAGCTTAGGTGTAGGGGCGGCACCCGCTTGATCTTTGTTTAGTAGATCCGATCCGTTACGGTTGCTCCTTGTTCTTCAAGGATTAGTTTAATATCCGCAATAGTTAGGCCTTACAAAGGGTTGGAGGATCCAGCGGCGTGTAGGGTGTAGTTTGCTAGCCCTAGACAGGATGTTCCGGGGATCAACCTCGTGTTGGTTTTTAGGCCCTGTCTAGGATCGGCTTACGATCACCGTACGCGAGCGCGAGGCCCATTCGTGAGTAGGATGATCCGATTATGCGGTGAAAACCCTAATTCGTCGTAGATCGCTTTAGCTTTATCTTGATCAAGCAGGACCACCATATATTCGTACACCTTGTACGAATCATGGGTGGATCGGCTCTTTGAGCCGATTCACAGGACAACCTGAGAGCCGATCGAGGCTCGTATTTAACGTTTACGTGTATGCCATGCAGGAAACTAAGCGAGGCATTGATGGCGTGTATTTCACACGTTCGTTGGGCAACCCCAAGAGGAAGGTATGATGCGCACAGCAGCAAGTTTTCCCTCAGAAAGAAACCAAGGTTTATCGAACCGGGAGGAGCCAAGAAGCACGTTGAAGGTTGATGGCGGCGGGATGTAGTGCGGCGCAACACCAGAGATTCCGGCGCCAACGTGGAACTGCACAACACAACCAAAGTACTTTGCCCCAACGAAACAGTGAGGTTGTCAATCTCACCGGCTTGCTGTAACAAAGGATTAACCGTATTGTGTGGAAGATGATTGTTTGCGAGAGAAAACGAGTAAAACAAGTATTGCGACAGATTTGTATTTCAGTATTAAAAGAATGGACCGGGGTCCACGGTTCACTAGAGGTGTCTCTCCCATAAGATAAAAGCATGTTGGGTGAACAAATTACGGTCGGGCAATTGACAAATAGAGAGGGCATAACAATGCACATACATGACATGATAAGTATAGTGAGATTTAATTGGGCATTACGACAAAGTACATAGACCGCCATCCAAGCTGCATCTATGCCTAAAAAGTCCACCTTCGAGGTTATCGTCCGAACCCCTCCGGTATTAAGTTGCTAACAACGAGACAATTGCATTAAGTATGGTGCGTAATGTAATCAACAACTACATCCTCGGACATAGCGCCAATGTTTTATCCCTAGTGGCAACAGCACAACACAACCTTAGAACTTTACGTCACTTGTCCCGGTGTCAATGCGAGGCATGAACCCACTATCGAGCATAAGTACTCCCTCTTGGAGTTAAAAGTAAAAACTTGGCCGAGCCTCTACTAGAAACGGAGAGCATGCAAGATCATAAACAACACATGTATAATAACTTGATAATTAACATGACATGGTATTCTCTATCCATCGGATCCCGACAAACACAACATATAGAATTACGGATAGATGATCTTGATCATGTTAGGCAGCTCACAAGATCCAACAATGAAGCACAATGAGGAGAAGACAACCATCTAGCTACTGCTATGGACCCATAGTCCAGGGGTGAACTACTCACTCATCACTCCGGAGGCGACCATGGCGGTGTAGAGTCCTCCGGGAGATGAATCCCCTCTCCGGCGGGGTGCCGGAGGAGATCTCCGAGAATCCCCCGAGATGGGATCGGCGGCGGCGGCGTCTCGGTAAGGTTTTCCGTATCGTGGTTTTTCGCATCGGGGTTTCGCGACGGAGGCTTTAAGTAGGCGGAAGGGCGAGTCGGGGGCCGGACGAGGGGGCCACACCATAGGGCGGCGCGGGCCCCCCGGGCCGCGCGGCCCTGTGGTTTGGCCACCTCGTGGCCCCACTTCGTGTGTTCTTCGGTCTTACGGAAGCTCCGTGGAAAAATAGGACCACGGGTCTTCGTTTCGTCCAATTCCGAGAATATTTCGTTACTAGGATTTACGAAACCAAAAACAGCGAGAAAACGAGAGCTGGCACTTCGGCATCTTGTTAATAGGTTAGTTTCGGAAAATGCACGAATATGACATAAAGTGTGCATAAAACATGTAGGTATCATCAATAATATGGCATAGAACATAAGAAATTATCGATACGTCGGAGACGTATCAAGCATCCCCAAGCTTAGTTACGCTCGTCCCGAGCGGGTAAAACGATAACAAAGATAATTTACGAAGTGATATGCCATCATAACCTTGATCATACTATTTGTAAACATATGTAGTGGATGCAGCGATCAAAACAATGGTAATGACATGAGTAAACAAGTGAATCATATAGCAAAGACTTTTCATGAATAGTACTTCAAGACAAGTATTAATAAGTCCTGCATAAGAGTTAACTCATAAAGCAATAAATCAAAGTAAAGGTATTGAAGCAACACAAAGGAAGATTAAGTTTCAGCGGTTGCTTTCAACTTGTAACATGTATATCTCATGGATAATTGTCAACATAGAGTAATATAACAAGTACAATATGCAAGTATGTAGGAATCAATGCACAGTTCACACAAGTGTTTGCTTCTTCAGGTGGAGAGAAATAGGTGAACTGACTCAACATAAAAGTAAAGAGAATGGTCCTTCAAAGAGGAAAGCATCGATTGCTATATTTGTGCTAGAGCTTTTATTTTGAAAACATGAAACAATTTTGTCAACGGTAGTAATAAAGCATATGAGTTATGTACATTATATCTTACAAGTTGCAAGTCTCATGCATAGTATACTAATAGTGCCCGCACCTTGTCCTAATTAACTTGGACTACCGGATCTTTGCAATGCACATGTTTTGACCAAGTGTCACAATGGGGTACCTCCATGCCGCCTGTACAAAGGTCTAAGGAGAAAGCTCGCATTTTGGATTTCTCGCTTTTGATTATTCTCAACTTAGACATCCATACCGGGACAACATGGACAACGAGATAATGGACTCCTCTTTAATGCATAAGCATGTGGCAACAATTATTATTCTCATATGAGATTGAGGATATATGTCCAAACTGAAACTTCCACCATGAATCATGGCTTTAGTTAGCGGCCCAAAGTTCTTCTCTAACAATATGCATGCTCCAACCATGAAGGTGGTAGATCTCTCTTGCTTCGAGACAAGACGGACATGCATAGCAACTCACATGATATCCAACAAAGAATAGTTGATGGCGTCCCCAGAAACATGGTTATCGCTCAACAAGCAACTTAATAAGAGATAAAGTGCGTAAGTACATATTCAATACCACAATAGTTTTTAAGCTAATTGTCCCATGAGCTATATATTGCAAAGGTGAATGATGGAATTTTAAAGGTAGCACTCAAGCAATTTACTTTGGAATGGCGGATAAATACCATGTAGTAGGTAGGTATGGTGGACACAAATGGCATAGTGGTTGGCTCAAGGATTTTGGATGCATGAGAAGTATTCCCTCTCGATACAAGGTTTAGGCTAGCAAGGTTATTTGAAACAAACACAAGGATGAACGGTACAGCAAAACTCACATAAAAGACATACGGTAAACATTATAAGACTCCATACCGTCTTCCTTGTTGTTCAAAACTCAATACTAGATGTTATCTAGACTCTAGAGAAACCAAATATGCAAACCAAATTAACAAGCTCTAAGTATTTCTTCATTAATGAGTGCAAAGTATATGATGCAAGAGCTTAAACATGAGCACAACAATTGCCAAGTATCAAATTATCCAAGACATTTTAGAGTTACTACATGTATCATTTTCCAATTCCAACCATATAACAATTTAACGAAGATGAAACTTCGCCATGAATACTATGAGTAGAGCCTAAGGACATATTTGTCCATATGCTACAGCGGAGCGTGTCTCTCTCCCATAAAGTGAATGCTAGGATCCATTTTATTCAAACAAAACAAAAAACAAAAACAAACCGACGCTCCAAGCAAAGTGCATAAGATGTGGCCGAATAAAAATATAGTTTCGGGGAGGAACCTGATAATGTTGTCGATGAAGAAGGGGATGCCTTGGGCATCCCCAAGCTTAGACAGCTTGAGTCTTCTTAATATATGCAGGGGTGAACCACCGGGGCATCCCCAAGCTTAGAGCTTTCACTCTCCTTGATCATATTGCATCATACTCCTCTCTTGACCCTTGAAAACTTCCTCCACACCAAACTCGAAACAACTCATTAGAGGGTTAGTGCATAATAAAAATTCACATGTTCAGAGGTGACACAATCATTCTTAACACTTCTGGACATTGCATAAAGCTACTGGACATTAGTGGATCAAAGAAATTCATCCAACATAGCAAAAGAGGCAATGCGAAATAAAAGACGAGAATCTGTCAAAACAGAACAGTCCGTAAAGATGGATTTTATTAGGCTACCAGACTTGCTCAAACGAAAATGATCAAATTGAATGAAAGTTGCGTACATATCTGAGGATCATGCTCGTAAATTGGCGTAATTTTCTGAGCTACCTACAGGGAGATAGACCCAGATTTGTGACAGCAAAGAAATCTGGAACTGCGCAGTAATCCAAATCTAGTACTTACTTTTCTATCAAAGACTTTACTTGGCACAACAAAACATAAAACTAAGATAAGGAGAGGTTGATACAGTAGTAAAAAACTTCCAAGACACAAATATAAACAAAAATACTGGAGTAAAAACATGGGTTGTCTCCCATAAGCGCTTTTCTTTAACGCCTTTCAGCTAGGCGCAGAAAGTGTAACTCAAGTAACATCGAGAGATGAAGCATCAACATCATAATTTGTTCTAATAATAGAATCATAAGGTACCTTCATTCTCTTTCTAGGGAAGTGTTCTATACCTTTCTTGAGAGGAAATTGATATTTAATATTACCTTCCTTCATATCAATAGTAGCACCAACGCGTTCGAAGAAAAGGTCTTCCCAATATAATGGGGCAAGATGCATTGCATTCAATATCCAAGACAACAAAATCAACGGGGACAAGGTTATTGTTAACCATAATATGAACATTATCAACTTTCCCCAAAGGTTTCTTTTTAGCATTATCAGCGAGATTAACATCCAAATAACAATTTTTCAATGGTGGCAAGTCAAGCATATCATAGACTTTTTTAGGTATAACAGAAATACTTACACCAAGATCACATAAGGCATTACAATCAAAGTCTTTGACTCTCATTTTAATGATGGGCTCCCAACCATCTTCTAGCTTTCTAGCAATAGAAGTTTC
This sequence comes from Lolium rigidum, assembly GCF_022539505.1. Classification (NCBI taxonomy): domain Eukaryota; kingdom Viridiplantae; phylum Streptophyta; class Magnoliopsida; order Poales; family Poaceae; genus Lolium; species Lolium rigidum. Next base: position 145,353,318 of record NC_061508.1, on the reverse strand, counting down.
AAGTTTTAGTTTCTCTTCTCTAGCTTTTATGAGAGCATTTGTAATATGTTTTGTGAAAGCCAAATTTATAGCACTAGCATTGGGACTTTTAGCAAGTTTTTGCAAGAACTTTATAACTTCAGAGATGTGGCAATCATCAAAATCTAAATCATTACAATCTAAAGCAATGGGATTATCATCCCCAAGGTTGGAAAAAATTTCAGCGGTTTTATCACAAGCGGTTTCAGCGGTTTTAGCGGTTTCGAGTAATTTTGCGCGCTTTGCACTAGGAGTAGAAGCATTGCCAACACCAATTATTTTACCATTGATAGTAGGAGGTGCAGCAACATATGAATCATTAGCATTGCTAGTGGTGGTAATAGTCCAAACTTTAGCTACATTTTCCTTTTTAGCTAGTTTTTCATTTTCTTCTCTATCCCACCTAGCACGCGAGTTCAGCCATTAATCTTATATTCTCATTAATTCTAACTTGGATGGCATTTGCTGTAGTAACAATTTTATTTTCAATATCCCTATTAGGCATAACTTTCGATTTCAAAAGATCAACATCAGAGGCAAGACTATCAACTCTAGAAACAAGAATATCAATTTTATTGAGCTTTTCTTCAACAGATTTGTTAAAGGCAGTTTGTGTACTAATAAATTCTTTAATCATGGCTTCAAGTCCAGGGGTGTATTCCTATTATTGTTGTAAGAATTCCCATAAGAATTAGCATAACCGTTACCATTATTATAAGGATATGGCCTATAGTTATTACTAGAATTGTTCAGATAAGCATTGTTGTTGAAATTATTATTTTTAATGAAGTTTACATCGACATGTTCTTCTTGGGCAACCAATGAAGCTAATGGAACATTATTAGGATCAACATTAGTCTTATCATTCGCAAGCATAGACATAATAGCATCAACCTTATCATTCAAGGAAGAGGATTCTTCAACAGAATTTACCTTCTTACCTTGTGGAGCTCTTTCCGTGTGCCATTCAGAGTAATTAACCATCATATTATCAAGAAGCTTTGTTGCTTCACCAAGAGTGATGGACATAAAGGTACCTCCAGCAGCTGAATCCAATAAATTCCGCGAAGAAAAATTTAGTCCTGCATAGAAGGTTTGGATGATCATCCAAGTAGTCGATCCATGGGTTGGGCAATTTTTAACCGAGAGATTTCATTCTTTCCCAAGCTTGAGCAACATGTTCATTATCTAATTGTTTAAAATTCATTATGCTACTCCTCAAAGATATAATTTTAGCAGGGGGATAATATCTACCAATAAAAGCATCCTTGCATTTAGTCCATGAATCAATACTATTCTTAGGCGAGAGATAGCAACCAATCTTTAGCTCTTCCTCTTAATGAGAAAGGGAACAATTTTAATTTTATAATGTCACCATCTACATCTTTATATTTTTGCATCTCACATAGTTCAACAAAATTATTGAGATGGGCAGCGACATCATCGGAACTAACACCGAGAAAATTGCTCTCGCATAACAAGATTCAGTAAAGCAGGTTTAATTTCAAAGAATTCTGCTGTAGTAGCGGGTGGAGCAATAGGTGTGCATAGGAAATCATTATTATTTGTGCTAGTGAAGTCACACAACTTAGTATTTTCAGGGTTGGCCATTTTAGCAATAGTAAATAAAGCAAACTAGATAAAGTAAATGCAAGTAAACTAATTTTTTTGTGTTTTTGATATAGTAAACAAGACAGTAAATAAAGTAAAGCTAGCAACTAATTTTTTTGTGTTTTGATATATGCAGCAAACAAAGTAGTAAATAAAATAAAGCAAGACAAAAACAAAGTAAAGAGATTGAGAAGTGGAGACTCCCCTTGCAGCGTGTCTTGATCTCCCCGGCAACGGCGCCAAAAAAGAGCTTGATGGCGTGTATTTCACACGTTCGTTGGGCAACCCCAAGAGGAAGGTATGATGCGCACAGCAGCAAGTTTTCCCTCAGAAAGAAACCAAGGTTTATCGAACCAGGAGGAGCCAAGAAGCACGTTGAAGGTTGATGGCGGCGGGGTGTAGTGCGGCGCAACACCAGAGATTCCGGCGCCAACGTGGAACCTGCACAACACAACCAAAGTACTTTGCCCCAACGAAACAGTGAGGTTGTCAATCTCACCGGCTTGCTGTAACAAAGGATTAACCGTATTGTGTGGAAGATGATTGTTTGCGAGAAAACAATAAAACAAGTATTGCAGCAGATTTGTATTTCAGTATTAAAAGAATGGACCGGGGTCTACGGTTCACTAGAGGTGTCTCTCCCATAAGATAAAAGCATGTTGGGTGAACAAATTACAGTCGGGCAATTGACAAATAGAGAGGGCATAACAATGCACATACATGACATGATAAGTATAGTGAGATTTAATTGGGCATTACGACAAAGTACATAGACCGCCATCCAACTGCATCTATGCCTAAAAAGTCCACCTTCAGGTTATCGTCCGAACCCCCTCCAGTATTAAGTTGCTAACAACAGACAATTGCATTAAGTATGGTCCGTAATGTAATCAACAATTACATCCTCGGACATAGCGCCAATGTTTTATCCCTAGTGGCAACATCACAACACAACCTTAGAACTTTTCGTCACTTGTCCCGGTGTCAATGCGAGGCATGAACCCACTATCGAGCATAAGTACTCCCTCTTGGAGTTAAAAGTAAAAACTTGGCCAGAGCCTCTACTAGAAACGGAGAGCATGCAAGATCATAAACAACACATGTATAATAACTTGATAATTAACATGACATGGTATTCTCTATACATCGGATCCCGACAAACACAACATATAGAATTACAGATAGATGATCTTGATCATGTTAGGCAGCTCACAAGATCCAACAATGAAGCACAATGAGGAGAAGACAACCATCTAGCTACTGCTATGGACCCATAGTCCAGGGGTGAACTACTCACTCATCACTCCGGAGCGACCATGGCGGTGTAGAGTCCTCCGGGAGATGAATCCCCTCTCCGGCAGGGTGCCGGAGGAGATCTCGAGAATCCCCGAGATGGGATCGGCGGCGGCGGCGTCTCGATAGGTTTTCCGTATCGTGGTTTTTCGCATCGGGGGTTTCGCGACGGAGGCTTTAAGTAGGCGGAAGGGGCGAGTCGGGGCCGGACGAGGGGCCACACCATAGGGCGGTGCGGCCCCCCCGGGCCGCGCGGCCCCGTGGTTTGGCCACCTCGTGGCCCCACTTCGTGTGTTCTTCGGTCTTCGGAAGCTCCGTGGAAAAATAGGACCACGGGTCTTCGTTTCGTCCAATTCCGAGAATATTTCGTTACTAGGATTTCGAAACCAAAAACAGCAGAAAACGAGGACCGGCACTTCGGCATCTTGTTAATAGGTTAGTTCCGAGAAAATGCACGAATATGACATAAAGTGTGCATAAAACATGTAGGTATCATCAATAATATGGCATAGAACATAAGAAATTATCGATACGTCGGAGACGTATCGGGCATCATCCAACACCTTCCCCGACGGTATAGGTCGGGTGGCACGCCCTTGCGACGGCATCGGACGTGTGACCAGAAGGCTTTGCGGGCCGTCGCTCTGAGGGACTGGGGCCAGCCGCAGCCCTGAGTTGTACCCGGCTCTACGGTGTTGCCAGTCGCTGCCCGCCGGTGGGTTTCTGACCGCAACAGCGTCATGGACTACATCACGGCCGGTGATGTCCCCCGCCTGCGCTACCCTCAGTTCGAGCCACGAGCGCCGCCCGACGACAGCGACGACAACGGCTGCAACTTAGAAGGCGACGACTACCAGTACAACAGCGGCGGCTATGAAGACTACGAGTATGCATATTATACGCCTAGGCAGGAGTATGACTAAATCACTCCAAATTTCATGTATCATCAGTGTGGTTTCTCGAATCAATCGAATCATTCGAAAATGGACACCAAACACATCACGGGTAATATAATTCACATGATCCATTCAATAAAGTTTGGTACAATAAATTATTACACATCATTTCTTCCCCTTTGTTCCTGCTTGCTTACGATTGTGCCGTATCCATGGAGCATCCTCATCATTTAACTTAATGCTTGGGTCGGTGTTCACTTTGAAGGGCGGAATTTCAGCAAACATATTATAATCTTCTGACATGTCTATCTTGTCCTCCACTCCCACGATGTTTCTTTTCCTTGAAAGAACAATGTGGCGCTTTGGATCATCGCATGATGTACTGATCGTTTTCTTATCTTTCCGTTTCCTCGGTTTGCTACTCATGTCCTTCACATAGAAAACCGAGCGACATCTTTCGCTAGGACGAATGGTTCGTCAAGGTAACCAAGATTGTTGAAATCCACCATTGTCATTCCGTATTCGTTGGTCCACCTTTACCCCACCTCCTGTTAGCTTGAACCATTTGCACCGGAAGAAAGGGACCTTAAAGGAGGGTCCATAGTCAAGTTCCCATATCTCGCTCTATGTAACCATAATATGTGACCTTTTGCCCATTCTCGGTTGCTCGCATCAAAGCGGACACCACTTGTTTTGGTTGGTGCTCTTTTTATCTTGGGCGATCGTGTAAAATGTATTCCCATTTATCTCGTACCCTTGGAAAGTCGTTATAGTCGAAGATGGTGTCTTGGCCAACATGTACGGCTGATCTACAACATCATTGTCATTCATTAAATTTTTTCTCAACCAAGCGCCGAAAGTCTCCATGTGGGCCTTCCTAATCCAGGATTCGGGCTTCCCGGGTTGTCCGAGCGTAAAATATTCTTGTGTTTCTCAAAGTACGGAGCCACCAAGGCTGGAATTGGTCGGAACTGTGTGGTGTGCTTCGATCATAGAATGGCCGTCCATACATATCGTTGATTTCCTTCCGATCGTGCCTTTTCCACTTAGTCTCCCCTCGTGCCGCGATCGAGGAAGACCAATCGGCTTAAGGTCGGGAACAAAGTCAACACAAAACTCAATTACCTCCTCATTTCCATAGCCCTTGGCGATGCTTCCTTCCGGCCTAGCACGGTTACGAACATATTTCTTTAATACTCCCATGAACCTCTCGAAGGGGAACATATTGTGTAGAAATACGGGACCGAGAATGGAAATCTCTTCGACTAGGTGAACCAGGAGGTGCGTCATAATATTGAAGAAGGATGGCGGGAACACCAACTCGAAACCGACAAGACATTGGACCACATCGTTCCGTAACCGTGGTAGAACATCCGGATTGATTACCTTCGAGAGATTGCATTGAGGAATGCACATAGCTTCACAATGGCTACTCGAACATTTTCCGGCGGAGCCCCTCAAAGCAATCGGAAGCAATTGTGTCATAATCACGTGGCAGTCGTGAGACTTCAGTTTTTGGAACTTTTTCTCCGCCATGTTTATTATTCCCTTTATATTGGACGAGAATCCAGACGGGACCTTCATACTGCTTAGGCATTCAAAAAAGATGACCTTCTCTTCTTTGGTCAGAGCGTAGCTGGCACGACCTTGAAACCATTCCGGATGCCGGTCATCAGGGTCTTTCAAACGTTGCTGGTCCTGCCGTGCTTCCTTTGTATCATTTGTCTTCCCATACACGCCCAAGAAGCTTAGGAGGTTCACGCAAATATTCTTCGTAACATGCATCACGTCGATTGCGGAGCGGACATCTAGGACTTTCCAATATTCTAGCTCCCGAATATAGATTTCTTCTTCGACATGGCTGTGTGCCCGTCGGCTCCCTTCGGAACCGATTGTCCGCCAGGACCCTTTCCAAAGATGACTTTCAAATCCTTGACCATATCAAATACCTCGGCACCGGTGCGTTCCGCGAGGCTTCGGCCGGTGATCCGCCTTGCCGTTGTAATGCTTGCCTTTCTTTCTTACTTGGATGAATTTTCGGAAGAAATCGACGATGCCCAAGGTACACGTTTTTCTTACAATTTGGCAAATGTACACTTTCGGTCTCATGTAAGCGGTGCGTGCATGCATTGTATCCCTTATTTGACGAGTCCCGAAAGGTTACTAAGAGCAGGCCAATCGTTGATGGTTACGAAAAGCAACGCTCGTAGGTCAAATTCCTCTTCTTTGTGCTCATCCCACACACGGACACCGGGTCTGCCCCACAACCGTAAAAGTTCATCAACTAATGGCCTTAGGTACACATCGATGTCGTTGCCGGGTTGCTTCGGACCTTGGATGAGCACCGGCATCATAATGAACTTCGCTTCATGCACAACCAAGGAGGAAGGTTGTAGATGCATAGAGTCACGGGCCGGGTGCTATGGCTGGAGCTCTGCTCGCCAAAAGGATTCATGCCATCCGTACTTAGACCAAATCTTATGTTCCTTGCGTCAGCTTGCAACATCTTTGAACTCGCTTGTCGATCTTTCTCCATTGCGTTCCATCTCGCGGGGTGTCTCAACTCCCCGTCCAGACTTACGGTCCTCTTTGTGCCATCGCAACAACTTGGCATGCTCTTTGTTCTCGAACGGACGTTTCAACCGTGGTATTATAGGAGCATACCACATCACCTTGGCGGGAACCCTCTTCACGAGTTTCTCGCCCTCAACATCGTCACCGGGGTCATCGCCTACGATCTTATAACGCAATGCGGTGCATACCGGACATTCATTCAAATTCTCGTATTCACCGCGGTAGAGGATGCGGTCGTTGATGCATGCATGTATCTTCAGAACCTCTAAACCTAGAGGGCGGACAACCTTCTTTGCTTCTTACATACTGGCAGGCAACTCTTTATTCTTTGGAAACATATTCTTCAACATTTTCAGCAAGTTTTCAAATGCCGAGTCAGCTACACCTGCCTGTGCCTTCCATTTCAGCAAATCCAGTGTGCAGCCCAGCTTTTTCGAGACCATTATCACATCCGGAGTACAGCGACTTTTTGTGATCCTCTAACATGCGATCCAAATTCTCCCTCTCATTTTCGGTTTCGCAGCGTCTCCGTGCATCAGCAATGGTCCGACCAAGATCATCAACGGGCTCATCACGTGCCTCTTCTTCACCTTCCCCTTCACCTTCCCCTTCACCTTCAGCATCCTCCATGAAAGTATCACCGAAATGATCAAGATGGTTTTCATCGATGAAATCATCCCCTTCTTCATCTTCTTCCATTATAACCCTCTTTCTCCATGCTTGGTCCAACAATTATGGCTTGGCATGAAACCGTGCTGAAGCAGGTGCAGGTGAACTTCTCTTGAGGAAGAGTAACCCTTCTGATTCTTACAGTCAATACATGGACAGATAACAAAACCCTTCTGCTTGTTCGCATTAGCCACTACGAGGAAATCTTTCAAACCCATAGTGAACTCGCCGGAGAGTCGGTTACCGTACATCCATTGCCGATTCATCTGCATTATTATAATATAAAATATATAATTAACAATCATGCATTTGTTAAACTAACTAGCTACAAACAATAGAAATTAAACAATGAACTACACACATGCATATTTTATCAATGACACATATGAAAGGTTCAAGTTGCTAACCACGATCGAGGAGGAAAAAATAAATGAGGAAGCTCAGGTGTGGCTCCGACACTTCATATCATGTTTGTTTCATGCTCTTGGGGCATTTCATCAAACACTTTGTGTGCATAAGAGGAGCCAAAAGCAAACCTAACGCCCCCTTGTGAAGTTTGGGAAGAGAAGTGGCATCAAATGGCTAAGTGCGGTGGGCTGAACGGTATATGTAGGGGTTGGGCTTTAGTCGCGGTTGGCCTGGCCAACCGCGACTAAAGGCCTTCGGGAACCTTTAGTCGCGGTTGGCCCGGCCAACCGCGACTAAGCCCCTCACGTGCACCCGCGCTGGCCACCGAGCGCCACGGGCCCGGGCCTTTGGTCGCGGCTCGCCTCCCGAACCGCGACTAAAGACTCCATTAGTCGCGGTTCCTATATTTTCGCGACTAATGGGGCTGGATGGAAGCCTTTTTTTCTACCAGTGTTGTGTCCCTATTTTTCCCTATGCAGTGGAACTGTAGCCAAACGGGATCACTAAGGACACGTTTTGGTAGCATGCAGATGGCTGGGCCAGGTTGGGTACGGACGAAATTTGCCCGATTGGTTGCCTGCATGAGGCATTGAGCTGCGCCTGCACGCCGCTTAAAGCAGCCCAGGGGTAGACCCGAAGACAATACCCGATTACACCATTTATATGGGGACAGGTCGGGTCGGGCGGAAATGGAGGGCCCCACTACACGCGTGGTGCATGGGAGGGAGACGTCGCGTCCCTTCGAGGAGCACACGGCATAAATTCTATCACCACACCCACTCCTCTTCTCACTCTCCTTCTTCATCTCTCACCCCTCAAAGTGTCACATCAAGGTCAGCGGTTGCACTACCGCCAACGGATTGATTCCTCGGCAGTGAAGACGAAGAGCTCGACCGCAACTGCGACCAGCGGCTGCGGTACCTCAATCTCGAGCACCACCGGCCTCTCCAATTGCAGCAAGCACGTGCAAATTCTTCTCTGATGCTCTATTTTGGAGGATCTAGTCAGGTAGATGTATTGATAGTTGTTTCGACGACATGCATACCAGATTTGTTAAGGTTAGCAAGGTTTTTGGATTACATTGATGCCTTGTATAGATGAATCCCCATTGTTTTGCTCGGTGGTTATTGGTAGTCCGCTTCTGTTGTGCACCGATCTAGAAGTACCGGTCACTTGCATGACATATTTTTATCAAATTGTTTCGAGATTTTGGTTCGCTGGATGTGGTGTACATAGGAGAGTTTCGGGGGATTTGAGAATCCGGGTTTGCCTATGATTAGAACAAGGACAACGCATAGCACTTTCGGAACGGAGTTAGCGAATCCGGTGAATTGCGGTAACAAAAATTGTTAGCATTTCCTAGGTTCGCTAATCCCGTCTCTTAAAATTGTGTGCATATTATGAACTATGATGCGTTGCAACTATGAATATGGACTTCTTATTTCTGTTTTCTTGCTGAGTTGGCCTATGATTATACCTTTGACACAGTACAAATTGAAAGATGGGTTTGTGAACCTTGTGATTTGTGGTAACAAAAACTGCTAGCACTTACTCGGTTCACTAACTCCATCTCTGAAGAATCTTGGTCCTACATCACATATGAGGCCAACATCGATTGCATTGTGCTGCCTTGCATAGTATCTATTTTCCCTTTGTTGTTTCTTGGCCGATGATTATAGCACCACATAGCAGCATATATATACGGGTGAGGTAATAAGACATTTAACAATTAGGTAGCACATAAATATTATTTGTTCTTGCTATATGTTGAATATTCGATTATCTCATTCACTCATGTTTTTTATCACACATATGAGGCCACATCTGCTTCTATATGTTCTCAGCGAATAATAGTTCTACAAACTTTCTATTTTAGGGTGGAGTGATCGAAACTAGTGGCACATAGAAAACAAGATTTTATGTGCTTGTAACTTGTTTCGCTTGCTCCATCCCTGAAGATGTGTGTCCATTGCCACATGCAGCAAGTTTCGGAGGCTGCAAAAAGCATATTTGCGCCAACATTTCTTTTTCTGGAAGTGCCAATAATTGTAATAGTTTTTCCACATGCAGTAACACTCATGAGATAGGTTTTAGTAGTATTATGTCCAAAAAGTTGTAGATTTGAGTTATTTTCTACCCTTGTTTGCATTGCTAACCTTGCATGCTTTTAGGTTTGTAGGATTTGACGGTTGGTTAACAACTACAGAGCTCAAAATGGAGGAGGGAAACCGAAAGAGCGGCCGGTTTTGGGAACCGGTCTAAGGCAGTGGCCCCAACCAACTTCTGCAAGGTGTTGATTGCACCTGGGTTGGGAATGCTTCCTATCCCAAACCAACGCATTCATGCCCTATTTTGTGGCAGTCCATAAGAAAATCACCCTGAAAACCTCCACTGGATTTAGCTGTGACATCAACATCTCAAATGTCAATGGAAGAGTCTGCCTAGATCATGGGTGGCCTGCCTTCGCCATAGCTTATGACCTCAAGATAGGGTTCCGCCTCACATTCAAGAAGTTCTCACCTGGGGTCTACAAGGTGGTGAGCTTCGACTACAGTGGTGCTGAGGTCGTGAAGAGGTGCCCTAATCACCATGAAGCAATGGTGCAGATCATCTTCCACGACTGAGCTATGTTTGTTGCTTCTCATATCGATTTTATGTAGCACTGGTAACGTAGTATGCAGAAATTGTCCTGAACATGTCTCTTAACGTGTCTAGAACTGCTATCCTAGTCCTAGTATAATCGTAAGGTGTCATGATTTGCTATCTAGTATTTTTGTTGCATGCAATTGGTCTTTTGTTATTGTTTCGGTTGGTAACCTCACATGTGTGAGCAGGAGGTAACCATAGACGCGCGGCTGCAGACAACCAAACTAGGTGCAACTTGTCTGAGGCACCGAGTATGCAACCAACCAAACTAGGTGTAACATGTCTCAGGAGGATGCGCAACATGGCCCAATGCCTGTTTTTACTCAGCACTGCCCAATTAGACCATGAATATGACGCAGGCTACCAAACGCGCTTTAGTACACTTCCTAGGCATGGGTTCTTGCATAAGGGCATCTCCAACGGGGGCGACACATTTAATTGTCCGCGAGCGTCCGTTTGCGTCGCCCCGCGAACGCGAAAATGACTGTTTTGGTCCGCGCGTCCGTTTGCGTCTAGGGGTGGCTCCAGCGGGACAACCCATTAATTTCTATTTGTTTCTTTTCTCTTCTCCATTTGGGAGCATAGTTCCAAACATTACATATTGGAAACATGATTTTACACAAACTAATACATAATTTGGAACATGGTTTACACAAACTAATACATAGTTCGAACCATGGTTGACACAAATTAAAACATTGGAAAATGAGGAAAGCCAGTAGTGTTGGTTCCGTATGTTCGCTGCCAAGAAAGAACACTCCCAGGCACTTCCAGTCACCCAAACTGGAAAATCCAGCTGGTGATGATAGCACTGTTGGTCCTTTCGAGGAAGAACATCCAGAAACCGCCACTACTGGCTTCAATTGGCTCGTAGCCATATTCGCTGCAAAGAAAGAACACTCTAATAGTTTTAGCTGTCGGTATCCGAGCAGGACTCACCGGTGTGGTAGTGCCTGCGGCAGGCTGTGCCGTCGAGCACCTTGACGATCATCTCGCCATCCCCCTCGTAGAGGAAGGTGAGCTGGCAGCTGGGCTCGAGCACGAGGTCGTGGGCGAACTTGTCCCACCTCGTGTGCAGGTACATCTTGCCCTTCCCGTAACAAGACTTCGACAGACCACCGACAGAAGTTGCAGCTGGCCTCCCGTAGCTGCAACTGGGCCGGCTTGACGCCATCGACGAACTCGGTGAACTTGTCTGAGAGCCGCTTGATGCCGAGTGGGTCGTCGTCGATGCAGAGGAGGAACTCGAAGCAGTGCTCCTCCTGCGAACACGAGGAGGGCGCAGGCGACGGCGACCGTGGGGCTGTAGCTGCTCCACCACGGCGGCCCCTGGCCCGGCCCTGGGGGCGCCCAGGTCCGCGGCCTCGACCGCCTCGCCGGCCACCAGGACCCGCCATGGACTTCCTCGCGAGCCTGGCTGCGTCGCAGGAAGAGCTAGGCGGCGCTACGGTGGAGCTTGTGGTGGCTAGGGTTTGTGTGGAGGAGTGGATGAGGAAGAAGAGCGCGTGCGCTCTCTTTATATAGGCCGGAGGCAGGCGACGACCGCGGGACGCGTGGCGTCGCCCTTACTGCGTTGTCGGAGGTGGGCGGCGACCGCTCGGCAGGCGAGGCATCGCCATTAACGTGGCGCAGACTGTCAAAGCGACGTGGCGGCGCCAGTCGCTGGCGCGCATGAGAAGACGCATCGACGCAGTGTCGCTGCTAGGCGAGCCCGACGAAACATCCACCAGACGCGAGCGAACACTTACCCGCCCGCGCAGCGTCTGCAGAGACACATCCATGGCGCATATTTGGGCATGGTTTGCGTCACCGCGGATAGCCTGATCATTTTGCGTCGCTCCGCTGGAGCATGGCCCGACGTATTTTTTCGCTCAGCGAACGTTTGCGTCGTGCGGTTGGAGATGCGCTAAGAGAATGCCCCCTCTTTCTTGTTGTAGCTGACGGCATGTGGTAGCTGACGACAAGCAATACTGTACTACTAGAATATCTTTTTTGTTGTGGGTGCTAGAAGAAGTTTGAGCGGAGGAGGAGGAGTTGCCAGCAGCTTCAGTCCATGCCACCCACGAATGTTAGTCGACATACAACAACAAAACCGATGTTTGAATTGGGAGGCAGTTGTGGGCCTTGTGGTCACGGACTAGTACTGAACCACTTGCACCGCATGCTTACAAATACACGTACACTATAAGATAGGATGAAAACCCAAGCAGTTTTTGTCAACAACACTCACTTGCATTCCAAAAAAGGTTTCTTGCATACACGTATCTAGAACACCAGAACTTAATCCATGGCGAAATGTTGGCTGCTGCTGCTCTTCTTGGTGTTCCTCTTGCTGGCCATGAGCGCGACGTCGTGCCACCCGGATGACCTCCGCGCGCTGCGGGGCTTTGTCGGGAACCTCAATGGCGGGGGTGTCCTTCTCCGTGGAACATGGTCTGGCTCCTCATGCTGCGACTGGGAAGGTGTGGGCTGCGATGGTACAAGCGGCCGCGTCACGGCGTTGCGGCTTCCGATTAGCCTCGAGGATTGCGGTAAGCTCAAGTCGCTCAACCTTGCCAACGAAAGATTGGTTGGCACCATCCCGTCGTGGATTGGTGAGCTTGACCACCATTGCTACTTGGTTCTCTCGGATAATTCATTGGTTGGTAAGGTACCCAATAGTTTGCAGATAAGACTCAAGGGCCTCGCCACCGCTGGTCGTTCACTAGGTATGGCTTTCGCTAACATGCCATTGCATGTGAAGGGGAACCGAAGAACCCTCGACGAACAAACAAATACAATACAGGGGACCAACAACACTGTTAGATCTGGGAACGACAATGCTGTTTCCGGGAACGACAACACTGTCATATGTGGGAACAACAACACTGTGTCTGGGAGCAACAACACCATTGCATCTGGCAGTGACAATATCGTAACTGGCAGCAACCATATTGTATGTGGGACCAAACATATCATAACTGATAACAACAATGACGTATCCGGCAATGATAATAATGTATCTGGGAGCTTCCATACTGTATCCGGGAGCCACAATACTGTATCTGGGAGTAACAATACTGTATCTGGAACCAACCATATCATATCTGGAAGCAACAAGGTCGTGACAGGAGATGAATGATTTGTCAGGGGATCGCTTCCATCTTTCATAAAGGAGCTCTCACCCTTGTCCAAGTTCGGTGCAGCTGACAATCACTTGGTAGGGACAATCGAGTTATGTAACTTCATGGATATAGCATCATTCTCCTAGTTTAAATATACTTTCCCGAAAATATCTTACATACATGCTGATATGAATATCAAAGGAGGCTTTCATGCAGCTGATGTATACCGAAGCGTGTTTTCTTATGTACGAATTTGCATTGACATGCAGCTGATGTGGACCAAGCTTGTTCTATGTAATATGTGATGCATTAATAAACATATTTTTGTTGAATCCACCATGCTTGCATACATCAGAAAACAACCACACATGCAGTGGCGGAGCTAGGATTCAACTAGGTATGCAGAGTTCAATTTTTTTCAAGCACGACAATACAAGACATGAAAGTTCACAATGGCAATACATGAAACTAAAAATTGTTCTTACTAGCGGCAACATTTTGGTAATGCTAAAAAACCAAGTAGAAAATTACGATTTTATCATCTCACATTCAGCATGGACATGGATCACGAGCGTGACGGTCTGCTATGGCTGAACTTTAGTCCGTACAAGCTAGCAACCAACTAAGGACTATCCTCTATTCTAAAGTGAAATCGGGAAACATAGAAAATGAGAAGAACCAGATACAGACTATGGTAATAGCTAAAGTAACATACTCCCTCCATTCCCTAAAACATGTTTGAGATTTGTTAAATTCAGGTATATCTAGACACTAAATAGAAACAAAAAATAGAGATGGTTCCACTGAGCGAGCCCGCTGTTGTAGTTTGTATTGACACGTATCGGCCGTTGTTCTAGTGCAAGTCGTGCCTCACGACACCAAGAGGCAGGATGCTGCATTATATTCTATCGATATTTGCTGACTAGATCAGGTGCCCGGTAGCAGTCCTCATAGGCCAAAGGTGTCCGATCGAAAATAAGTCGATTTTGTTGGTAGAATTCATGCTTGACGATTTAACTACATGTGTAAAGCTCGTGCATTAATGCAATCGTTCGAATAATTTCTGAAAGTTACTGATCTTACAAGTGCACGATCAACCTAACCAACAAGGATATTAATTTCTACCTGAAATTAAGAACACATAAGAACTAAAATTACAATCAAGATATTGCGCATATAGATAAGAGCTTTATTGAAAAGATGGGATTCCGAGTAGTAGGTCTTGATCTGGACGTTGGCCTCCAAAACATTATGTATACATGAACGTTGGAGCAATGACTAACCTTTTAATCTAATCAAAATCCGAGTAACCCTAACAAAAACTGCTATTTATTACAAACCTACGAAGGAGATGCGCTGCCTTAACATTGCACCGTGGCGGGCATGCTTGGGCCGCTAGTCCACGATAGGCCTTCGGCTGCGTGTGATGTGCTTGGTCGCAGCTCGCGGTCTAGTCTGCAGGTATTGGTCAGCCACTTGCATCATGTGGTGTTCTTAAAAAAAACTTGCATTACGTGGTTCCTTCGCTTGATATTCGGTTTGCACACTTTTTTTAAACAAAAAAGGACCACGAATGGTCCAGTAGATGCATTTACCCAGGAGCGGTAGGCTTACAGATTATGTAGATGACTTCCGAAAGAAAATAAAATACATTGTAGACCTCATCTTTAACAAAAGGGGCCCTAAAAAAGTAGCGCAAAACGCCATTGAGTCCTCCTCCACCAGCGATGTAGACTACCTCTACTCCATGGCCACCCGCGTTGTCGCAGGGGACATCACCACTTGGAGACAGGCAGGCGTCGATCCCCACGACAGAGCTGCAGAAGACCCTCCCCTTTGGCACACTGGCCGGGAAGGAGAAGGAGGGCCGCCCTTCGGCCATGAGAAGCATCGGCGAGATGGCATCAGTCATTGAGGATCCGGTGCTAATGAACTCCAGAATAACAGGAGACGAACTCCCCAAGGTCGCCCTTCGAACAGAAGGATTGGCAGAGGGGAGGAGCAACGGCTCCACCGAGAACTCCACCAGTGATGAGCTCAAGGACCCGGAGTACCTCTAGATCTGAGGCCAGAGCAGCCAAACCAGCCAACACGCGAGCTTATTGAGTGAGTTATGTCTCAATCCCACCTCGATGCTCCGCAAGAGACCACCTAGATAGGGAGGAGACGGCCTTCGAAGCTTGCACACTTGAAAGAGGCCTTGGACTGAAACTCTCGTATAGATTTTTTTTCCAATAAAGAGCATATATTAATATCGCGGAGATACCAGTTACACCTAGCCTCTGCAACAAGATCATGCCCTAATCCCTAATGACATAAGGGATGCACACAACCAAAAAAAGAAATACGAAAAAAAGTCCTGCTATAGAGATCGAAAACTTGAAACAACAACACTGACACCACCAAGACAACACCACAAGATCATCTTCTCCATAAGCGGCGCCTCCAAGAAGGAAACATTACACAAACGCTATCATCGCCTGATCATAGATCTTAGTTTTTCACCCTGAAAAAGTCCTCCCTCTCAAAACAATGTATTCAACAAGAACATTGCCACGCACAATCAATTAAGGCCAGACCTTGGATTTTCACCCTGAAAGATAGAACTCTGAAATTCTCCTGTGCAGTCGCCCCCACATACAAGTCGCTGTTTGAAGTAACGAAGCTCCAAGCCAGTTCCACCTCACCACCAAGATTCGACCACCATTGCTCTTCCAGCGATCTCGGCTTTCATAAACTTCTCCGCCAGCACCATGGAAAGAAAACAAACTCCATGATATTAACAGCCAGCAGAGCTTCAAAGCCCTCCCTCTGAAACTCGACCCTCAAATAAAAAACATGGGTGCGCACGACCGAAAACACCCAATCCAACAATCTTCAGGCATTGATCGCACAATGAATTTCGCCAGCAGGACCTTCCGTGACATGATAAATCCAGCCAGCCCAGTGGGAAGAAGCTTCCGATCGATCTTCACTTGGCGCAAGAGAAATCCTAGGACAACCACCTTTATTAGGCAGAACAGTATCCCTCCTCGCCGCGGCCCGCCGATCGATCTCATCGGCGGAAGAGGAGGCCACCACCGACCACAGACCCGGCAATGAAACGTCCATCGCCTCCCCCAAAACCGAAGAAGGCCACCAGCATGAGCCGCCGAGAAGGAGAGGCGTAGAGGATCCACCAGGCACGACCACGCCGCCTAAGACGTCAGATCCACGGCCGTCAGGGTCACCCCCTCTGAAAGAACATCTCTCATATTATGTTTTGAGTGTTTGATGTCAATGTATGTGATACACTAATGCTTGTTTAAGTGATACAGGAATTATATAGATACATTTGTTTGTGTGCTGGATGTGGTCAGTGTTGTCAAAAAGAAACAGCAAAAAGTTCATCAGGCCAGATAATCCGGGCCGGATATTTCCAAAATATCCGGCCCCCAGTTTTTCGGCTAAGGACTTGAGGAATTGCAGCTCAGTACATTATGGATAGGGGCCGGACATTTGCCCGGATATTGTCCCGGTTTTGTCCCAGGGCCGGATTATCCGGGCCGGACATTTCAGAAATATCCGGCCCCCTCGAAAATGGCTAAGGACCTGAAGAAAAGCAAGTCTGGATAGTGGCCGGATATTTGGCCGGACATTGTCCCGGTTTTGTACCTGAGGCCGGATTATCCGGGGGGGCGGATTATCCGGCCCTTTCTTAGGCCGGATTATCCGGGCCCCCAAAAGGCTCAACGGGTGGATTTTGGGGAGGGGTATTTATACCCCTCTTCTTCTTCCTTACCCCTTTGCTAAATCATTGCACAAGAAATCTGCCAAGCTTCACCTCCATTAGAGCCACCTCAAGAAACACAAGATTTGCAAGATCTCCTTCCTTCCCCAACCAAAGCTCTTGATCTTTGGAGATTCGAAGGAGAAGCCACCGATCTACATCCTCACCGAAGCATTTTTCATTTCCCCTCATTTGTTTGAGGGATCTCATGCTAGTGTTCCTATTTGGTTCCCTAGTTGATTTGTGTTGATGTGTTGTTGTTGATTGTTGTATTGTTACAGATTTGGGAGCCTCCAATTCAGTTGTGGATGTGTGCCCCAAGAACCTTGTAAAGGCCCGGTTTCCGCCTCGAGGAAATCCCTTAGTGGAAGTGGGCTAGGCCTTCGTGGCGTTGCTCACGGGAGATCCGAGTGAAGCCTTCGTGGCTGTTGGTTTGGCTTTCGTAGCAACCACACTCCTCCAAACGTAGACGTACCTTCTTGCAAAGGAAGGGAACTACGGGAATCATCTCCGTGTCATCGCGTGCTCCACTCTCGGTTACCTCTATCCTATTCTATCTCTTATATTGCGTAGCTTTATCTTGCTTAGTTGCTTATCTTGTCATATAGGTATATTCACTTAGTTGCATATCTAGAGAATTTAACTTTGTGTCAAGCCTAAATTGAAAAAGAACTAAAAATTGGTTAGCACCTATTCACCCCCCCTCTAGGTGCGGCATACGATCCTTTCAATTGGTATCAGAGCCTCGGCTCTTATTTCGGGCTTAACCGCCTAAGAGTATGCCGAACGAGGAGTCTTCGGAAGGGGCCGCCAAGATGGAAGCCCAAATGGAAAGCCTGAAAAATATGATTGCCGAGCTTTTGGCTCTGGTCCCTCCCAAGGCTCCCATTGTAGAGGTAAAGGACACGGGTGCGTTAGAAGAGGGAGATGCTTCGGAATTACCCTCCTCTACCAAACCCGTGGAAGGTGATAACTTAAACACTATCAAAAATCACATTGCATCTCCTAGGGCAACTAGTGGAGGTGAGAGCTACAATCGAGTAGCTCCACCTTTTCTATCTCCCGATATACCGGTTCCCCATCCCCATATGAACATTCGGGGCGACCCACCTAAGTTTTCCATTGAGAATTTCGATACTTGGCAATTTGAGTTTCGCTCTCATGTTTGCAGTGCCTCCAATGAACTTTGGAGAATCATCATGGAAGGCTTCAAGCCATACAATCCGGACAAGTTGACTAGAAGAGAAGCGATTGATAGTCAACTCAACAACACCGCCTTGCACATGATTCAAACTAGTGTGGGGACAAAGGAATTGCATCGTGCTCGGAGCTACACCACCGCCAAGGAAGCTTGGGATGGTTTGGCCGCTAGTTGCATTGGAAGTGAGAGCACGAGGAGGAACAAGTATAATGCTCTTAAGAATAAAGCCGAAGGTTTCATGAGGCTACCGAATGAAGATCATGAAGTCATGTATGGAAGACTTCTCACCGTTGCCGATGCCTTCAGGCTTATTGGTGCCACCCACATCAATGACTCTTGGATCAAGGAGAAGTACATTGAATGCATGATGCCGTTTGTACCCATTGATGTCAAGACTCTTGTCGGGAGGGAATGCTATTCCTCTCTCACCTCTCAACAAGTCATGCACGAGATGCAAGCTCTCAAGGTGCTTGAGCAAAACTCTCATGATTCTCGCAATCAGCTCTTGGGATGACAAAAGGGTCCAACCTTGCCTTGGCGGTCAACTTCGTTGAAGAAGTGATTCCTCAAGAATCGTATAGGGCATCTTGGAGTATGTCCTATCCGAAAGACTTGGAACACCACTACCATGACCACATGGCATTCCATGCTAACTCTTTTTGGGTTGACCCATCCAAGGCCAAGGAAGACAACATCAAGAGAAACAACTCAAGGGGGTTCACAAGTTCGGGCCCAACGACAAGATCTTGCTACAATTGTGATGACAAGCGCCACTTCATTGCCGAGTGCCCCTATGAGAATAGGGAAACTCATGGTGGAAGGCTCATTCCCAAGGACAAAAGCAAAGACTCAAAGGGAAAATATTCAAAAGCCCCCAAGAAGAAATTCTACAACAACAAGACCAAGAAGGGCAAGAGGCCCTCAAAAATTGTGCTAGTGACTAGGGAAGAATATTCTTCCAATGAGGTTGAAAGCTCTAGTGATGATGAAGATGAAGAAAGCTCAAAGGAGGTGGCCGCCATTGTCACCACCAACATTCCCTCTTCATCCCTCTTCGAATCCCCCAATGAAAGTCCTCATATCAAGAATGCACATTGCTTCATGGCAAGGTCATCCTTGGACACATCTATTGTGCTATCAACTCAAGAAGAGTATACCTCCGGAGATGATGATGTTGATGATGAAGAAGATGCAACCTCTAATGGATTGGTCGCTCTTGCCTCCCTCTCCACTAACTCTTCATCACCAAGTGAATTCCCCAATGAGGTCATTCATGTGGAGGAAGAAAGTTGCCTCATGGCTAAATCCTCCGAGGTATCATCTCCTAACCCCTCTATGCCTATCATTTCAAGTGATCTGGGGGTTGATCTTGCTAGTCTAAAAGTGAAACAAGAAATGCTAGAGTTTGATGATTTCATTCTTAACCTACAAGGTAATACTAAAAAGCATGTTTCAAATCTCATGGTTCGTATGGCTCAACTAAATGGTACTCTTGAGAAAAAATGCCAAATAGAGAGAGAAGATGATCTTGAACTACATGCTCTTAGAAATGCCCTTGAGGAAAGCCAAGAAACCATAGCTTCTCTTAAAGAGAGGTTAGAAAATCTTGGAGATCCTCAAGATAAAATTAACAAGCTCACTAAAGCTAGAGATCTTGCTAGAGCTAAGAGTAAAGTGCTTTCAAAGGAAAAGGCCAAATTTGGTGTTGATCATGAGAAACTTGTGAGAGATCTAGATGATCTAGACAGGGCACACAAAGCCTTGAAGAGTGAATACTTGATACGTCTCAAACGTATCTATAATTTCTTATGTTCCATGCTATTTTTATGATGATACTCACATGTTTTATACACATTATATGTCATTATTATGCATTTTCCGGCACTAACCTATTGACGAGATGCCGAAGAGCCGATTCTTTGTTTTACTGCTTGTTTTTGGTTTCGGAAATCCTAGTAAGGAAATATTCTCGGAATTGGACGAAATCAACGCCCAGGGTCCTATTTTGCACGAAGCTTCCAGAAGACCGAAGGAGTCACGAAGTGGGGCCACGAGGCGCCGCCACAACAGGGCGGCGCGGCCCGCAAGGGGCCCGCGCGGCCCTGTTGTGTGGGGCCCCCGTGGCGCCTCTTGACCTGCCCTTCCGCCTACTTAAAGCCTCCGTCGCGAAACCCCCAGTACCGAGAGCCACGATACGGAAAACCTTACGGAGACGCCGCCGCCGCCGCCAATCCCATCTCGGGGGATTCAGGGAGATTGCCTCGGCACCCTGCCGGAGAGGGGAATCATCTCCCGGAGGTATCTTCATCGCCATGATCGCCTCCGGATCGATGTGTGAGTAGTTCACCCCTGGACTATGGGTCCATAGCAGTAGCTAGATGGTCGTCTTCTCCTCATTGTGCTATCATGTTAGATCTTGTGAGCTGCCTATCATGATCAAGATCATCTATTTGTAATCCTTCATGTTGTGTTTGTTGGGATCCGATGAATATTGAATACTATGTCAAGTTGATTATCAATCTATCATATATGTTATTTATGTTCTTGCATGCTCTCCGTTGGTAGTAGAGGCTCTGGCCAAGTTGATACTTGTGACTCCAAGAGGGAGTATTTATGCTCGATTGTGGGTTCATGCCTCCATTAAATGCTGGGACGATGACGGAAAGTTCTAAGGTTGTGGATGTCTTGTTGCCACTAGGGATAAAACATCGATGCTTTGTCTAAGGATATTTGTGTTGATTACATTACGCACCATACTTAATGCAATTGTCTCGTTGTTTACAACTTAATGCTGGAGGGGGTTCGGATGATAACTCTGAAGGTGGACTTTTTAGGCATAGATGCATGCTTGGATAGCGGTCTATGTACTTTGTCGTAATGCCTCGATTAAATCTCATAGTACTCATCATGATATATGTATGTGCATTGTTATGCATTCTTTATTTGTCAATTGCCCAACTGTAATTTGTTCACCCAACATGCTGCTATCTTATGGGAGAGACACCACTAGTGAACTGTGGACCCCGGTCCTATTCTTTACATCCGAAATACAAACTGCTGCAATTGTTCTTTCTTGTTCTTCGCAAACAATCATCATCTTCCACACAATACGTTTAATCCTTTGTTTACGAGCAAGCCGGTGAGATTGAGAACCTCAGCTATTACGTTGGGGCAAAGTACTTTGATTGTGTTGTGCGGGTTCCACGTTGGCGCCGGAATCCCTGGTGTTGCGCCGCACTACACTCCGCCACCATCAACCTTCAACGTGCTTCTTGGCTCCTCCTGGTTCGATAAACCTTGGTTTCTTTCTGAGGGAAAACTTGCTACTGTATGCATCACACCTTCCTCTTGGGGTTCCCAACGGACGTGTCGACTGCACGCATCAAGCTCTTTTTTCTGGCGCCGTTGCCGGGGAGATCAAGACACGCTGCAAGGGGAGTCTCCTCTTCCAATCTCTTTACTTTGTTTTTGTCTTGCTTTATTTTATTTACTACTTTGTTTGCTGCATTATATCAAAACACAAAAAAATTAGTTGCTAGTTTTACTTTATTTACTGTCTTGTTCTCTATATCAAAAACACAAAAAAACTAGTTACTTGCATTTACTTTATCTAGTTTGCTTTATTTACTACTGCTAAAATGGGTACTGTTGAGAATACTAAGTTGTGTGACTTCACTAGCACAAATAATAATGATTTCCTATGCACACCTATTGCTCCACCTGCTACTACAGCAGAATTCTTTGAAATTAAACACTGCTTTCTTGAATCTTGTTATGAGAGAGCAATTCTCCGGTGTTAGTTCCGATGATGCTGCTGCCCATCTTAATAATTTTGTTGAACTATGTGAAATGCAAAAGTATAAGGATGTAGATGGTGACATTATAAAATTAAAATTGTTTCCTTTCTCTTTAAGAGGAAGAGCTAAAGATTGGTTGCTATCTCTCGCCTAGAAATAGTATTGATTCTTGGACTAAATGTAAGGATGCTTTTATTGGTAGATATTATCCTCCCGCTAAAATTATATCTTTGAGAAGTAGCATAATGATTTTCAAGCAATTAGATAATGAACATGTTGCTCAAGCATGGGAGAGAACGAAATCTTTGGTAAAGAATTGCCCAACCCATGTACTGACTACTTGGATGATCATCCAAACCTTTTATGCAGGATTGAATTTTTCTTCGCGGAACCTATTGGATTCAGCTGCTGGAGGTACCTTTATGTCCATCACTTTGGGGGTGGAAACAAAGCTCCTTGATGATATGATGACAAATTACTCCGAATGGCACACGGAAAGAGCTCCACAAGGTAAAAAGGTAAATTCTGTTGAAGAAACCTCCTCCTTGAGTGATAAGATTGATGCTATTATGTCTATGCTTGTGAATGGTAGATCTAATGTTGATCCTAATAATGTTCCTTTAGCTTCATTGGTTTCCCAAGAAGAACATGTTGATGTGAACTTCATTAAAAATAATAATTTCAACAACAATGCTTATAGGAATAATTACGGTAACAACTATAGGCCATATCCTTCTGCTAATGGTAATAGTTATGGTAATTCTTATGGGAATTCTTACAACAATAATAGGAGTGTACCCTCTGGTCTTGAAGCAATGCTTAAAGAATTTATTAGTACACAAACTGCTTTTAACAAATCTGTTGAGGAAAAGCTCGATAAAATTGATATTCTCGCTTCTAAGGTTGATAGTCTTGCCTCTGATGTTGATCTTTTAAATTGAAAGTTATGCCTAATAGGGATATTGATAATAAGATTGTTACTACAGAAAATGCCATCCAAGTTCGAATTAATGATAATATTAGATTGATGGCCGAATTGCATGCTAGGTGGGAAAGAGAAGAAAATGAAAAACTTGCTAAAGAGAATAATGTAGCTAAAGTTTGGACTATTACCACCACTAGTAATGTTAATGATTCACATGTTGCTACACCTCCTACTATCAATGGTAAAATAATTGGTGTTGGCAATGTTACTACTCCTAGTGCAAAGCGTGCAAAATTGCACAAGCTGCTAAAACTGCTGAAATTGATAAAACTGCTGAAATTTTTCAAAATATTGGGAATAATGATCCCATTGTTGTAGATCATAATGGTTGAGACTTTGATGATTGTCACATCTCTGAAGTTATAAAGTTCTTACAAAAGCTTGCTAAAAGTCCCAACGCTAGTGCTAAATTTTGGCCTTTACAAAACATATTACAAATGCTCTCATAAAAGCTAGAGAGGAGAAACTAAAACTTGAAACTTCTATTCCTAGAAAGTTAGAAGATGGTTGGGAGCCCATCATTAAGATGAGGGTCAATGATTTTGATTGTAATGCTTTATGTGATCTTGGTGCAAGTATTTACGTTATGCCTAAGAAAATTTATGATATGCTTGACTTGCCACCATTGAAGAATTGTTATTTGGATGTTAATCTTGTTGATAATGCTATAAAGAAACCTTTGGGGAGGATTGATAATGCTCGTATTATGGTTAACAATAACCTTGTCCCCGTTGATTGTGTTGTCTTGGATATTGAATGCAATGCATCTTGTCCCATTATATTGGAAAGACCTTTTCTTCGAACTGTTGGTGCCACCATTGATATGAAGGAAGGTAATATTAAATATCAATTTCCTCTCAAGAAAGGTATGGAACACTTCCCTAGAAAGAGAATGAAGTTACCTTATGATTCTATTATTAGAACAACTTATGATGTTGATGCTTCGTCTCTTGATGTTACTTGATACACACTTTACGCGCGTAGGCTGAAAGGCGTTAAAGAAAAGCGCTTATGGGAGACAACCCATTATTTTACTTCTGCACTTTATTTTGTATTTGAGTCTTGGAAGTTGTTTACTACTGTAGCAACCTCTCCTTATGTTTATTTTATTGCATTATTGTGCCAAGTAAAGTCTTTGATAGTAAAGCCAATACTAGATTTGGATTGCTGCGCAGGAACAGATTTCTTGCTGTCACGAATTTGGGCAGTAGTCCCTGTAGAAAAATCAAAAAAATCTGCCAATTTACGTGCGTGATCCTCAGATATGTACGCAACTTTCATTCAATTTGGGCATTTTCATCTGAGCAAGTCTGGTGCCACTTTAAAATTCGTCTTTACGAACTATTCTGTTTTGACAGATTCTGCCTTTTATTTCGCATTGCCTGTTTTGCTATGTTAGATGGATTTCTTTGTTCCATTAACTTTCAGTAGCTTTGTGCAATGTCCAGAAGTGTTAAGAATGATTATGTCACCTCTGAATATATGGATTATGCACTGACCCTCTAATGAGTTTGTTTCGAGTTTGGTGTGGAGGAAGTTTTCAAGGGTCAAGAGAGGGGGATGATACAATATGATCAAGAAGAGTGAAAAGTCAAAGCTTGGGGATGCCCCCGTGGTTCATCCCTGCATATTTTAAGAAGACTCAAGCGTCTAAGCTTGGGGATGCCCAAGGCATCCCTTCTTCATCGACAACTTATCAGGTTCCTCTAGTGAAACTATATTTTTATTCCGTCACATCTTATGTGCTTTACTTGGAGCGTCTGTTTGTTTTTATTTTTGTTTTGTTTGAATAAATTCGGATCCTAGCATTCTTTGTTTGGGAGAGAGACACGCTCCGCTGTTTCGTATGAACAAATGTGTTCTTAGCTTCATCTTTAATATTCATTGCGAAATTTGAACTACTTCATTCATTGCTAGATGGTTGGAAACGGAAAATACCGCATGTGGTAAATGGTTTAATGTCTTGAATAATGTGATACTTGGCAATTGTTGTGCTCATATAGATCTTGTTTAAGCTCTTGCATCATGTACCTTGTACTCATTTATGAATAACTACACAGAGCTTGTTAAAATTTGGTTTGCATGATTGATCTCTAGAGTCTAGATATTTTCTGGTTGAGGTGTTTGAACAACAAGGAGACAATATAAAGTCTTATAATAGTTACAATATGTTCATATGTGAGCTTTGCTGCACCTTTTATACTTGAGTTTGCTTCAAACAACCTTGCTAGCCTAGCCTTGTATTGAGAGGAATTCTTCTCGTGCATCCAAATCCTTGAGCCAATAACCATGCCATTTGTGTCCACCATACCTACCTACTACATGGTATTTCTCCGCCATTCCAAAGTACATTACTTGAGTGCTACCTTTAAAATTTCTATTCTTTGCCTTTGCAATACATAGATCATGGGACAAATAGCTTAAAAACTATTGTGGTGAAGAATATGTACTTATGTGTCTTATTTCTTAATAAGTTGCTTGTTGAGCGGTAACCGTGTTTCTGGGGACGCCATCAACTCCTTTACCTTTGTTGAAAATCATGTGAGTTGCTATGCATGTTCGTCTTGTCTGAAGTAAGAGCGATTTTCATGATCAAATGGTTTGAGTATGCATACTGTTAGAGAAGAACATTGGGCCGCTAACTAAAGCCATGATTCATGGTGGAAGTTTCAGTTTGGACAACTAATCCTCAATCTCTTATGAGAAAATTAATTGTTGTTGAATGCTTATGCATTAAAGAGGAGTCCATTATCTGTTGTCTATGTTCTCCCGGTATGGATGTCTAAGTTGAGAATAATCAAAAGCGAGAAATCCAATGCGAGCTTTCTCCTTAGACCTTTGTACGAGGCGGCATAGAGGTACCCCTTTGTGACACTTGGTTGAAACATATGCTATGCAATGATAATCCGTGTTAATCCAAGCTAATTAGGACAAGGTGCGAGCACTATTAGTATACTATGCATGAGGCTTGCAACTTATAAGATATCTTATACATAACACATATGCTTTATTACTACCGTTGACAAAATTGTTTCTTGTTTTCAAAATGAAAAGCTTTAGCACAAATATAGTAATCAATGCTTCCCTCTGAGAAGGGCCTATCTTTTACTTTATTGTTGAGTCAGTTTGCCTATTCTTTCTATCTTAGAAGCAAACACTTGTATCAACTGTGTGCATTGATTCTTACATGTTTACTTATTGCACTTGTTATATTACTTTGTGTTGACAATTATCCATGAGATATACATGTTAAAGTTGAAAGCAACCGCTGAAACTTATATCTCCTTTTTGTTGCTTCAATGCTTTTACTTTGAATCTATTGCTTTATGAGTAACTCTTATGCAAGTCTTATTGATGCTTGTCTTGAAAGTATTATTCATGAAAAGTCTTTGCTATATGATTCATTTGTTTACTCATTATCTTCATCATTGCTTCGAATCACTGCATTCATCTCATATGCTTTACAATAGTATGATCAAGATTATGATAGCATGTCACTTCAGAAATTATCTTTGTTATCGTTTACCTACTCGAGGGCGAGTAGGAACTAAGCTTGGGGATGCTTGATACGTCTCAAACGTATCTATAATTTCTTATGTTCCATGCTACTTTTATGATGATACTCACATGTTTTACACACATTATATGTCATTATTATGCATTTTCCGGCACTAACTTATTGACGAGATGCCGAAGAGCCGATTCGTTGTTTTCTGCTTGTTTTTGGTTTCAGAAATCCTAGTAAGGAAATATTCTCGGAATTGGACGAAATCAACGCCCGGGGTCCTATTTTTGCACGAAGCTTCCGGAAGACCGAAGGAGTCACGAAGTGGGGCCACGGCGCCGCCACACCAGGGCGGCGCGGCCAGCAAGGGGCCCGCGTGGCCCTGTTGTGTGGGGCCCCCGTGGCGCCTCTTGACCTGCCCTTCCGCCTACTTAAAGCCTCCGTCGCGAAACCCCCAGTACCGAGAGCCACGATACGGAAAACCTTACAGAGACGCCGCCGCCGCCAATCCCATCTCGGGGGATTCTGGAGATCGCCTCCGGCACCCTGCCGGAGAGGGGAATCATCTCCCGGAGGTCTCTTCATCGCCATGATCGCCTCCGGATCGATGTGTGAGTAGTTCACCCCTGGACTATGGGTCCATAGCAGTAGCTAGATGGTCGTCTTCTCCTCATTGTGCTATCATGTTAGATCTTGTGAGCTGCCTATCATGATCAAGATCATCTATTTGTAATCCTTCATGTTGTGTTTGTTGGGATCCGATGAATATTGAATACTATGTCAAGTTGATTATCAATCTATCATATATGTTATTTATGTTCTTGCATGCTCTCCAGTTGCTAGTAGAGGCTGCGGCCAAGTTGATACTTGTGACTCCAAGAGGGAGTATTTATGCTCGATAGTGGGTTCATGCCTCCATTAAATGCTGGGACAGGTGACGGAAAGTTCTAAGGTTGTGGATGTCTTGTTGCCACTAGGGATAAAACATCGATGCTTTGTCTAAGGATATTTGTGTTGATTACATTACGCACCATGCTTAATGCAATTGTCTGTTGTTTACAACTTAATGCTTGGAGGGGTTCGGATGATAACTCTGAAGGTGGACTTTTTAGGCATAGATGCATGTCTTGGATAGCGGTCTATGTACTTTGTCGTAATGCCCTGATTAAATCTCATAGTACTCATCATGATATATGTATGTGCATTGTTATGCCTTCTTTATTTGTCAATTGCCCAAGCTGTAATTTGTTCACCCAACATCTGCTATCTTATGGGAGAGACACCACTAGTGAACTGTGGACCCCGGTCCTATTCTTTACATCTTAAATACAAACTGCTGCAATTGTTCTTTACTGTTCTTCGCAAACAATCATCATCTTCCACACAATACGTTTAATCCTTTGTTTACATCAAGCCGGTGAGATTGACAACCTCACTGTTACGTTGGGGCAAAGTACTTTGATTGTGTTGTGCAGGTTCCACGTTGGCGCCGGAATCCCTGGTGTTGCGCCGCACTACACTCCGCCACCATCAACCTTCAACGTGCTTCTTGGCTCCTCCTGGTTCGATAAACCTTGGTTTCTTTCTGAGGGAAAACTTGCTACTGTACGCATCACACCTTCCTCTTGGGGTTCCCAACGGACGTGTCGACTGCACGCATCAATACTCTCTCCTCTCCAAGTCTTATGAGCAACTTCAAATTAGGCTCGCTTCATATGACATACCTAGCACCTCTACTCGTTCATGTGATCATGCAAATATTATTGAGGAAAATGCTAGGTTGAAGGATGAACTTTCTAAGGCCTCCTCTCCCCAAAGTAAACTTTCTTTGGATGATCTTTTGAGTAAGCAAAGATCAAACAATGGGAAGGAGGGCCTTGGTTATAATGCCAAGGCAAAGAAGGCAAACAAGCAAAAGGCCAAGCCCGCACAAGAGAACAAGAAAGCCATCACTAATGGTGAAGCCTCCAATGGCAAAACCATAAATGATGATGATGCGGGAATTGCTAACCCTCACTATGTTTTATTTAAAGATTATTATGGTGATGTTTATGCTAAATATGTTGGCCCATATGATGGTTATGTTGCTTGGTCTATTTGGGTCCCAAAGACCCTTGGTGCTAATAAAAGAGGACCCATTGAGAAATGGGTACCTAAATCCAAGAATTGATCTCTTGTAGGACTATGCCGCCGGAGGTTCAAAATGGGTACTTGATAGTGGATGTACAAGTCATATGACCGGCGGCAAGAACCTCGTCAAGGAGTTGAGGCCTAACATAAATGATATCACCGTCTCCTTCGGCGATAATTCTACATCCGAGGTATTGGGTTTTGGCAAGGTTGTGGTTGCACACAACATTACTCTTGTGGATGTCATGCTTGTCAAAACCCTTGGTTACAATTTGCTTTCCGTTTCCGCCCTTGGCAAGATGGGTTTCGCCGTCTTTATTGATAATGATATTGTGGTCCTCTTGTGGAGCAAGAATCTAAAAGTCGCTTTCGTTGGGTATCGCGAACACAACTTGTATGTGGTGGACTTTTCGGGGACCACCACGACAAGTGCGATGTGCCTTTTCGGAAAGGCGGACGTGGGTTGGTTGTGGCATCGCCGCCTAGCCCATGTCAACATGAGAACTTTGCAAAGTCTTCACAAGGGGAACCATATTGTGGGACTAATGGAAAATGTGTCTTTTGCCAAAGATCGTGTTTGTAGGGCTTGTGTTGAAGGCAAAATGCATGACTCTCCGCATCCAAGAAAGACTATCATCTCTTCCAAGAGGATCTTGGAGCTCCTTCATGTGGATCTCTTTGGTCCCGTTACTCATGCAAGTCTTGGTGCGAAGAAACATTGCTTGGTGATTGTTGATGACTACTCAAGATACACTTGGGTCTACTTTCTCAAGACGAAGGATGAGACCCAACAAATATTCATTGACTTTGCTACCGAGGTGCAACGCCAACACAACCTCCTCATTATGGCAATAAGAAGTGACAACGGCTCCGAGTTCAAGAACTACACACTCAATGATTTTCTTACTGATGAGGGGATTCGACATCAATATTCCGCTGCTTACACCCCTCAACAAAATGGTGTTGCGGAGAGGAAGAACCGGACTCTTATGGATATGGCAAGATCTATGATGGCGGAGTATAAATCCCGCTATAACTTTTGGGCGGAAGCCATCTCCACCGCTTGCCACTCCTCTAACCGGCTATATCTCCGCAAGGGCTTGAACAAGACTCCATATGAAATACTCACCGGGAACAAGCCTAATATCTCATACTTCAAGGTGTTCGGGTGTAAGTGTTTCTACAAAATCAAAGGAGTTCGTTTGTCTAAATTTGCTCCTAAAGCTTTGGAGGGTATATTTGTTGGTTACGGTGCCGAATCTCACACTTATAGAATCTTTGATGTATCCTCCGGGATTATCATTGAATCTTGTAGTGTGAAGTTCGAAGAAAATGATGGCTCCCAAGTGGGGCAAGTTGATG
Organism: Lolium rigidum; assembly: GCF_022539505.1. Taxonomy (NCBI): domain Eukaryota; kingdom Viridiplantae; phylum Streptophyta; class Magnoliopsida; order Poales; family Poaceae; genus Lolium; species Lolium rigidum. The sequence goes on along the minus strand of NC_061508.1, from coordinate 145,323,350 downwards.
TTTGTGCAGGTGATGAAATACCTCAAGATGCCATAGTAAGAATGGGTGTGGGATTTTTCCGCCCCATTGAGGGACACGGTGTGGCGTCTCGGTAAGAACTATGCTCTACCACGGTGGAGCCCTCATCTTCTCAACATCAACAAACCCTACCTAGTGAAGCAAATGATGCACCAACCCAAGAACAAGAACAAGACCCTCCCTCTTGTGTGCAAGATCAAGGACAAGATCAACCAAGCATTCATGATGGCTCCAATGAGGATCCAATCAACTCTTGCCCTTCTCCGAATATTGTTCAAGATCAAGCACATGAGGATGAGCAACCTCAAGAAATTGAGGAAGCTCAAGTTGAAGGTCAAGATGGGGACCCAAATGATCAAGTTGATCAAGTGACACCTCCAAGGCCAAGAAGGTCCAAGGAGGAGATCGAGGCCCGTCGTCTAGCAAGAAGAGATAGGAACCTTGAGCTTCGTGGACACACTCATGACAAGGTTCTTGGTGATGTAAGGGCAAAGGTTTCCACAAGAAGGCAATTGGCTAACTTTAGCAATCATCATGCTTATATCTCCTTAGTGGAACCCAAGAAAGTATTTGAAGCCCTTGAAGATTCGGATTGGTTGGAATCTATGCATGAAGAACTCAACAACTTCAAGCGCAACAAAGTGTTGACCTTAGTAGAGAAGCCAAAGGGGTGCCGCAATGTTATAGGCACTAAATGGATTTTCAAGAACAAGCAAGATGAGTTTGGAAATGTTGTGAGGAACAAGGCAAGATTGGTGGCTCAAGGGTTCTCTCAAGTTGAGGGAATTGACTTTGGAGAAACCTATGCTCCCGTGGCTCGCCTTGAGTCCATCCGTATCCTTCTTGCTTATGCATCGCATCATAACTTTAAGTTACAACAAATGGATGTGAAAAGTGCTTTTCTTAATGGTCCTTTGCATGAAGAGGTTTATGTTAAGCAACCCCGGGGTTCGAGAATCTCAACTTTCCTAACCATGTCTACAAGCTTGATAAAGCACTTTATGGTCTCAAACAAGCTCCTAGAGCTTGGTACGAGCACCTTAAGGAATTGTTGGTAGACCGTCGGTTTGATGTTGGGCTAATCGACCCCACTCTTTTTACTAAGAGGGTCAATGGGGAGCTTTTCGTTTGCCAATTATATGTTGATGATATTATCTTTGGCTCTACTAACAAAGCTTTCAATGATGAATTCTCAAAGCTTATGACCGATAGGTTTGAGATGTCTATGATGGGAGAGATGAAGTTCTTCCTTGGTTTTGAGATCAAGCAATTGAGGGAAGGAACCTTCATCAACCAAGCAAAATATCTCCAAGACATGCTCAAGAGGTTCAAGATGACCGAGTTGAAGGGTGTGGCCACTCCTATGGTTACCAAATGTCATCTTGCACTAGATCCCAATGGTAAAGAGGTGGATCAAAAGGTATATCGCTCCATGATTGGATCCTTGCTTTACCTTTGTGCATCTAGACCGGACATAGTGTTGAGTGTTGGTGTGTGTGCAAGGTATCAAGCTTCCCCTAAGGAGAGCCACATTATGGCTCTCAAAAGAATCACTACTAGGAAAAGGCCTAGCCGTAATACTGCCAGCAGTGGCGCACCATGACTGCCGTGCGCCACTACTACTTAGCAGTGGCGCACCACAAAAAGGTGGGCCACTGTTACAAAAGTAGTAGTGGCGCACCTTGATAGTGGTGCGCCATAAGTAAGTGGTGACAGGAGGCCAGCTCCTCCCCCAACCTAGTAGTGGCGCACGTCGGAGGGGTGCGCCACCGCTACATTTCTTACCTATGGCGCACGTTGGTGAGGTGCGCCCACTGCTAGGAGGTGTCCATATCCCGTTTAGAGATGATAGGCTTAGCAATGGCGCACTTCGTCGGTGCGCCACGCTGCTACATAGGTTACCTATGGCGCATGTCGGCTGGTGCGCCACCGCTAGGGGGTGGCCGGAGCCCATTTAGAGATGAGAGGCTTAGCGGTGGCGCACCACTTATCGGTGCGCCATTGCTATGTCACCCTAGCGAGTGGCGCACTCGCTAGGTGGTGCGCCACTTGCTAACACCGGGACCATTTCCCGCTTTTAACCCTCTACTCACATGTGCCACCCACTTTCCCCAAACACTCTTCCACCACCACCTCCCACCAAATCTGGATCCGGTCGTGTTGCCCCTCCTTCCCACCTCATTTTCACCTCTTCATTCACCAAAATTAAGTTGGTAAACTTAATTTTCTTCATATGTAAGTAATGGTGAAGCTTTCTTAGCTCAATACCCTACTCAATCTCAACTTTTTACCTCATCCAACACTCTAGGTCTCGCCGTATCGGTAACTTTGTTGGTTTTATGCTTTGTGTGTGACCGGTTCCGATCGTCTTGCACACACGTCATGCACATATGTTATGTGCGAAGCTCGATGATATCGCGCATGCGAGAAAAGCGTCACGTGCATGTGTGTTGTATGCGAAGCCTCCGGATCCACATGTGTTGTATATGCGAAGCCTCCACACATGTGTTGCATGTGTTTTTGTTTGCGAGGATTTGAAATGCGATGGAGTTGCCAATATTTTGCTGAAACGTTGATTCATTTTCGTTTCGGCGAATGTTGGGCATACTACGCATATACATGTCCTATTTTTAGGGAAGGTCATGCCAAAATTTTCTTTTGGTATGCTAAGATATCCATTTTCTCTATATCCGCGAGCGACCATGGTCCGCATGATGAGTGAAGGCGTTGTGGCTAGGTTTTTGAAAGCCGCGACAGCCGAGATGATTAGAAATAACCAAAAGGAGATAAGATGTCCGTGTCGAAGATGCAAGCTAACGAGCCTTATGGACCCTAAAGCCGATATGGTGCGGGACCACCTTCTCATGCGTGGTTTCATGGATGGCTATCGGTGGGAAGGCGACGAAGATGATTATGAATTTGTCCATGGGAATTCAACAAGAAGTAAGGAAGGAGGTGATCGGGATGTAGAAGATCTCGGGCATGATCGGGATGTAGAAGATCCCGGAGATGATGATGACCACAATGTTGGAGATCCTGGACTCGATGATGAGGAAGATCAAGATGGAGGTCATCATGACGATCATGAAGATGAAGACGATGGACCATCGTCGATGGACTGGGTGCAGGACCCTTATCTTCAAGAGCTGCTTCTCAAGCAGACGAGTAACGCAAGAGCTGCCACCCGAGAGAAAGCAAAGATGGATCAACTGGAGGTAGACGTTGTTACTCCATTGTATGAAGGATGCAGGCCGGAGGATACCCGCCTGAAAGTAACGCTCATGGCTCTGGAGATGAAGGTAAAGCACAAAATGACCGACACGTCCTTCAACGACAACATGTCATTCTGGCAGGAACTACTTCCCAAAGGTAACACGTGTCCGACTAGTATCGAGGAGGCCAAGAAAATCGTGTGTCCTCTGGATTTACCGCATGTGAAATACCATGTGTGCTTGAACGATTGCATCATTTATCGGAACGAGCACGCAGAGTGTACCATATGTCCGGAGTGCGGCGTCGGTCGGTACAAGAAGGGGAAGAAAGCTCCTCGGAAGGTGGTGTGGTACTTTCCAATCACTCCTCGTCCGCAGCGATATTTCGCGGATCCTAAGCAAGCAAAGCTAATGCGGCGGCACGCGGAGATGAGGAAGGGAGAAGATGACGCGGATGATCCGAAGAAAAAGAAAAAGGACGAGGATGTTGAGACACCCTTCGGATGCTAGCCGGTGGAATGCGTTGAACCTCGAGTACCCGGAATTTGGGGACGATCCTAGGAACATAAGGCCGGGCGCGAGCACCGATGGAGTCAATCCGTTTGGCAGCCGGAGCAGCACGCATAGCACTCGGCCCGTGTTTGTGTGTATGTACAACCTCCCCCCTGGTTGTGCATGAAGAGGAAGTACATTCAAATGAGTATGCTAATTGAAGGGCCGAAACAACCAGGGAATGACATCAATGCGTATATGGGGCTTCGAAAGAGGAGCTAGCCACGCTATGGGACACGCCTGCCAATACGTGGGACGCCGCCGCGGAAGAATATTTCCCTATGAGAGCCGCACTTGCTCACGACGGTGCACGACTTTCTCGGTTACGGATATGTCGCGGGGCAGGTGGTCCACGGATTCAATGCATGCGTAAGGTGCATGGACGACACAACGTACCGCCGGCTAGATAGAGATCACGGGTCCTCGAAAACGGTGTTCATGGGACATCGAAGGTGGCTTCGCGAGGACGACGCATGGAGGAAACGCAAGGATCTGTTCGATGGTGAAGACGAACCCCGAAGACGGCCACGTACGAGAAGCGGCGAGCAAATAGACGAGCTATTGAAAAATTGGAAAGAGTGCCCACCGCCGGGAAAGAAGCGAAAGGCGCCGGAGCCATCGCTTAAGGTATGGAAGACGAGGTCCGTTTTACGGGACTTGCCGTACTTGGAAGATCCTCCGTGTGCCTCACAGCCTTGATGTCATGCACATCACGAAGAACGTGTGCGAGAGTCCGCTTGGTACCCTCCTCAACATGCCGGAGAAGACCAAAGATGGGCCCAAAGCAAGGTACGACTTGCAATCAATTGGGATCAGGGAGGAGCTTCACGCGGGACGCCCTAATGATGATGATGATGATGACGATGACGATGATGAGGCGGAGGACACGCAAAGTCGTCGCAAGGGCAAAAATGCCAAAAAGATTGAATATTACTGCCCCCCCCCCGCGTGCTTCACTCTAAGTCAGAAGGAGATCGAGCAGTTTTTCGACTGTCTCCTAGGAGTAAAACTTCCCTACGGTTACGCGGGGAAGATCCGTGAAACGCTTTTTGGCCTATGCAACTTTTTCGACGTCATCTCTCGGAAGTCTGTTGGCGTGAGGCAACTTAGAAGGCTAAAGGAAGAGATCGTGGTGATACTGTGCGAGCTTGAGATGTACTTCCCGCCCGCTTTCTTCGACGTTATGGTGCATCTGTCTGGTACATATCGTGGAGGATATCATCCAAGCCAGGGCCGACGTTCCCGCACGGCATGATGCCGTTCGAAAGGATGAATGGTGTCATCAAAGGGTACGTTCGCAACAGGGCACGTCCGGACGGAAGCATAGCCAAGGGCTTTCGACCGAAGAGTGCATCTCCTTACGCACGAGTTATCTAGAAATCGAGAACCCCGTTGGCCTGCCCGTAAACAGGCATCTCGGGAAGCTCGTCGGATGGGGTCACCGCGACGGTAGCCGCGAAATGCATGTCGACTTCAAGGGTCGAATCGCCGACTTTGAAAGAGCAAACCTAGTCGCGCTACAACACATAGACGTGGTCGATCCTTGGGTGGTAGAGCACAAAACCTTCATCGCAAAGACGTACGAGTGATCGGGGCCAACGAGAGGACGGACGGAGATATAATCAAAGAGCACAACTCAACCTTCACGCGGTGGTTCAAGGACAAGATGCTGACGTACCCTATAGACGAGGATTCTTTTGCGGAAGAAAAACTCATATTCGCCTTGTCACGTGGCGCCGAACACAACCTCGATGACATTTCGGGCGTACGATATCAACGACTACACATTCTACACCGAGGAAAAGGACATGAAGAGCGATTATCGGAACTCCGGGGTAACGATGGAGTCCTACACCGGTGACGTAAAGCGGAGATACTACGGAAAGATCGAGGAGATCCGGGAGCTGAGCTACGCCGGAGAGAATGTGCCGATGTTCCGTGTCAGGTGGGCCAAGAACGTCATAAAAGAAGACCGGCATTTCACCACCATGGTTATACCCGAAGCCAAATCCAAGACAGCGGGCGCAAAGGTCACCGCGAAATATGAGCCATGGGTACTAGCTTCCCAAGTGGACCAATGCTTCTTCATTACCGACCCGCAAAAGCCCAGCTCGTGTTGTCGTGAGGAGAGGCAAAAGGAGCATCATCGGAATGGATGGAGCCGCCAACGAGCTAGACTTTGACCAGTACGGTGATCCGAAGATGGAAGATGACGACGACGATGATGAAGAACCATACACAACAAGACGATCATGGATACCCAGTGTATATTGCCAAGGTGCCCTCGGGCCATGGCTTTGTCGATAGTGGCTTCGCGGAGAAGATCTTCCTGCGGTATGATGACATCTTCGCCATGCTGAACAGTTATCCGCTGCACTTGCACCTTCATTCGCCTATACTCGCTCAGCAAGGCGATGCGGATCATTAGACACAACATCCCGGACATCGCGATAGCCGACCCCTTCTACATGCGTGCCGTCCACTTGGCCACCGCCGGAGACAGGGCAGTCGCGAGTGGATACCTCAAAGACTTCTTTCTAGCGAACCAGAAGAATTGTAACATCCTCCTGCCTGTATTTCCCGAGTAAGTCACCCCCTCACCGTACCGGTCTTAACTCATAATTTTTTCAGATTTCAATCGTCATGTTCTTAAACATTATGTGTTCTACGCAGAGACAAAACCTGCACACTCATCTCCATAACCCCGAAACATTCCGTGGCCACATACCTCGATGCGGACGGTAAGTCAACCACGGACTACACGAATGTCAAGGGCGTACTTGATGATGCTCTCAATGCCTACGTCAAAGCGAAAGGCAACATGCGAGAGGCCAAATGTTAGGTACGGGAAGCATGTGTTCAAGCACCAAACAAAGTTTCCCTGCGTCAAGAAGCCGCCTTCTAGTAACAAGGATGCCTACTACGCCCTCTATCACATGGATAAGTTCATACGGGACCAGCAGCAGCTTACGCTACCTGAGCATCTCAGAGACTGGGCCAACAAATTGTCGCGAGTCCCTGACGACGGCATCAAGCATTCCGCATCCAAGTAGAGTTTTGTGAAATCATCCATCAAGATGTCGTTAGAAGCGCGGGGGAGTTCTTCGCGGGCTATCAGCCGTCAAACAGTGACATAGACACAATGCTCCAAATGCAGGGTGACGACTACCGCTCATGGATGTGCTTGAAGAAAGGCGGCGGTTTTATCCATGCTCCGAGAAAGTCTTGATGTGCGAGCCTAGTTATGTAGTTGTGAACTAAAGACGAGCTTGTGTTGTAATAAACTTTATCCGAGCACTTTACTTGCATGTCGGTTTAATTACTAGTTCGGCTATGTTTGTGAACTTATATATATGGCTCTGTCGTTTTCCGCACTTGATTTGGTCCTTAATTTTGTTTGCATTGCCGATGATTAGAATGGTTGGTCACTTGTACACTCGGGGTGGAGCAAGCGAGCCTGGTGTGATGGCACAAATATCCATGTCTTGTGCATCCTACCGGCCTCGCTTACTCCATCCACGAATGTTAAAATTTGTTTTGACCAACAATGTATGAGGCCCTCGTCATTCCATTTGCTTTGGTTTTCGAATGCCGATGATTAGAATGGTTGGTCACCTGTACACTCCGTGAAGGCATCGGCGAGCCTGGTGTGATGACACAAATATCAATCTCTTGTGCATCCTACCTGGTCTCGTCGACTCCGTCACGGAATGTTAATATTTGTTTTGACCAACAATGTATGAGGCATAAGCTCTTTCTTCCATTTTAGTGCCGATGATTAGAATGTTCGGTCAAGCTGTACACTCCGGGGTGTCGCCAGTGAGCTCGGTGTGATGGCACAAATATCAATCTCTTGTGCATCCTACCTGGCCTCACTGACGCCATCCCGGGATGTTCATATTTGTTTCGACCAACAATGTATGAGGCATTCCATTTAGTTCATACTAGCTACTTGTTTCTTATTTGAGTTGGCACTTCTTAATTGCATTGGCCGATGATTAGAATGGTTGGTCACTTGTACACTCCGTGGTGACGTAAGTGAGCCTGGTGTGATGGCACAAATATCCATGTCTTGTGCATCCTACCTGGCCTCACTTACGCCATCACGGAATGTTAATATTTGTTTTGACCGACAAAGTATGAGGCCCTTGTCATTCTTCCATTTGCTTTCGTATTTCAAAATGCCGATGATTAGAATGTTTGGTCACCTATACACTTGGGGGAGGGGTCAGTGAACCTGGTGCAATGACACAAGTATCAATCTCTTGTGCATCCTACTTGGTTTCGCTGACCCCTTCCCTAAATGTTAATATTTGTTCCGACCAACAATGTATGAGGCATATGCTCTTTCTTCCATTTTAGTGCCGATGATTAGAATGTTTGGTCAGTCTGTACACTCCGGGGTGTCGCCGGTGAGCTCGGTGTGATGGCACAAATATCAATCTCTTGTGCATCCTACCTGGCCTCACTGACGCCATCCCGGGATGTTCATATTTGTTTCGACCAACAATGTATGAGGCCCTTGTCATTCCATTTTGCTTTGGTATCTCAAAATGCCGATGATTAGAATGTTGGTCACCTATACACTTGGGGGAGGGGTCAGTGAACCTGGTGCGATGACACAAGTATCAATCTCTTGTGCATCCTACTTGGTTTCACTGACTCCGTCCCTAAATGTTAATATTTGTTCCGACCAACGTTGCCGGCGCACCTAAAACGCCCATTGCCGGCGCACCACGAGCCCGCCGGTGCGAACGCGCCGGTGATAAATTGACACTGCCGGCGCACCAGGTAGTGCGCCGGCGATATGTCAGCTACTGCCGGCGCACCACCCAAGCTTCGCCGGCAGAGATATATTCCACCGGCGCACAATCAGGTGCGCCGGCAGGTAGTGCTTCTAGCACCGGCGCATGCCACGTGCGCCGGCAAGTATGTCATTTAGGTGCGCCGGCAATTAATTCGAAAATTCTTTTTTCCAGCTTTTTTCCAGACATATTACAATACATATTTGACAGCAGATGATATATTTACAACGCGAGTTCATATTTATACGGTATTACATGCAATATGAGAAGCACATAGAGAGCCAAGTTTCATTTCGGTATCGGTACACAAATACGCAAGTCTCGTTTCGGAATGTGTTGATTCATACAACACATGTGCATATGCAACACCGAACGACGAAGTTTCACAAAGTTAGAAGTCTTGGTACATAGTCGTCACAAGTATCGTCATACACCTCACAATGTAGGTCCTAACCTAAACTAGAATCACATAGAACATGACCAACATGGTCATGATGACCATCATCACGAAGGCCATGGTCTTCATCCGGTTCCTCCTCATGTCCCTCATCTCTCCCGCTAGATAACGGGCGTATCTTCCTTCCGCCTCCACCCTAGTGGGGTATCCCTTGTAGCTGTTGCCGCCGAAACGGTGCACCTGTCTCCGACGAGTCCTCCCGGTCGTCGTAGACTCCGGAACCCTCCCCTTGTACACGACATATGTCGTCGGCATCTCCATTCACAAGACAAGTAAAACGTTAGTACCAATGCAATGAACAAGTGCCAACTCAAATAAGAGACAAGTAGTATGAACTAAATAGCATGTGCCCCATACTTTGTTGGTCGAAATAAATAATAACATACAGGGATGGGGTCAGTGAGGCTAGGTAGGATGCACAATAGATTGATATTTGTGGCCATCACACCAAGCCTCACTGGCCCCACCCCGGAGTGTACAAGTGACCGAACATTTTAATCATCGGCCAATGCAATTAAGAAGTGCGAACTCAAATAGAAGACAAGTAGTACGAATTAAATAGCGTGCCTCATACTTTGTCGGTCGAAACAAATATTAACATCCGAGGGGATGGAGTCGGTG